>NC_090748.1:64530143-64757643 GCF_036898095.1 Palaemon carinicauda
GACCCCTTACCAGAGGATTTCCTGGTTCAGAGACTAGCTTCGTTAAGGGCCTCCCTTTCAGCATCTGAGCTCCTCAACATAGGGAGAAGCG
The DNA here is from genome assembly GCF_036898095.1 of Palaemon carinicauda. NCBI lineage: Eukaryota > Metazoa > Arthropoda > Malacostraca > Decapoda > Palaemonidae > Palaemon > Palaemon carinicauda. Next base: position 64,530,235 of record NC_090748.1, read on the forward strand.
TGAAGTATGCCATGCAGGCTGCTTCGTGGCTTGACCTATGGTTGGGGTCGTTGGGCCAGATTGTTTGATCCCAGGATCTTTCCAAGGATTCTACAAGACGGTCCCTGGAATCCTTCCTCTTGTCGGGTTCCTGAACCTTAGAGTTCCTTTCGCACCACACGGTTAACTTGTGGGAGAATGCGATTCTTAAGTGGAAGGATACTGTGATTGGGAGGTTCTACAGGCAGGTGCCAAAAGTGGAGGTTACGCCCCTTAAGAACTTGATCCTTGAGTGATCCTCTTTCTTCAATCCAGAAGAGGTAGAGAGAGTGGCTGACAGGGGGCTTTCTTTCATCTTCCCCTCTCTTGGGGAACAGCATCCACGGTCCTCTGCAAGCTGGCCTCGCCTATCTGCAGGTAAACCATTTCCCTTGTGTAACATGTTATAATAATAATGCTTGTTGAGTACTTATACCACCTGGTGAACTGGTATATGTTTGCTTCTGAAGGTTCCTGCGTGTCTGAGAATTCTTACCTAGACTAGTCACAATGTTAGTATCACACAATCATACAGATTGCTCAAGTTGCTAACCGCGCGTTGCAAGGATTTTAGCGAGGTGTTAGGGTTTCTCCGTGTTATGTGCGGAGAATTTACGTGAAAATCTTGGATCAAACACCAAGCCAATTGGTTTAGACTTCTGCCCTCCAAATGGGTGAGTCTTCCCTATAAATAGAGGAAGGGTTTGTATTTGGTGTCGGAACAAATGGCAAATTTGAAAGTAATTTGTTGTTTTCCTAATAATATAAAACTGAAGCTGTTTATGCAGATTGGCCTGCCATCACCTGTCTCGCAATAAATCCTGCCTGCAATAAAAAATGATGAACAACACTAATGTGTGTGCTCGAGATAGCCGGCTTAAACAACCCTCCACCCCACTAACTAGCGGTAGGGTAGTTACACCTTGCTAAAAGTCTTATGGCTAGTCTTCCAGCTTTGCCAAAAGTATAATCCCTATACAGTACAGTAAATAGCATAAGGTTTGTATCGTTAGGAAAAATACAAATTACCTTCAAATTTGTCACATTTATAAAAATTTAGGGGAAAGTTTATATGGATTTAGACATTTTCAGGTAATTATTTATAGTATGGAAATAATTTGGTATGATTTTAGATATGAGTGTGACGGAATTCAACCAAATATACCTTTCAACAACCCGCATGACTGGTTTTTTGGTGGTAGTGTGTGTGTCATAGGGCGAGAAGTTGAGAGAACCAGGGGTGGTTGAAGAACAACACAACTACAGTATGTCACACTTTAAAGAAGGCTTTCCGTGTGATTTGTACATGTATACAAACATAGAAATACACTAAAATATCCCTTACATAATCTTGAATAAAAATTAGAATCACAAGGACTTCAGTTGTCAGTGGGGCGAGATGTTAGGATCCCTAAGTCTTTAAGTTAGGGGGGGTTTTGAGTAATATATTAGGTAGGGAATGTTGCCATTGGCTAGAGAAAGTGGTGTGATTCTACATGGTAACATAAAACCAGACTAAAAAAGCTCTACACAATCGTGAATTAAGGCTACAATCTTAAAGACTTTATTGGTTTGCTAAAAAGAGGAGGAGCTAATGTCAGGGAAGTGAGGAGATTTTTCTGTGAAATTGCCTAATTGTGATACATAACCATATGCTGTACTCTTTTGTAGAATATAAGTAAATTTAACTTCCATATTGTTTATATTTGTAAATTATTTACTGTATCTGGGACATCATTGTGTGTTGTACTGGGCAAGATTTTACATCAAGCAATGTCATCTTAGTGAACTGGTTAATATTTTGTATACATGAACATATGTTCTTGGGTAATTAAAGGCTCTATTTAATTGACTAAGGAACATTGTTTGATAAATAAAAGATAAATCTTGCTGTGAATTAGGAGAGGATTAATGGAGAAGTATTGAATTAAAAGCTCAAGATAGAGATGGCTGACAAAATATAACAGAGGCCCTTTGTGTCAATAGAAAGTAGGAGGAGATGATGATAATTATTATTTGATTGACTGAGGAACATTGTTTTGCAAATGAAAGATAAATTTTGCGTGTTATTTTTAATCAAAAATTATTTGTTCCGTAACTGAAATACAAACCACGCTATTTACATAGGGTAATTACTTAGGCGTAGCTGAATGACGAGCTATTAGAATTTTAACGAGGGTTTACTACCCCACTGCTAGTTAGCGGGGGGTAGGGAGGGGTAGCTTGTCCCCCCCCCCCTCACACACACTAGTGTGTGCTTCACTTTACTTTTGGCTAGGGTGATTGGCAGATGTGTCTGCTCCCACCCTCGCTTTGACAGCCATTAATGCTTTTGTCTTCTACTTACTTTTTCTTAGACTTAATATATATATATAAACATTCTTTGTGTTTATGAATATACAGTGGAATCTCTACATACGACTGTCCAAACATACGAATTTTCCAACATGCGAAGTAAAATTCGACCAAATTTCTGTCTCAACATATTAAGCTTTGGTCCAACATACGAAGTAAAGTGGAATTTTCTCGAAAGCGTCCAGCGTCGTTTGTTGTTGACGCCGCTAGACGGCGGCACATCGGAGGGACGCCAATCGAGCGTCACCTTGATCAGTCCTCTCATCGCGTGCGCATCGTGTGATTGTCCTCTATTCACTCAGTTTTAACAGTTTTTTTTATCTTGCCTTTTCACGTGTTGTTTTCTGTGTTCCGTAATCATGGGTCCTTAAAAGCTTAGTTTCGGTTCAGGAAGTAGTAGCAGTGGTGAGAAAAAGAGGAAGTCTATGCTTTCATTAGAATTAAAGCAGGAAATAATAGAAAAGCATGAGCGAGGTGTACGTGTTAGCGATCTGGCTAAGCAATATGGCTGGAATATGTCTACGATCTCGACGATCATAAAACAGAAGTCAGCCATTAAAGCAGTGAAACCTTCGAAGAGGATCACGATTATTTCTAAATGTCGTAGCCCTACTCTTGAAGAGATGGAACGCCTTTTGTTGATCTGGATAAAGGACAAGGAGATTGTTGGCGATACGATCACGGAAACGATCATTTGTGAGAAGACCAGCGCTATCTACAGTGACTTGAAGGCGACACGCTCTCGGGGTGACGCGGCGGAGAGTTCAGCCGATCCTACGACGGAGGAATTCAAGGTGTTTCAAGGTTGGTTCGAGAAATTTAGGAAACGGACCGGGATTCATTCAGTTGTTCGTCATGGAGAAGCTTCGAGTTCGGACACCAAGGCTGCTAAAGACTTTGTTAAAAAGTTTGAAAGCATCGTGGCGGAGGAAGGTTACGTAGAGCAGCAGGTGTTCAACTGTGATGAAACCGGTCTGTTTTGGAAAAAGATGCCTAGTCGAACGTAAATTACCGCCGAAGAGAAGAAAATGCCTGGACTTAAGCCAATGAAGGATTGGTTGACTCTTGCGCTTTGTGCCAACGCCAGCGGGGACTACAAAATTAAGCCTTTATTAGTTTACCATTCCGAAAACCCTAGGGCATTTAAAGCACATAGAATTAATAAAGACCTGCTACATGCTCTATGGCATTCTAATTCTAAGGCTTGGGTTACTAGACATATCTTTGTGGAATGGGTAAACGTAGTTTTCGGCCCTGCTGTCAAGAAGTATCTTCAGGAGAGGAATTTGCCTTTGAAGTGCTTGCTTTTTTTGGACAATGCACCCGCTCACCCCCCCTGGCTCGAAGATGATATCATCGACGAATTCAAATTCATCAAGGTGTTGTATCTTCCACCGAATACCACCCCTATCCTCCAGCCCATGGACCAGCAAGTCATCTCTAATTTCAAAAAGCTCTACACCAAGCACTTATTTAAGCAATGCTTTAATGTCACGCAAAGCACCAACTTAACTTTGCGTGAATTTTGGAGGAGCCACTTTAATATCGTGCACTACTTAAAGATCATTGATCAGGCTTGCGAGGGAGTAACTCGTCGGACCCTGAATTCCGCTTGGAAGAAGCTTTGGCCTGATGCTGTTGCTCCCAGAGATTTCGAAGGTTTTGGCCCCGAGAATGAACCTGTGGTTGCCGCTGTGGAAGACGTCGAAGAGATTATATCCCTTGGCAAGTCCATGGGTCTTGAAGTGGATGAAGATGACATCACCGAACTCGTCGATGAGCATCACGAAGAGCTCGCCACCGAGGAACTCAAGGAGCTGCAAGCCATGCAGCATGATGAGTTCCAAGCGCAGTTGAGTGAGTCGGAGGAGATCGAGGAGGTAGGCGAAATCTTAAGCACGGCGGAAATAAAACAGATGTTGGCATATCATCAACACGTTGTTGATTTCATCGACAAGCATCACCCACAGAAACTTAAGGTTTGCCGTGTTGTTGCGCAGTTCGATGATGTTTGCTTAACGCATTTTAAAAAAATCCTCAAAAGCCGTACTAAGCAATTTTCACTCAATAGTTTCTTTAAAAAATCTTTAAAACAGTCTAGTGATCATGAGGAAAAGAAAGTGAAGCAAAGAAAAGGAAGACCGAATTGAGTGAAAGTTATGAAAATTAAAAATAAGAAAAGAAAAAATATAAAAAAATAAAATTATAGAAATGAGAAAAAAAAATAAGCTAAGTTAGGTTAAAGTTCACGTAGTAGTGTAAGTTAGTGTAAGTTATCGTACACGTTATCGTACAAAGTCACCGTCCCTACCTCGTCGCTGATTTTCCGTCTCCCTGCATAGAAGTCCCTACACCTGCGCTGGCCTGTCGCTAAGGTAAAGTGTTACATTACAACCAGTTTTTTATTCATTATTTCATTATTGTTATTCTTTTTTTTTTGGTTTGTAATATGTATTTATTATACAGGTATTGTATTAATGTATTGTGTAATTATGTGTAGCCATTTATTAAGGATTTATTATGGGTTTTTAGGTTGAGGAACGAATTAAATAAATTACCATGTATTCTTATGGGAATATTTGCTTCAACATACGATCGTTTTAACATACGAAGCAGTTTCTGGAATGAATTAAGATCGTATGTAGAGGTATCACTGTATTTGGGTATAGAAATATAGTAAGTTTCCTTTTCAGTGTTTGTGCTGTGTGTGTAGTGTACGACAACAGAGAGTGAAACACCGGCGTAGTTCTAGGCCACCACGGTTTCACTTCATGGGGTGCGGCCTCTCCCTTGGTCCTTCGTTCGTTCCTTCGGCTTCCGATATTTTGGCCGCCGTGGGGAATCGTCATCGCTGGACTTTCTTCATTCATGTTTTCTTCGCTGTTCCTCCTTTCCTACGGGGAACTTGGATCCTCAGCGAAGGGAATGTGGGAGTTCAGTTTGACTACGGGGTCTCTCTCTACTCGAGGTCGTTCACCCCTTACTACTACTACTACGTACTATTACGGAAGCTTCTTTCCCGTTGCGGGCTGAGTTGCTATTCCGTTTTATTTGTCTCAATTATTTTTAATGAAATCTAATTGTATTCTTAACTTTTAAGCTTCTGGGGAACACTTTCCTTCGGGGGTCAGTGGTTCTTACTATTTGCCCTCTTAATGAGAGAATGCCTTGATGAAGTCATTGATCTTCAGCACGGCATTCTATTCCCGTGCTGAAACTTGGTGACGGGCAAGAGGGCTCTCGAACTTGGGGAAATTGCTCCCCCAATTCGAATCTAAATTTCTCTCTTTCTTATCTTTTTCTTCCTCTTTATATTGCTTCAACCTTCTCCTAATATTATAAACTTTCCTTCATGTTGCTGTCCCAACCCTATGAGTAAAATTTTCCATATGTATATGTGTATATATTTACATATATATGTATGTTTATTATTTTTTTTCTTTATGGCATGGATGTTTCTACATCTGTTATTGCCACTTGGGCGGATGTTTCTACATGCGGTATTGCTGCCTGCTTTGATGAATGGGAAAGGTGTCACGGTTGGGAGGTGTTGTGCTCAAAGCTATATGTTAGAGTATTGGATGATGTCAGCCATCCCGAAGATGGTTTGGACCTTTTTGGCGGAACTATTCTCAAGTGTTGGGTCTTCGGAATCCAGGGGGATCCAATGCTTGGGGTAGGACTCTCGGCTTTTGGCTGGAAGCCCATCATTACAGATATGGGGAGGATGATTCCATAGTTTCTTGGTCTCAGTCCTAACAGGCGGGTTCAGCTTACACCTGTGCCTCTATATCTGTTTTGATGCTATCCTTCGGGTAGGGTATGGAGCGGACCATCTGGGAAGTATACTCTCACTGTGCCGGTAGTGGAGAGTGCAAATTTCCTTCCCATCATGTGATGCCTTAATGTTCTCAAGCAGGTAAATCAAACTATTCAAAAAATCACTCTTCTCTTTTCTTTATTCTGATGGATTCTTGTGACAATGACCCCACCTTCCCTGGATATGCTGACTCTCCCCCGGCACTGTTGACGACCTCTGGTAATTCATTTAAAGAAAACTCCGTTGACGACGTAGGAACTAAAAAGGACTATTCTTTAAACATTCGGAAAAGGGGTAATTTGGGCAACACAGGAAAACTGAATGTCCTGCACGTTACCGAAATCCCATTAGAAGCTAATCATGATGTGCTACATAAAATATTTGAGTGTTACGGATTAATAAAAGAAATTAGAATGAAACTTCAAGATGATAATTGGGAATCTTGGTTATCATTTAATTGTCATGAGGAAGCATTTAATGCAAGCCGTAATATTGTTGATATTAAAGTAGGTAATATAAGTGTCAAGGGTGCTCTGTGTGATGGGGCACCTAAAGATCTGGAGGTCTACAGACCAGCAGACTGGGCTGATAAAGATATAGAGGCGGATATGCCATCCCAAAGAAAGCCAAAACCACCAATGTGGCTTCTTGCTCAATCTGTAGGAGGTACAGAAAATTATTTCTAGATCTGCCAATTTCTTCAGAGGAAGGTAGGTACGATTGCACCTGGATATATATCTCGATTCGGGAAGAAAAGTTACTTGATAAAGGCCTAGTCATACACACAGTCTGTTACACTGTCCAATTTGAAGACAGTAAATGATGATATAAAATTGGACATCAAACCCCATCTAAACTTTAGCTATGGAAGGGGAGTGGGTTTCAATAGGGATCTATATGAATTTACCTAAGAGGAGATATTGGCTATGTGTCCTCTATCAGTGTGGAAAGTATATAAAGTACCTGGAACATCAATGATTGTTCTTACTTTCCAGGATGCTGATGTACCTTTCCACATAGACATAGAAAACGAAAGGATCAGAGTTCAACCTTTTAAGCAGAAGCCACTGCAATGTTATAATTGCTTTAAATTTGGACATCCTTCCAAAGTTTGCAATAATGAAATGATTTGTAATACTTGCTCCAGTATTTACCATGGGGAATGTACACTTGAGGCAAGGTGCTTAAACTGCAACTCTAATCATATATCTAATGATAGGAGCTGCCAGCTTTATAAGTTAGAAGAGGCTGCCCTCAATAAATCAATTATTGAACATGTAAGCGTGGGGCATGCCAAGAGATTATTAAATAAATCTAATACTTATGCAAAGACATTAAAAACAGGAGAAAAAGTTCCTCGGGAATCATCTCACCCACCTACTACTGTAGGTAGTTCTCGAAAAAGGAATTCACCATCTATTGATAAAGTGCTGCATAAGACAAGAACATGTCCTCCTAAAGATTTATCATTGAGTATCAACAAAAAGACATTGCTCACCACTATCAAACCTTTGTCCCCATTACAAAGGATAGTACTAACCTCTCCCAGGCCATATCCTTGCCTGATTTAATGGAGATTCCACCTGACACCAAGTTATCAGGTGTACCTGTAGTGGGGAAGGTACAAAAACCTGGTAACTCGCAACCTATTAATCGTAAAAGAGAGAGACCTCCATTTCTCTCACCCCCTTCCATAAAAAATACTAGAATTATGAAATCAAATAGATATGATGTTTTGTCTGTTGATGTTGCCGATCAACCAGAAGACAATTTAAATAAATCAGAAAATCAAGTTGAGGTCCACCATCCCCCTCAACAAATAGATAAAAAAGATACAAAGAAAAACACCAACATAAAACCCAACATAACAAGACCATCTCTGAAGAAACCTACAGGTAATAATGTTAGATTAAAAACTGCTAATGGGAAGACCTCATTCAAGATGTCTTCCCGAAATAATCCATAGTTTTCTCCTCAATTTTGCAATGGAACTGTCAGGGTTTAATGGCGAAATTTGAAGAACTTAAGCTCCTAATTCATGAACATTCCCCCATAATTGTATGTCTACAGGAAAGTATGCTTGATGCTTATACTCCTAGTCCTCGAGAGTATGTTATCTATAGAACACCATATAATCATCAAGCAGGGAGCCATGGTGGAAGTCTCATGTACTTTCGTCGAGATGTTCCCCAAATACCTATGTCTATATGTACAACACTGCAGTCAGTGGTTGTACAAATTGATATAGGAAGAAAATATACAATATGCTCTCTCTACTTACCTCCAAATGATAATATTTTATATGATGGTTTAGAAGAGGTCATTCATCAACTCCCTCAACCATTTCTCTTACTGGGAGATATGAATGGTAGACATCCTTTATGGGGTGATATTTTAGCAAACACAAGGGGCAATATTATCTCATCAATTGTGGAGAATGAGGATGTGGGACTCCTTAATACAGGAGAACCCACACACTTCCATGTTCAGACAGGTACCTTGTCATGCATTCACCTTTCAATTGCAAGCTCTAACTGCCTTCTTGATTTTGATTGGAGGACATTAGATGATTGGCATACTAGTGATCATGCACCAATCATTATAAACACCAACAAGGGTCCGCTTTTACAAAGATCGCCACGATGGAATCTTGACAAGGCAGACTGGGTTAAATTTTATGAGCTAAGTGAAATCGAAGGGAGTGCAGATCAGTTTGAAAATATTGATGATGCCATAGACCTATTGAATGGAACTCTCCATACAGCAGGAATCAATTTGATTCCCAAAACCACAGGAATATTCAAAAGACGACCAGTCCCGTGGTGGTCTTCAGAATTAACAGCCTTGCACAGAGCCACCAGAAAATCTCTTGGACTAGATTGTGTAAACGCCGTACCAAGGAAAATTTGATAACGTACAAAAAGTGTAGAGCACAGTTCCGCCGTGCCATGAAAGAAGCTAGACGCCAATCTTGGGTGGCTTTTGTTTCCTCCATTAATAGTCGGACACTACCATCTTCTGTATGGAGGAAAGTAAAAAAGATTGCAGGCAAATTCACCCCAAACCCACCACCAGTGTTGAAAGTGAATGGTCAGTATGTGACTGAAGGAATTGAAGTTAGCAATGCCCTGGCTGACCATTTTCCAAATGTATCGTGCAAGAGTGTAGCAGCTCCTGGTCACCAGTACAGGAGCATTGAAGAAAAGAAAATTTTAAATTTTGCAACAGGAAGGGAAGAGTCATATAATTCTCCTTTCACTGAAAGAGAATATGATTCGGCACGTTCCACTTGCAACGATACAGCCCCTGGACCCGGTGGAATTCCATACGCAATGATTAAACATGTACATTTTGATACAAAGTTGTTTATTTTAAGCATTAATAATAGAATATGGCATGATCATAGTTATCCAAGTGTTTGGGAACTAGCCATTATTTTAGCCTTTTTAAAACCCGGTAAGGACAAGTTTTTAGCAGCAAACTACCGACCTATTGTATTGACATCTTGTTTATGTAAAATTATGGAGAAGATGGTCAATGCAAGACTGATGTGGTACCTTGAAAAGAAGGGTATTTTATCACCCATTCAATGTGGATTCAGAAAAATGCACTCAACGACTGATGTGCTGATACGACTTGAGTCCTCCATTTGTGAAGCGTTTGCTTACAAACAGCACCATGTGACAGTCTTTTTTGATCTTGAAAAGGCATATGATACCACATGTAGATACGGTATACTTAAAAGAATCCATGAGTTAGGATTAAGAGGAGAGCTACCACTATTCATTCAGTCATTTCTTTCACATAGAGTTTTCCAAGTGAGAGTTGGAGAAGCTCTATCACAGAGTAGATGCCAGGAAGGAGGAGTTCCTCAGGGGAGTGTGCTGATTGTAACCCTTTTTGCACTAGCAATTAATGGGATATCCTCAGTCATTCCCTGGGATGTTCTCGCAACATTATTTGTGGATGATCTCTCCATATCATTTGCTGGGACTAGAATGGCAATAGTTGAGAGAAAAATACAACTCTCTATTGATAAAATTATCCATTGGGCCGATATGAATGGATTTAAGTTCTCGACAAGTAAAACTAAAATTGTCCATTTCTGTCATATCCGGGGAGTACATCCAGACCCGGATATATACATCAAAGGTCAACGGATCCCATGTGCAAGTGAAGCTAAATTTTTAGGGTTGATATTTGATTGTAGGCTTACATGGGTTTCTCACTTAAAAGCATTAAAAGCTAAATGTCTTGAAGCTATGAATCTTTTAAAAGTATTGTCCCATACATCATGGGGGGGCAGACCGCAATACAATTTTAAAATTATACAAGGCCTTGATTTTTTCCAAAATTAGTTATGGATGCGAAATATACTCCTCAGCAACCCCAAGCTGGTTAAAAATATTAGATTCTATACATCATGCTAGTATAAGATTGTCCACAGGAGCCTTTAGAACCTCACCTATCGCAAGTCTCCTTGTGGATGCGGGGGAGTTGCCTCTAGACCTTTACCGAATGTCCTCTATTATTCGGTATTGGTTTAGATTGCAAAGACTCCCTAATTCTTCAGCCTTTCAGACTGCAAGCCTTCTAAGGCACTCAACCTACTTTGAGTTGCACCCAAAATCTCCTCAACTTTTTGGGTTTCAGGTGAAACAATTATTAAACAATCTGGATATAATTAGAATTAAGGTGCTTCCATTCAAGCTATCATCAACGCCTCCATGGAAATTACTTGACATATCTTTTTGTAAATACTTTATTGGCGTTAAGAAGAATATGACTGACTTAGAATCCAGGTCTCTTTTTATGGAACATGTTGAAGAACATAGGGGATCGACTTTTATATATACTTATGGCTCCAAATCTGATGCTGGCGTTGGATTTGGAGTACATAGTAATGATTTTAATTGTAGAGGTGCACTTCCTCTAACAGCTTCCATATTTACTGCCGAACTGTATGGCATACTAACTGCTATTGAGAAAATAGCTTTGGAAAAGGAGGGTAATTTTACAATTTTTAGTGATGCAAGGAATGTTCTTCAAGCTTTAGAAGTTTTTAATTCTAGTAACCCTCTAGTTTTAAAGATTTTAGAATTGCTTTTTATTATTGGACGGAGAGGTATAACAGTTCGATTTTGTTGGGTTCCAGCACATGTAGGTGTGTCTGGGAACGAGAAGGCAAATTTACTGGCGAAGAATGCGGCATCCGAGTTGCCACCAAGGAGGTATCCCATTCCCTGTAATGATTTCCTACCTTACATCACGAAATTGGTTTGTAATAAATGGCAATAGCACTGGGATAGTCAAGATGGCAATAAAATGAGAGAAGTAACAAATATCATATCACCTTGGAGGTATAACATGATACCCTGAAAATGGGAGACGACTCTTTGCCATCTCCGTATTGGTCACACACGGTTGACACACGAATTTCTGCGGAAGGGCCAACACCAACCGTATTGAGAGGACTGTTTAGTACCTTTAACAGTGAGGCATTTGTTGACCGAATGCCCTAATTTTACTAACTTAAGAAATAGATATCTGTTTGAGGCTCGAGGCGAGGATGGCAGGTTCATCCTTGCCAAGATTCTTGGACATGATGTGTTCTACTATGCGAGCGGAATTTTTAGATTTATTTCAGAAGCAGGTCTTCTGAAAACTATTTAACTATTGTAATGACTTCTTAACTTTTATGGTTTTAATTGAATTCTCTCTTATTTTTCATATATAATAAATGCTCTCAGCATCAATGACCTTAGATGTCAGGATGCCAGAAAACTTTCAATCAATCAATCAATCGATCTTACTATTTGTGAACATTCAAAAATCAGTTACATAATTATAATTGTTATAATTCTGCTTTTTGTTGAAGTTCTCCGCCCTCCCCCTTCTCCCGTGAATGTCAGTGGTGGAGGAGGGCGCATACTTAATTTTTAATTCTTATGTTTTGCTATTCCCTCGGGGTTATTCTTCGGAGCTCCTCCCGGGGGAATTTCTGTTAAATAATTATTTAACTTTATTTTCCCAGTTAACTATGCAGTTTTCTTCGTTTGACTGAAGTGTGCCAACGAAGCAGGGCTGTCCTGTTTATGCCTGGGGAGTCTGCTGTCGCTGCCGTCTCTCTAGGACATCGTCATGGGCGTTCCCCTCTCTTAGAAGTTCTCCCGTGACAACTGTCAGCTCTTCACTTCATCCTAGAACGATAAGGGGGTTCGCCTCCAGGGGTGGGTAACTTCCCTTCCGAGAGGTTCCCTTCCCAGGTGTGAGATCTCCTCCTGCAGACGGGAAACTTCTCATACCTAATATTCCTGAGCGGTTGCAAGGCCGGCCCATGGAACTTCATTTGACTATGCTCTTGGGGCTGAGCGGTCGCTTCTGTAGCTATGCTCAAGGGGCTGAGCAGCTACAAGATCAGGCTTGAGACCTCTCTCGTTCGCGAGGGAGGCCACTCATAAGGGCTCCTCTTCGGAGGATTGCTCCTTATAGGTCTCTTCTACGAAGTGGCACACCTCTCGTTCGAGAGAGAGGACACTCATAGAGACTCCTTTTCGGAGGATTGTTCCTGATAAGGTCAGCTTGCTGATCCAACGGCTCTTAGGGGCATCATCACCAGTCTCTTCTACGAAGTGTTCACCTCTCTCGTTCGCGAGAGAGGCCACTCATAGAGACTCCTCTTCAGAGGATTGTTCCTGATTAGACCAGCTTGCTGTTCAGTCACTAACACTTCGGTGTTTAGTGACAGGGAAACTTCGGTTTCTCGTTACGCTGACCCTTCGGGGTCTTGTAACTTTAGTTACGATGATCCCTTGGGATCTCGTAACTTTAGTCACTCCTACACTTCGGTGTTTAGTGACAGGGAAACTTCGGTTACTCGTTGCGCTGACCCTTCGGGGTCTCGCAACTCAGGCTACGTTAGGCCTTTGGTCTCTCGTGCCCTTAGTCACTCTGATCCTTTGGGGTCTTGTTCTCCTAGACCTGCTGACCTGCCGTCTCCGTTCCTGGCTGCTGACGCGCTGTGGGCGCCCACGACTAAACCTGTCATTGCGCAGGCACTGGTCCCTTCGGGGCATAAGGGACTTGAGCGCAAAACTGCGCATCAAACCCTTAAGCGTCAGGTTAAACCTGTGCGCCATCATGTTACTGCTGATCTTCAAGACTTAGCGCCACAGCGCTCACCTGCGCGCTTGTGCGCACCTGTTCCTGTTACGCACCAGGGTTCCCCTGCGCTCCCATAACCTACTGCGCGCCAGCGCCCACCGGCAGTTCCTGATTTAGCACGCCAGCGCTCACCTGCGCACACGTGCTCACCTGCACGCCAGCTCCCTCCGGTTCCTGTCACGTCACGCACAGTCCAAGAGGCACCTAGGTTAGCGCACAGGCGCTCACAGGTGCCTCTAGTCCCTCAGCGCACTCTGGAGTTAAGCGCGAAGCGCGTCCATCGTGCACAATTCCTGATACAGCGCACACGCGCTCACCAACGGGCCAGCGCGCCTCTCCAATTCAGCGCGTAGTCCAGGAGGTGCCTAAGTTAGCGCACAGGTGCTCACAGGTACCCCTGGACTCTCCATCCAGGCTGCACAATCCTGTACGCGCGCCTCCAGTTGCGCGCGATGTTCTAGTTGCGCTCGATGTGCGCCCAACTCAGCAGCGCACACATGTGCACCCGAATCCTGTTGCGGCGCACATCATTGGAGTTTCCTGAGATAGCGCACAGGCGCTCACCAGTGGTTCAGCCTGCGGTGTCTCCAAGTCTCTTCTACGAAGGGCACCTCTCCCGTTCGCGGGAGAGGTCTCTCATAGAGACCACACCTCGTAGTATCAAGCAGTACTTCCAATGTTGATCGTCGGCTCTGTGCTCTGAAGCAGACCTGCCTTAGTCCTCTTCAGGGGATGCCCTCCCTTTTAGGGACACATCCTAGTTCCTGACCGACCTGTCAGCTGATCCTTCAACCTAGCGCACAAGCGCACGCGTGCTAGCGCCGACGATCTTCTTATGCGTGCAAGCGCCGACAATCTTCTTTCACGCGCATGCGCTGACGATCTTCATACGCTCGTAAGCACCGACGATCGTCCGCGCCGGGGGGGGGGGGACGACCACGTTCTGTACCACAGGGCCTCAGGCCTGTGGTTAGAATCGGAAAAGTGCCTCCATATAAATCTGCTAGAGATGAAGGCCGCTCTTCCTGGCCTTCAAAGATCTAGCGGATCACTGTGTGGTGTGATGAGCGACAACACCACAGTAGTGGCTTACATCAACAAGCAAGGAGGTACCTTTTCAAAGCGACCATCCCATCTCTCAGTAGAGATACTGAGATAGACCGAAGCCCACTCGATCCCTCTTTCGACTCGCTTCATTCCAGACAAAGGGAATGTGCTCACCGACAGTCGGAGCAGAGCATCTCAGATAATGAGTACCGAGTAGTCCTTGGATCATCCAGTGGCCAACAAAGTCCTGACTTTGTGGGGTTACCCGACTGTGGATCGGTTCGCTACAGCGCTGAACTTCAAGCTCCCGCTGTATTGCCCCCAGTCCCAGATCCCAAAGCACTCTGACAAGATGCCTTCCAACAACGGTAGGACAGAACCAACGTGTGCGTTTTTTCCCCGTTCTGTCTGATGAGGAGGGTGCTCAACAAGACCAGAATATCGGTCAATCGCTCGATAACCCTTTATAGCTACGCTATGGCATCTTGCAAAATGGTTTCCGGACCTTCCGCAACTCCTAACGGAACTTCCAGGAGAATCCCCTCTGCGACACAAGCAAACAACCACATGCCAACATCTCCCTCAAAGCCGTAGCTTCGCTTCGACTTACCGCCTGGAGACTATCCAGCATCCCCTCACTAAGAGAGGATTGTCGCAACAAATTGCGAACGGGATGTCTGGACACCTGCGCAGGTCATCCGCAGGGGCCTACCAGGCAAAGTGGCGAGTTTTTGTGGTTGAAATCGTGAAGGGGTATCTCTTCACTCGATACCACTGTTCCAGCAGGAGCAGAGTTCTTCGTTTATTTGCGGAAAGAATGCGCCTTTCAGTCTCGGCAATGAAAGGCTATCACTCAGCCTTAAGGCTAGCCTTCAGGCTCAAAGGAGCGGACATTCCTTCCTCGCTGGAACTTTCCCTACTCATACGAAGATGCGATCTTACCTGCCCTCAGTCAAAAGGGAGACCTCCTCCTGAGCACATGGTTCGAATTCTCAGGCCTCTTAGGAGGCCTCCCTATGAATCTTGTTGCCAGGCTTCAAATCGACACCTAACTCGAAAAGCGGTGTTCCTACTAGCTTTGGCCTCGGCCAAGCGAGTCAGTGAACTTCATGGTCTCTCGTATGACATCGCCCATGCAAGGGGATGAGGGGAGGTAACGTTCGTATTCGTCTCTGAGTTTGTGTCTAAGACAGAATCCGAGAGTGCGGGATCCTCGATTCGACTCTTTCTGGATTTCGAGTCCTCGTTCTGTAACAGATGACCCAGACCATCTACTGTGTCCAGTAAGGAGTCTGAGGCTTTGTTTGTGAGCACTGGGAGAACAAGAGGAGGGTCACCAAGAATACCATCTCCACATGGATTCGTAGGGTGATCCATCTGTCCCTGAATCCTGACCCTCCTCCGTCATGTCGCATTAGAGCGCATGATGTAAGGGGTGCAGCGACGTCCGTGACCTTCAAGAAGATCTTCTCAGTGACGCAGATTCTACAAGCATGGGTGTGGAAGCATCAGATGACCTTCACAGCCCACTACCTGCAAGACGTGACACACAGGAGGCTCAATACGTTCTCTATCGGCCCTGTGGTGGCTGCACAACAGCTGGTCTAACCTCAGGCTCCTTTATGGACAAGTAGCAGAAGGTTGAGGGCATTGTTACCCAGTTTTAGTCTGCGTGAATGAAAAGATCTGTGTGGCCCTTATTCTTTTCTTCATCCTCTTCTCCCTTGGAGAAAGCAGTATCCTGGGTTCTCTGCACAGCTGACCTCAAACCACTGCAGGTAAACCATGCTTCCTTGTGTTCCTAGTATTAAGTGTAATACTGTCATGTCCCCATACCCTGACGAGGTGGTAGTGGGAGAGTCCTAGCCTAGAGTTCCATCTGAAGAAATCCTGGTCAACTTCCTAGGACAAGTCACGCTCTTCACATTCACACACAGCTTATGTAGGCCGCAGCAGTTTCACAGCAATGCTAGCGAGGCGCAGGGACTCCTTATTTCTTGAGTACTTACACACTCAAATATTGAGTCCCCGGGCAAAGCCAAAAGCCAGTATGGCAGGGACTTACCGCCCATCCTAAGGGTTAAGTCACCCTATGTAAATAGCGTGGTTTGTATTTAAGTTACGGAACAAATGACATTCGTAGATAATTTGTATTTTTCCTAACTATACAAACCTTAGCTATTTACACATATTTGCCCGCCAGCCCTGTCCCCCGGGATAAGTCCTACCCCTAAGCAAAGTGAAGTACTCACTAGTGTGTGTGATTGGGGGGGGGGGGGGTAACAAGCTACCCCTCCCTACCCCCCGCTAACTGGCGGTGGGGTAGTAAACCCTCGTTAAAATTCTAAAGACTCGTCATTCATCTACGTCGAAGTAATTACCCTATGTAAATAGCTAAGGTTTGTATAGTTATTTAAAATACAAATTATCTACGAATTTGTCATGTAACTAATTGCTATACATATAATCAGTAGTACTGTATTTTTGTTTAATTGAGGATTTTCAATTTCAGATGTTTCCCTATGCACCCTTCTGTTATGACGACGTTTGAATTCTTGCCCAAGTGCTACTGTGGTATAAGTTCCTTCTTGAGTTTTCTAAAGAAAGAAATCTACATTACCAATAATGAAGAGGATCAAATTTTGCGAAAAGATTTTGGAGTTGCATACCGGAACTACTGTGTACAGAATACCCTCCCACAAGCATCTGTCATAGACTTTATTAGCCACCTAATGAAATTAGGTATAACAAGAAAAAATATAGACTCCTCTTATGTGCTCTGTGGTGTGGCTTGGAAAAAGACTGAAGGCAAAACTTATGATACAGATACCAGGGTAAGTAGAATACAGTTCTTTATTTTAATGGAATCTTGTTCTTACCAGGTAAGCATATAAAGAACAAATCCTCTTGCCCACACACACAATATACTTTAGTTCACAATTATTGAAGAGGTCACAAGGTATTGTGCTCATTTCCCTTATGGTAAGTAATTTTCTGACGTTGACTTGAAGTGCATAATTAAAGCCCTTAATGTATAGTAGATCTTGATCTTTTGAGAAAATGTTTTGCATATTAATGATTTACTTATGATTTTTTATTCTGTAACCTAAAGGATAATATTTTAATTATGATACTGTGAAAGGATAAAATTTTTTTAGTTTTTAGCAAGCCCTTGAGGTCAGTCACCTGGAATTGAGTTGCCTGGGCCACCACCTTAATACTCTTTCAGAAGACATTAATATAACTAGTATTTTGGGGGGTTTATGTGTTGGGTGGTCTCCAAGGACTTTCCTGTGAAAGGCTAGAAAAGGGAATCCAATACATTATAAATACTAATGAAATATTGTCTCCCCTGCTTAACTCTTGTTCACGGACGTGGGGTATATAATTATTAACACGGACGTGGGGTATGTTTTACCCCGTTTTAAAAAAAATAAATAAAAATAGTTATAAACAAAATTTATTGATTCTGAAAACATAAACAGAAAGTACATATTCTCTAGTGTATTTTATTCAACCATTTTAATGACTAGCAACTGAAACTACATATTTCAAGGACAACTTAAAAAAAGTATAAGAAAATACTAAAATTTTTACTTGTGTTGCTAAAATAGAGTGAGTAAAATCTAATATTCTTGTAAATGACTTGATTCCTGACCCACACACTCTCAGGGTATCGGGGTATCTCAGCTATGGGTATCACAGCCTCCTGGCAGGCACACACTGTATGGGAGACCATAAAATAATAACTATAAATTCTTTGGTGAAAATAAATGAAGTTTCTGCAAAAAAAATATTTTCGTAGAGGTATTCCTGTCTGTGAACACTAAATGATCAAGAAATGTTATGTTTATGTTTTGACAGTCAAAAGACCATATTTGAACAAAAAAAAAAAAAATCTTCTTTTACAATTATTTACCATTGAAAATGGTAATGAGCAATACTGGAAATTTCAGTGTACAGTACAAACAATTCATATTCTCGGTGATGGACTATGCATGCCCTACGCTTACCAGTATGTAGTTCTAGTACTAGTAGTAGTAGTAGTAACTAAAGTTCTTACCTGTATTAGTGTGGGCAGTCCACGCACCAAGTGTAGATGTGTTGAGGACACACAGGGCCTGTACAGCCTTGACACCTGTGTCGTGTCTTCCTGTCTTTGGACCTGTCACACAGTGAGCACCGCACCATGGGAGCCCTGCTGTCCGCCATCACTGTGAGACCTGCTTGATCATCCCTGACAGGTAAAGGAATGTTGCAGACTGTGTTGATCACAGTTTTGATGGTTCTGGGAATCCTTGTGTTGAACATCCTCTTTCCTGCCCATGCTTTGATAAGGGCCTCTGCCATATTTTGCATATAGAAGCGTCTCTCAATTGGTTTAGAACCTATTGTCTGCTGATTTTCCTTGTAGATTATCCACGAGTTGATTACACAGGAATTTATCATCCCATAGAAAATACTCATGGGCCACCTGCTTGTCTTGCGTGAAACTGAGTATATTGCACACATTTGATCGAATGCATCTACTCCACCTTTCGTCTCATTATAAAAACAAATGATCTCGGGCTTGCCATTGGGCATTATGGTTGGCTGTGTGTGCATTGATGATAATAGATACACCAACTTCTTTTTCGTTCTTGAAGTGTCCTTGCAGTATGACACCAACGTTATGTCATTCACGAATAAGAATGCACTAGAACCTACCATCCTAGTTCTTGTTTCTTTCATTTCCTGGGGAATTTCTTTCTTGTTTGCTTTCACAGTGCCAACTAGGGTCATGCCGCAGTTGTGTAGAAGATCAGTGACCAAGGGCACAGAACTAAACCAATTGTCGGTGGTTACGTTTCTGTTTCTATTGTGGTAGGGTTCTGTAAGTTCCTTTGTGATCTTATGACCAACGTTTATGCCACCCCGGGCCTGAGGTTGTGTGTCTTCTTTCCCCAGGTAGGGTATTGCTCTCAGCATGTACTTGCTTTTACTGTCACATATAAGGAAAAGTTTGATCCCATATTTTGCTGGTTTGCTAGGAATATACATGCGGAATGGGCAGTTTCCATGGAATGCCAGCAGCTGTTCATCCACTGTAACTGTTTCACTTGGGACGTACATTTTCCCACAGTTGTCAATAAAGATTTCCCAGATAACACGAATAGCTGCAAACTTGTCCGTTGTCTGTCTCTGAGCTCTCGTGTCTTTGTCATCAAATCTCAAACAGCTGAGAAGGAAGCAGAAGCGGTCCTCTGACATGGCTGCACGATAAATTGGTGGGCCGGTCTTGGGGCTAAACATTTCCCTAGTTGTCAGGTGGTTATCCCTCTGGCCACCACTGAAGATCAGTAGTCCAAAAAGTGCACGTATCTCATCCGGTTCTGTTAGGGATAACCCTCCTCTCCGGTTAGTATACTTGGCTGCCCGCTGAGGAATTATTTTGTTGGTCCATTGCACTATCTCGTCGATAATATTATCTCCAAAGAACAAGCTCAAGGCTTTTTCTGGGGTGTCTGCACTCCTTGCCTCCGGTGTTGGTCCTGAGGTGATAGGACCAACAATGTTTCGTGCTGGTGTCCTTACTCTACTGGATGACTGTGGTCGACAATTCCACCTATAGCCAGACTTGGATGTCACTGTACTGGTTCCGAAGTCATGCATTCTTGTAGCCTTGTCGTCTTCATTAGCATTGCTCCTTCGTCTTCCCCTGGCAACAGGAGGAGGCACAGCAGGGTCAGCAGAGGGAGGAGGAGGCACAGCAGGGTCAGCAGAGGGAGTAGGAGGCACAGAAGGGTTAGCAGAGGGAGGAGGAGGCACAGCAGGGTCAGCAGAGGGAGCAGGAGGCACAGCAGGGTCTGCAGAGGGAGCAGGAGGCACAGCATGGTCAGCAGAGAGAGCAGGAGGCACAGCAGGGTCAGCATAGGACAAAGCTTGTGTAGCACCTCCTCGAGCAGCATTACCACGGCGTCTCTTACTCACCCTACTTACAGCAGGGGTAGCAGTAGAGGTACCAGGGGTAGGAGAGGCTGGGCGGTGGACAGAGTGGTGCATTGAGGCTAGGGAGGGGGATGGTAGAGAGTCGTCCAGGGGTTGGTGGGGAGTGGAGGGAGGGTGAGGCCTGACGTCTATTTGGCTGGCAACACGTGGCTTGCGAGGTGTTGATGTAGTTAGTTTTCTCTTTCGGGCCCTACTTTGAAAACATTGTTCATCCATAAACTCCTCACTATCATCATCAGTGCTAGGTGGTTGTTCATAATCTTTGTCCATATCTGAGTTATCTTCCACCTCATATTCAACATGATCAATCTCACTTTCATCATCACTTTCAAATATTGCACTCACATCTGTTAAGCCTGAATTGTTCATTATTTCATCTAATTCTGCCTGAGAATAAAAAACTTTCTTTTTTCCATCCATCTTTCACAGTTTATTATGAGTCTTTATCTACTTAGTTTATCTAGTCACTGCTATACTATGATAACTCTGAAAAGAGATTATTCAATGCCTGAAAACATAAAACATGAAAATACACAAAGAACTAAAAACATTCAAAACACATCAACACTGCACTGGGGCAAAATATACCCAAATGTTTTTATTGTTTATCACTGCAATTGGGAACAATATACCCACACATATTAGTATTTTAACACTGCACTGGGGTATAATATTCCTACACATATTAGTATGTTAAGACTGCTGTGGGGTATAATATTCCCACACATATTAGTATGTCAAGACTGCTGTGGGGTAAAATGTACCCAAACTCCCCCCCACACAC
Source organism: Palaemon carinicauda (assembly GCF_036898095.1). Lineage (NCBI taxonomy): Eukaryota > Metazoa > Arthropoda > Malacostraca > Decapoda > Palaemonidae > Palaemon > Palaemon carinicauda. The sequence continues at coordinate 64,551,411 of NC_090748.1, forward strand.
CCCCACAAGTGATTAATCACAGAGACACTACCTCCCTCCAATAGACCTGACAGGAAACTGAAGCTACATGGCTGTTAAGCTTGCTAAGTGGCCAGACCACTCAGCAAGGATAAAAAAAAAAATGGCGTGGGTAAAATATACCCCACGTCCGTGAACAAGGGTAGGGCTAGTGTATCAATGTGTATAAGAGAACCTGAGTTCAGGCACTTTTTGAACTTACCACAGCACCTCCAATAATAAAAAGTGTACTATGGGTGACGTCATTATTATGTCATCATCGTATAGCCAAAAGAACCAATGCTACAGGCGGGGCAAGTGTACCTTTGCATCAACTTGCAGCCACCTGCCATCTATATTTTCATCATTGTAGATTCAACTTCATGAAGTGAGGAATCTAAGTGCGATTATGATAAGTTGTGGTAGCCGATGTGGTAACCGTCCCTGACTGGTGAACGGCAGACTGGGGTTCGAGTCCCGCGCAAACTCTTTAGTGTTTTTGGTCATCTCATCATTCTTATAATCTCAGGATGGCGGTAGGGGATAGTCTATAGGTCTGTCTGCTGAGTTATCAGCAGCCATTTTATTAGTATTTAAAACTGAGCAGCCTGTCCCTGATGTATCTTGCTCATGTAAGATTTATAGAAAAATAAAAACTCAAGCAGACTGGAATGGCATTTTGAGTGATCTTTCGGGCTTGAACTGGTCACAATTGTATAATAGTGTTGATCCTGTTATTCATTTGAATGGAAATTTAGTCAACATAATTGATAGGCGTATCCCTTTTTGTGTGCTAAGATATTGAGTGAAAGACAAGCCTTGGTACAATGTTTGTAGACATGCTTATTTCTTGAAGCAGGAGGCCTATCATCTTTGGAAGGGTAACATCAGATTTGACTTGGAATAACTATATTCAGTTTAGAGTTTTTGCTCAGAGAGATTATGACTCAAGTGAAAAGGAATACAATTTGACCATAAAAGAAACCTTTCTGGTAAAACTCAGGAACATAATTGGTGGGCTACCCTTAATAAATCTGCACCCTTTGGTGTAGATGCGACAGTTTCTCCTTTACTTAAACCTGATGGCTCTGTCACTCACTGTCCAAAGGAAAATTCAGCCCTTTTGGGTGATGTGTTTGACAGTAGGAAGAGTAATGAGAAACTTGATCTTTCTCAGTCCTGTTTTCCTGAGGCTAAGCAAACTAGTTTAGCTTTTTGATCTCGGGATATTAAAGTTCTCTTGATGGAACTTGATGCTCATGGAGGTGTAGACCCAAATGGTACTTTTCCTTGTTTTGTTTTGTTTTAAAGATTGTGGATTTCTTATCTGTTATTTTGCACAAGTTAGCAAGAAGAGGAACTTTAAGCACTTTTTGAAGAATTGGTAATGTTACTACATTATATAAATGTGTTTCTAGTAGTTCAAGTACAACTGATTACTGCCCAAATTCCATAACTCCAATATTATCCAAAGTTTTTGGATGTTTTTAGCAAAATGTCTAAATAAGTTTGCAGAAGGCAATCATCTGTTCCTTAGTTTGCAATTTGGCTTTCATAAAGGCCTTGGAGCATGTGGTGCCCTTTTTACAATCTCCAATGATGTACAGAAATCCCTTGATTGTGGTCACAAAGTTTGTATGATTGGCCTTGGTTTTAGTGCTGCCTTTGGCCGTGTTAATTATGAGGCCCTTATATTTTAAACACAAAACTTACCTGGTAGTTATATAAATAGCGTACGTCCCTGATGTCACGGCAGAAAAATTCAAAACTCCCTCCAATCGCCGATTGGATAGCCAAGTGTACTACCTGTGCGCCCTAGCGAGGTACCTTTGAACCATCCCATGCTACCTCATATCTTCCCTGCCGGCGCTATCGGCAACATACATTGGATAGTCTCCTCGCCTTTTTCTGATATTATTGCTGTCCCTTTGGTGAAGTACAATAATTTGGTTTTTGACTCTAGCTTGATTGGATTTCCTATTGGATACTCTTAGTTTATGTTTGGATATTGATATTTTGACCCTTGCTTGTTTTTTATCTCTTTCAATTTTTCAAAATGGCCACCCCCCCCACCCTTTAGCTATTAGGGTGTGTGTGAGTGGGTGTAAGACCCGTTTAGCAAAGGCCTCCATTGATCCACATTCGCTCTGCGTTAAATGTAGAGGTAAGGTATGTGAGTTAGATGATAGATGTGACGAATGCCTTCTATTATCTGAACATGAGTGGCTAGAATTTGATCGCTATACACGAAAATTAGAAAGGGATAAGTTGAGGCGTAGTTCTTCTTGCTCTTCTAGTAATTTTTCTTCTTCCCATGTCACAGAACCTATTCCTTCCCCTGTAGTGGTAGTTCCTGATCCCACTACAATTACCGCTAATGAGCCTTCACTTAAAGACATGATGTTGGCTATTCAGGCGTTGGGCGCGAAGGTTGAATCTATCACTGCTGATAGGACGCAATTAATGTCCGACGTTAAGCAGCTTAAAGGTGAAAGTCCGAGAAGTGAAGTGAATGTTTTTAGTGCTGTGGAGGGTGCGCCTGCTCGGGCTTGTCGTTCTCCTAGTCCTAGACCTCTTCCATGCTCTCCAACCCCTTGGAGAAGGAATGTCAAAAGACGAAAGGAAACGAGACGCTTTAGCTCCCGAGCAGACGTCCCCTCGAGCGTTCCTGTTGACGTTTCCCAGGACGTTCGCCCTCACCATGGGAAAGGTGAGGTTAAGGTGTTTTATTCATCCTCGGATGACGCAGTTCTTAAAAAAGGCTGGCGTTAAGCGTCCAGACCTCTTAAGAGGAAGTTAGATAATGGCAACCAACATACTTCCAGGACTTTACAACGCCCGGGTTGTAGCCATTGGAGCAGCCCAGAGCGGTTTCCTTCCACCGAAGAGAGCTCGCCAGCTAAGCGTCCTGCTAGGACGTTAGATTCTGTAAAGAATCATCCACTTGTTGGGGAGCTGTCTGAACCGGGCTTAACCTCGGTTCATGCTCCTCCTCTACCATCAGATTGGTTATCGCCCTCAGGACGTTCTAAGCGTTCTTTGAGCGGCGTAGAGAGCGAGCCTGAGATTGATGTTTCGCCGCCTGTTTCTCATGTTGACCAAAATCTTAACATGCTGCAAGAGATGCAGCAAAGACTGTCGTCCTTTATGCAAAGCTACCAGTCTCCGGGAGCTTCTGCTCTAGACGCCAAGCGGCGCAAGGTGGTGAGTCGTGAGACTTTTGTAGACCAGCGGCAAATGTCTAAGCACGTTGAGCGTTCAGCAGCGCGTAGCGCACAGTGTCCTGATGATCGTGACATTAAACGCCCTACTACTCGTGACGTTGAACGTCCAGCCTTCCAGGAAGCCGAGCGGCCTTCAAAGCAAGGCGCCGAACATTCTATTAGGAGTGTTGATAAACGTCCTATAAGAAGTGCTTTCGAAAGGCCAGTAAAACGCGATGTCGAGATTCCTCCGGAGCGAGGCGTTGAGCGTTGAGCGTCCTGCGTTAGCCAGCGTTGAACGTTCTTCAGGACATGTTCCAGTTTGTCCAGCTAAGCGCTTTGTTGAGCATCCTACTAGTCATGATGTCAAGCGTCCTACGATCCAGGACGTCGAACGTCCAGCAAGATGAGAGGTTGAGCGTCCTCCAGGACGCGACGTCGAGCGGCAAACATCCAGACAGGACGTTGAGCCAGATTTAGAACTCTTTAGCTCTGATCGCGTGGACCGCAAGCGTTTCTCAGAGCATCAAGAAACTTTATCAGAGGAGGAAGTTGATGTTCCCCTTTCTCCTGTCAATCTTTTTGAGGAGTTATCTGAAGGAGAGGACTCTAAATCTCTTCATCCATCAGTAGACTTAAAGAAACTCATGAAGACCTTTAACGATGAGTTCCCAGAGTCTTTTGTTCTCATTGCTCCACGTTCGCCTCCATCTGAATTCACGCTTGGGAAACAGACGAAGAAGTCGCTGTTTGCCGGAATGGTTCTGTCTCATTCGTCCAGAAGAGCTCTTACTGGTAAATTAATGGGAGACTGGATGGAGTCCAAAAAGGAACAGGGGAAAGTGGCCTTCGCGTTGCCCCCTACTAGATTAGCATCTAGATCCAGTATATGGTATGATACGGGAGAAGTTCTCGGCTTGGGAGTTCCTGCCTCTGCCCAGGGAGATTTCTCAAGCCTAGTAGACGCTCCTCATAGATCGGCCATGAGGAAGACCAAGGTTCTCTGGTCTACTTCAGAGCTAGACCATCTGCTCAAAGGTGTCTTTAGGGCCTTCGAGGTTTTTATTTTAATTTCCTTGATTGGACTCTGGGAGCCTTGGGCAAGAAGGTTGCTACGCTTAAAGAAGGCAACTCTTCTAGTTTGATTCATGACATGTCCTGCATGGATAAGGCATTACGGGATGGTTCGAATGAGTTGGCAGAGATGTTTTCAGCAGGCATTCTTAAGAAGAGAGCCCAGATGTGTTCATTTCTGTCGTCGGGGGTTACTCCCTTCCAGAAGTCGGAATTACTGTATGCTCCGCTGTCTTCCTCTCTCTTTCCACAGGATCTTATTAGAGAGATTTCTTCTGCATTGACACAGAAGGCCACCCAAGATCTAGTATCTAAGACGGCAAGAAAGGTCTTACCATCTTCCTTTTCTAGCCCCAGGCCTAAAGATGATACTCCTTTTCCTAAGTTTTCCCAGCCCTTTCGAGCAAGGGGTAGCTCTACACCCGATGGAAGGGGAAATAAGATAGGATTTAGGACAGGGCGAAGCAGAGTCTGACTGCTTTCGCCTTCAGGCAGTAGGAGCCAGACTACACACCTACTGGTAGGCATGGGAGGTGAGGGGTGCAGACCTTTGGTTGGTTCAACTTCTAAAGGAAGGTTACAAGATCCCCTTTATAGGGAAACCTCCTTTGATTTTAACCCCAGTGGATCTTTCTCCCAGGTACAGAGAGGAGTCGAAGAGACAAGCATTACAATGTCAAGTGTCTCTCTTGTTGGAGAAGAGGGCTATAGAGAGGGTGCAGGACTTGCAGTCACCAGGGTTTTACAACCGCCTATTCCTGGTTCCCAAGAACTCGGGGGGATGGCGTCCTGTTCTGGACGTAAGTGTTCTAAACACATTTGTCCAAAAGACAAAGTTCTTAATGGAGACTTCAAAGTCAGTTCTTATTGCAGTAAGAAAGGGCGACTGGATGGTCTCACTAGACCTCCAGGACGCTTATTTCCACATCCCGATTCATCCGAGATTCAAGCATTATCTGAGGTTCGTATTCAAGGGAGAAGTATTTCAATTTCGAGCCCTGTGTTTCGGCCTCAACACCGCCCCTCAAATTTTTACGAAACTTATGCTCAATGTAGCAAGGATTCTCCACTTAAGAGGCATCAGAGCCTCTCTGTATCTAGACGATTGGGTTCTCAGAGCTCGCTCTTGCGAGATCTGCCTGAAGGATCTTCAGACAACATTGACTTTGACAAAAGAATTGGGTCTTCTGGTCAACAAAGACACATCTCTTCTGACACCATCACAAGAGATACTCTATTTGGGGATGGTGACTCGGAGTCGAGTTTTTCGGGCTTTTCCGTCTCCCTTAAGGACGGAACAGGCCATCTTGAAAGTACGATCGTTTCTAAGAGAACAGAAATGTTCAGCGAGGAAGTGGATGAGTCTGTTGGGGACCCTCTCCTCATTGGAACAGTTTGTCTCGCTAGGAAGACTGAATCTTCGTCCTCTCCAGTTCCATCTCAATTATCACTGGAACGGGAAGAAGGATTTAGAGAAGATATGTATTCCAGTCACAGAGTCCATAAGGAGTTGCCTGCAGTGGTGGAACGATCTTGTCAGGTTTCAAGAAGGTTATCCATTGGAACAGAAGAACCCAGACTTTGTGTTGTGTTCCGACACCTCGGACTCGGGGTGGGGGGCAACACTGGGGAAGTTAGAAGTATCGGGGTTGTGGACGGAGGCTCAAAAGTCCTTCCACATAAACCAGAAGGAACTGTTTACAGTCCTGTTGGCCCTAGAAAGCTTTGAAGGATCAGTTCGGAACAAAGTAGTGCAAGTAAATGCCGACAACACCACAGCATTGGCTTACATTGCCAAGCAAGGAAGAACTCACTCGATTTCCCTTTACGAGAGGGCGAGGAATCTCCTCATCTGGGCGAAGGAAAGAAACGTAATTCTGATTACAAGGTTCATCCAAGGGGAGAAGAATGTTAATGGCAGACGGTCTCAGCAGGAGAGGTCAAGTCCTACCCACAGAGTGGACACTCCATCTGAAGGTTTGCAAGAGTCTGTGGCGACTTTTCGCAACCTCAAAGACCAAGAGGCTAGAGATGTATTTCTCCCCAGTGCCAGATCCCGAAGCAGTACACACGGACGCGTTCCTGCTAGATTGGTCCAATCTAGACGTGTACGTTTTTCCACCTTTCAAGATCCTTTACAAGGTGTTAAAAATGTTTGTGTCAAGTGAAGGGACCAGAATGACCCTAGTTGCCCCCTTTTGGCCATCAAGGGAATGGTTCACAGAGGTACTGGAATGGATGGTGGACACTCCCAGAAGCCTTCCATTAAGAGTGGATTTACCCAAACAGCCCCACTTGGAAAGGCACCATCAAAGTCTCCAAAATCTTCAGCTAACTGCCTTCAGACTATCGAAAAGCTCACAAGAGCTAGAGGTACTACACCTGGCTATCCAATCGGCGATTGGCGCGAGTTTTGAATTTTTCTGCCGTGACGTCAGGAACATAAGCTATATAGCCTATATAACTACCAGGTATGTATGTTCAAAAATTTATTTAATAATGAAAATAACATTTCAAACTTAGAAGGTGGGAGTGGGTGGGTCTTTTCTTAGCATCATGATTAAATATAGAATAGGTCACAGAGTTGTTGTTGATGGCTACCAAAGTTAGTATAGGAATGTGATATCTGGTGTTCCTCAGGGTAGTGTTCTTTGCCCCTTAATTTTTATACTACAGTATACACACATTACATGTGATATGGCTTAGAAAACAAGCTCTCTTTGCATCAATTCCATTTCCTGAATGTAGATCTGGGGTTACTGAATCCCTTAATAGAGATTTGTTCCGTAACTGAAATACAAACCACGCTATTTACATAGGGTAATTACTTCGGCGTAGCTGAATGACGAGCCATTAGAATTTTAAGGAGGGTTTACTACCCCACCGCTAGTTAGCGGGGGTTAGGGAGGGGTAGCTTGCTACCCCCCCCCCCTCACACACACACTAGTGAATGCTTCACTTTGCTTTTGGCTCGGGTGGCGATCAGACATGTCTGCTCTCACCCTCTCTTGACTGCCATTAATCTGTTTTGCTCTATCTTTTTCTACAGAGTGTGTATGAAGTTGGCCTCTTATTCAATAATGCGTACGTGTCCTGGATTACCTGGCCGCCCGTGTGGGACTTTTATGTCGGCGGTCGACACTGATCCCCACACCTTGTGTCCTCGTTGTAGGGGCCAATGGTGTGATAGCGGTAACGTATGTATTGAATGTAGGGAGTGGTCTACCTCCCAGTGGGAGAGGTTTGCCCGGTGCCGGAAGAAAAAGTCTAAAAGGGATATTTCTCCTTTAGAGGCTTTTTTGAAGAGAGAAAATTCCAAGACTTCTTCTTCCGTAGCCCTTTCCTCCTCCGAAGCTCCCACTCGATCGGTCTCTTCCGAGAGGCCGGCGAGTGGTAGCGTAAACCGTATTGCTGTTGACCGATCCCAGGGTGCGGAAAAGGTAGTTGCCTCCCATAGCGAGGCAGCTGCCCTTCCTCCCCCGGAGGAGGATATGAATATTGATTTGTCTGTTAATAATAATGATTTGATTCATTGCAGCTTTGGGCTTCCTTGGGGCTTCAGGGTTCGCCCTCCAGGGAAGCTCTCTTTGACATGACAAACTAGGTGCAGCTGTTAAGCAATCGCCAACGACAGCAGGGATAGATCCTCTGTCTGTCGTTGACGTTGTTGTAACAGAGGCATCGGGTGTGTCTGCTCAAACTCTTGTGCCTGTTGTTGCTGAGGTAGCTGAAGGCTTAGGTTCCCCCTCCGAACATCCTTCGAGGGAGGAACCAAGTCCTACGGTCTCTCCTGCCGGTGATTCTCCCCCTCAGGGGAGTTCACTTACAGAGACTCCTCTGCGGAGGCCTTACGATGGTCAGCTTGCTGATCCCACGGCCCCTCGTGAGCGTATAAGGCGGAAGGCTCGTCCTCCCCATCGCTGTAGAGGTCTTCCTTCTCCTCACAAGAGAGTTGGGAGGCGCCTCTTTGGCTCGTCATCCCCGCAGTCCTTTGCGGAGTAGACGACTCACCGTTCACCGTTCCTGCCAGCTACCACCTTAGACCTATCCGGAGATCGTTCGCGATCCCCTTCGGAGGAAGGTCGTCCTTCGGGACCCTGTGACCAGTCTCCCTCCAAACCTGCTGACCTGCCGTCACCCTTCAAAGATGCTGATTCGCATTACGCACCGACTAAACCTGTCATTGCGCAGGCACCGGTCCCTTCGGGGCATAAGGGACTTGAGCGCAAAACTGCGCCTCAAACCCTTAAGCGCCAGGTTAAACCTGCGCGCCATCATGTTGCTGCTGCTCCAGACTTAGCGCCACAGCGCTCACCTGTTCGTGTTATGCGCCAGGTTCCCCTGCGCGCCCACAACCTACTGCGCGCCAGCGCCCACCAGCAGTTCCTGATTTAGCGTTCCAGTGCTCACCTGCGTTCGTGTCACGTCGCGCGCAGTCCAAGAGGCACCTAGATTAGCGCACAGGCGCTTACAGGTGCCTCTAGACCCTCAGCACACTTCTGGAGTTGAGCGCGAAGCGCGCCCTTCGCGCGCAGTTCCTGATACAGCGCACACGCGCTCACCAACGCGCCAGCCCGCTTCTACAATTCAGCGCGCAGTCCAGGAAGTGCCTAAGTTAGTGCACGGGCACTCACAGGTACCCCTGAACTCTCCATCCAGGCTGCGCAATCCTGTACGCGCGCTTCCAGTTGCGCGCCCAACTCAAAAGCGCATACCTGTGCGCCCGAATCCTGTTGCTCACTCTGCGCACCCATCGCAGCAGCGCACACCTGCTGATGTGCGCCCGCACCCTGATGTGCGCCCAGCGCGCACACGATTGCCTCAGGTTAATATGCCTGCACAGACTGCGCAGTGTTCACCTGCGCGCCAACGCGCAAACTCACCCTCGCGCTATCACGAGGCTGCGCAATCGCGCCCTCGCCCAGTCTTCTCAGACACACGCTACTGCGCACTCGCGCCCGACAGTACCGCATCAGGTTGCTGCGCACCCTCGCATCCAGCCTTCAACCCCGCCTCACGATCCAGCTCCTGCACGCCACACGCCCTCGCCATCAACCTCGCACGCCCGCGCCATCAACCTCGCACGCCCGCGCCATCAACCTCGCACGCCCGCGCCATCAACCTCGCACGCCCGCACCCATGCCCGCCCGCCCGGGTGCGAAATTCCTGCTGCGTACGATCCTTTCGCGCGCGACCCAGAACAGGGCTCATCGCGCGACCACCAGCGCGATCGGCGCCCCGATTGCCAACGCGATCACGCACGAGTTTTCACGGGACTTGAGGCGGACGGGTCATCGTCTCGTTCCCCTCCCCGCAAGCGCAGAACAGCACGCTCACCGGAGGAGGGGAGGTTTCTGGACAGGTCTAAGGACTCTCTTATTTCAGCTTCTCTTCAGGCGAAACCTCGTTTGTCGACTACTCCAAGGTATCGAACGATCCCCTTCCCTCCAGAGGGAGTGTCTGACAGTGGGACTGTCAGCCAGCAGCCTTGGTTTGGTCAGAGCTCTTATGCAGGCTATGAAGCCTGTGCTCTCTGACCTGGGTCACAAATCAGTGGCAGCTTCCTCTTCCCTGAAGAGGAAGAGAGGAGTCCCCTCCATGGTGACTTCTCCGAGGGCTATCCTGTCTCCTCGCAAATCCTTGCGCAAGGCTCCTTCTCCCCCCCAGACTTTGTCTCCCTCCCCTGCGGATGAGGATTACCCATCCTCAGGAGAGTCGAACGAGCCGGTCCGTTCCCCCATCCCACCAATGGGGGAAACTCCGCTTCTTCCTGAGAAGTCTTCTCGCACAGGGGTGGAAAAGAGTCTGCATCCATCGTTACTAGAGTCCTGTATTCCTCCTATTAGGGAACCGATGGACTCGAAGACTGTTCCTAAGTCTTCGGCAAAGATCAGACAGGAGCCAGCTAGACCTTCGGAGAATGTCCACGAGTCCCTCCAGGAAGAGCCACTGGGGACGGGAGACTTTGCTGCCAGTCCTTCAGGAGGACAGCACCAAGAGTCAGAACATGCGTTCTGGCAAGTTCTGACCTTCATGAGGAACCTCAACGGGATTCCAGACCCAGAGATTCCTCCTCGTGAGGGTAAGGACACGGTCTTGGACCGAGTCTAAGGCACCCAGAAACCCTCTAGGGCCAGTGCAGCTTTGCCCTGGTCACAAGGGATGAAGAGTGCCAGAGACAAGGTTGAGGGCCAGCTCTCTGAGCTTGCCTCCTCCAATAGATCCAGCGCCGGTAACAAACTCCTCCCTCCTCCTCGAGTCCATCAGAGGAGGTATTTTGAGATCCTAGAGGAGACTTGTTTAGGTCTTCCGGTTCACCACTCCGTGGAAGAACTCATTGGGGGAGTCCCTCTAGAGAGACTCTCCAACCGGCACATGTCCTATTCTGCTACTGAGATCTTAAGCCAGGAGAAGGTGGCAAAGTGTGCCATGCAGGCAACTTCGTGGCTTGACATCTGGCTGGGGTCTCTGGGCATCCTGGTGCAGTCTGAGGATCTGTCCAAAGAAAGCACCAGGAAGGCACTGGAGACATTCTTGCTCTCAGGCACGCGGACCATCGAGTTTCTGGCCCACCAAGTCTCGAGCTTGTGGGCCAACATGATTCTCAAACAACGGGACGCAGTGGCTGAGAGATTTCACCAGAAGGTCCCCAGTTCCAACGTTAGCAGGCTCAGACACACTTCCGTTCTCGGTAAGAGTTTGTTTGAGCCTAAGGAAGTGGAGCTAACCGCTGAGAGGTGGAGGAAGTCCAACCAGTTCTCCCTCATCCATAGGGCCCTGACATCGAGGCCCTACAAACCTCCAGTAGCCCAACAGCCCCGTCCAGCTAAGGACACAAAGAAGATGACAGCAGCAAATCCGAAGGTATCTAAGCCCTTTCCTGCCAAGGGCAGAAGGGCCAAAAAGCTTTTAATACAATACTTCTCCAATTTTGGGCTCAAGCCATGTCGTCCTGATGGAAGGTTCCTATTGGTAGCTTTCTAAGGGATATTTGGCTACAGTGATATTATCAGAGAATTGACCTTTAGGTCTCCAGAATTCTAACTCCTGGCGTGAATATCCTTAAAATTTCTCTTAAGGATATCGCATAATATCAGGGGACGTATATCTTGGTACGACACATGGCAATCTTCACCCCGAATAGCGTTTTCGTTTCGAGGGGGAAGAGTGGCGAAACAGAAGGGGAGCCGTTATCAAGGTTACCCTTCCTCCGTACTACTACGAGTATCCAAGATGGAGCTCATTCCTATTTCTGTAGTGATTTTGCACGGTGGTTTTCCCTGTTGATCTAACGTTATTGTGAGGATTAATTATCCAATCTCCAGCTTCTTCTGCCTCTGGAAAGTTGAGTAGTTATTTTTTACAGTGTATAATTTTTAGCTCCTGCTTCACAGAGAAATTAGTGTAATTTATTGTGTTATGGAGCTTGGCCGGTCACCGGAGGCGCCATGGGCGCTGTCGTTCGTTATGCATGCATTATTTAGTTAGCAGAACGACATTCCCGGTTGTAATAGCATTTTTGGGCTCAGGCCATGTCGTCCTGATGGAAGTTCCTTCATAGTAGCTTCCTAGGTTATATTTAACTACAGTGATATATCCCAGAGAATTTTACTAAAGGTATCCAGAATTCTAACTCCTGGCGCGAATATCCCTTGCTTTTGTCTTTAGGGATATCGCATAAGATCAGAGGACGTATTCTTGACACGCCACGTAGCTATCTTCACCCCTAATAGCGTTTATGCTTCGAGAGGGGAAGTGGCAAGAATTGTAGGAGGGCCGTTATTAAGGCAACGCTCCTACTCGTACTGTTATTGAGCGCCAGCACGACGCCGTGTGGCTCCATCTTGCCATTCTTTCTCATGTAGCATACCTAACTCGGTGTTATTCCTTGTGCCTCTCGCTATTTTGGATTGTACTTATCGCTATGATGCCTTCATCAGCCTCATCTGCCTCTGGAAAGTTGAGTATTATCTTTAATTTGTATAAATGTAAGCTCTTGCCAGTTTTATCCTTGATTTAGTTGGTAATTAACGTAACAAGAGCTGTTGCCTAGCCGGATGGCGTCTTGGACGCAGTCGTTCTATTTGCATGTGCATTTAGTTAGCCAGAACGACATTCCCGGTATATTTCGCTTTAATAAATTTAGCTATTTAGCAATTTAGCTAGGAATTCTTTATATTATGCCGATTGTTTCGTGGATTGGGCAATTTATTTACCGAGCCCCACAAGTGCTCGGCTTCCTAGCCTAGGCACCTGACACTTCATGCATGATATAACTTTCCTGGTGTGATTTTATTAAAGCTCAGGCAATATTTTATACATTTAAGATATTACTGAATATAAATTTTCCTCTTCCAAGATAGTATACGAGAGTGTTTCGGTGACCGATTCTCACCACGCCTAGGTTACTAGCCTAGGGGCTTTAGTATACTTTCATACATGTCCCCAATTGCCCTTGTATCATCTTTTAAGTGGAGACTGACACCTATTCCTTTCAAGTCGATACCAATCTCCCTGGGAGATTTAAGAGCAATTCCTCTTCCCTCTGACTAGCCTAGGCTAACCCTAGTCGGCTTTACCGTGAATTTTATTCAGGTAAATCTAGGCTGGGGTGTTTCTGTTCCTTTCCCTCAACCGCAGAGGTCGGTTTTGAGTTTAGGACGGAACATCAGAGTATTCGTCTGTGATTGGTGGCCGTCTGGCTTAGAGAATTGAATTCCTAAGTCAGGTTAGGCTACCGATGCAGGAGGCTAGACCTCCCTAGACCTCACCTGAAGGCATTATATAATAATGCCTCCTCCCTGTGGCCTAGCAGACAGTCCTGTGCCGGCAGATCCTAAGCCGAAGAAGCGAATTCTTCCCTTGCTTAAGGTCTCCGACACTAGATTCTGTTCCTATCCCCTGAGACAGCGGCCTGGATGCCGCCATCTCATCCTATCAGACTAACCTCAGTCTAGGTAATTGAATTCTCTGGCCCCTAAGGTTTATCTTTACTCCGGATCAGAATCTTTTAGGTTAGGTAGGGCCTACCGGCCGCTACCTCACCTACATGACCCTTACTCCTCCCCCTGCTTTCTTTTAGTGTTGGCCTAGCCTTCACACTTCTTGGCCATCATTCTACAATCGACCCTACGGGTAGGTTGTGGGATTGGCTCGGGCTCTCTGTCAGTCGTCGACTGAGCCGGCTGCCGGCAAAGATTCCCGTAACTTATCGAGTGTTCTTCGGTCCTCCCTTCGACTGCCTTCCACAGCCCCACCAGGTGGTACTGGCTATGGTTTGATGGAAGCCCGAATACAATTCCCCCTTCCATATGAACCCTCATTCTGGATGGAGGTCTTCAAGGCTGAGCCTTTGCTTCCCTCTCCCATCCATGCTTTCTCTCTCTCTTACCATCTACCTTGGGCCTAGCTGCCGGCGACCTAGAGCCGCCGACAGCCGACAGGACTGCAGTCCGCCATCAGGTTGCTCTGCTGCCGCTTGTTACGGTTTACCGGTGACCCAATGACAGCCAGCACACACCGGCCGGCTGCCGGCAACTATGCTAACTGCCGAGAGCCGGTCGACCAATTGTGTGAAGACATATTCTTTCGCCGGCTGTCGGTGGGTCCGCCATTATAGGCGAGCCCCCGGCAGCCGGCAGCAGGGCGACTGCCGGCGGCCTACCGCCCATTACCTACTGAAGGCAGTGTACCTTCAAAAAGCCCAAGGAAATGCCGGCGTATGCTGGCAGGCACTACAGTATTGGCCGTGGAGTGGTCAGTAGTCATTGCGATATTGATTTTCCTGCAATAGATATACCACTGTGCGGTAGCCCATACATATTTCCAACCTTCAGGGTGCTTCATGGGCAGCCTATTGAGAGACCACCAGACCAAGAGAGCGATTGCCTCTTGTTAAGAAAGTGATCAATGATCACTTTATTCAATCCTCAATATTGAACTTTAGAAGACTGTGTTAAGTTACACTTTATATCCAAAGGATAAAGTTGTCTTCTCCTAATAATTCTACTTTAGAATATAGTCTCAATATTGAAGGAGGTCATAGCAATTGGCTGGACAGGAAACACATGTGGGTGTCTTTCCTCTTTCCCTTCTAGCTTACCTATCCTAAGCTAAAATATACATAACATTGTATGATGAAATTATGAGATATTTCACCGAATACTCATCCGCCTTTCCTTTCTTTATAGGAGGAGCATCCCGAGTGCGGGATTCATTTCTGCAAGGCCTGCAGCAGGAGCTTCTGCGGCCACACATGTGCAGAACCCATGCGTGCTGCGCGACAACGAAGGGCTCTCTGAAGTATTGGGACCCCTAGGTATGTGAAGTTTGTTCCAATCTGGTTACTGAGGCTTTTGATGATCAAAAGTCTACCGAGTCAAGAGATGCAGCAAGAGAGACGCTGCGGAAATGGGTCAGAGGTTTTCAGAAGAACACCACTGGCCCATACCTTCCTATTGAAAGGATGAGGGCTTGTTTGTTCCCTAGAGGATCTTCGGATGCAGTTATCCCTCAAACTCAGCCTGAGATCCCCCTCATCCAGATTCCGATAGAATATGATGCTTCAGATGCTTTGAAAGACATCCAGCTGGAAGACAACATATCGGTGGTTTCCGAGGATACGGAACGCAGTCTTCTAGCTGAAAAGCAGGACCAGGAGTCTGTCTTACCTCCTGAAGGCGACGAAGAGAAAGCTGAAATTATTTCGGTTTCATCAGCTACGGTGGCTGAGCCTGTCCCGTCGACTTCTGCCCCCAGTTAGACACGATTAGCCATACGCTAACTTCTCTCCTGTCCATGTTCCAGGACATGAAGAAGCAGTCATCAGAGAAGGAAGCTTCACTTCGTACAGAGATGCACCAACTCGTGTCTTCCCGTTTAGCCCCCAAGAAGCTAAACGTTAAGGAACTTCCCCCCTTTTCAGACGTCAATCCTTGGAGGTATGCTGAACACATGCCTATATCAGGAGGGAAGATCTTCCTCTCCGACAAACTGGGCACGGTCCCAGTTGAGGATGTCGAGTTTTGGCCCAGCAAAGGGGCCTACCCGGATTGTTACGTCCGCTTAAGGACGGAACCCCTCTCAAAAGAGGAAACGGAGCCAAAAGAGGTCATCATACTGGACCTCCCCAAGGCCCAAGCCTTGTTCACTAAGACCTTGAAGGAGAGGGCCTTCACTAGTTCCAAGGTACCGGCTCTCAGTAAGAAGCACCCATCCTTCATCGCTGCTTCTTCCCATGCCTTCCCCTTTATGGAGAAAGGGTTCAAGGCAGCCTTAAAGGCAGTTGAGGCAGGGAAACCTTGCCCTACACTCGAAGATTATAGACCCTTTTCCCTCGCCCTACCATCTGATGATGCGGACTGGAAGGACGTTTACAACACCTTCTCAGTCGGGAAGCTGGAGGCTGACATTGCTGGACGTCAGTTCAGAGAAGACCTCCCGAAGCTGCCGGACTTCCACCTGCGCAGGGAGCAGGAAAGGAAGGAGAGACTTGCCGCCTCTATGTCCTTGCGGACTGGATTAGAGATGATGGCAAGCGTCCCCGACACCCCAGATATGTACATGGTCTTTGCCAAAGCACATTTGGCAACAGTCACCAAAGACCTATACAACTTCATTAAAGCCAGACGGGCTTGCAGAGAGTTCGTGTTCATGCCCTTCGTGCGGTGCGACACGAACCAAGGAAGCTGATAGCTTCCAACATCTGGGGAAAAGTCCTCTTCCCAAGCGAAGTGGTCAAAGAAGTTGTTGACAAAGCCGCTACGGAGAATAGGAATCTCCTTCACAAGTGGGGCTTGTCATCCAAGAGAAAGTCTTCCACTAAGGAGGGTCCCCAACCCAAACGGAAGACCAAACGACCTAGAGAGCCCTCTCGCCCTCCACGACAACAACAGCTTCCCGTGGCCACGGTGCCCCAGACGGTGGCACAACCACCTACCACGTTCCAGGTGGTGCCCCAACAGGTGGCGACTCAGTCGCCTGTCTTTACCCCAGCCTTTGAAAGGCAATCAACAACCTTTCGGCTGAAGTCTCGAGGTTCCTTTCGAGGTTCCTCTAGACACCCCGCCAGAGACGGGCAACAAATGTGGACGTGGCCAAGGAGGCAAGTCCTCCAACCAGCACTCCAAGTAAGACGCTTCCGGTAGGAGGGAGACTTCTCCTCTTCCGGGATCGCTGGACCTTCGATCCCTGGGCCCACAGCCTAGTCAAGAATGGACTGGGGTGGAGTTGGAACGCAACTCCACCAATTCTCCCTCAGTTCTTCCAACACTCAACCCCCATTCTGGAAGAATATGTTCAAGAACTCTTAGACAAGAGAGTTGTAAGGAGGGCAAAGTCCATCAAATTCCAAGGAAGGCTGTTTTGTGTTCCGAAGAAGGGTTCGGAAAAGCTCAGAGTCATTCTGGACTTATCACCACTCAAGTTCATAGTGAACCATAAGTTCAGAATGCCTACTCCTCAACACATAAGGACCCTACTGCCCAAACAGGCATACACAGTCTCCATAGACATGGCGGACGCATACTGGCATGTTCCGATCAATCGACAAGTTTCCTCCTACCTAGGATTCAAACTGCAAAAAAGACAGCACGTCTTCAGAGCCATGCCCTTCAGACTAAACATAGCCTCAAGGGTATTCACAAAGCTTGCGAACGCAGTCATTCGTCAAATACGCCTAAAGGGAGTTCAGGTGATTGCCTACCTGGACGACTGGCTGGTATGGGCAGCATCCAAAGAAGAATGCACACAAGCCTCCAAGGAAGTGATCCAGTTCTTGGAACATCTAGGATTCAAGATCAACTTGGAAAAGGCTCGACTATCTCCAGCTCAGAAGTTCTAATGGCTGGGTGTCCACTGGAACTTACAGTCACACTGCCTCTCCATTCCATCAAAGAAGTGGAAAGAGATAGTGGGATCTGACAAGAGACTCCTTCAATCCAGCAGGATAACAAGAAGGCAACAGGAGAGAGTGTTGGAGTCTCTCCAGTTTGCCTCAGTGATAGACCCAGTGTTGAGAGCACAATTAAAAGATGCATCAGGAGTCTGGAGAAAATACGCATATGCTCGAAGAAATCTGAAAAGACTGATACCAACTCGGCTGCGATCACTCCTCAAGCCATGGTCAGAGGCCAAGTACCTAAAGGAGAAGGTACCCCTACAACCGCCTCCACCTTCAGTCACCGTTCACACGGATGCTTCAAAGGAAGGGTGGGGAGGCCACTCTCACCATCGGAAAGTCCAAGGAACCTGGTCCTCCCTCTTCAAGACCTTCCACATCAACATTCTGGAAGCCATGGCAGATTTTCCTCTCACTGAAAAAACTGAAACTTCGCTGCTCAACCCACATCGGACTGGTACTAGACAGCAAGGTTGTGATGAGATGACTGAATCGACAAGGCTCGAGATCGTCTCAAATAAACCAAGTGATATTGGCAATCTTCCGCTTGGTGGAGAAGAAGAGATGGTACTTATCAGCAGTTCACCTTCAAGGGTTCCGCAATGTGACGGCGGACGCTCTATCCAGGCTCAACCCGATAGAGTCAGAAGGGTCCCTAGACGCAAGATCATTCTCCTTCATCTTACGCAGTCGCAGGACTGCAGATAGACCTCTTTGCAACGAGCAAACAACTAGAAGCTACCCCGGTACGTAGCCCCATACGAGGATCCTCTAGCGGAAGCAACGGATGCGATGTCCATAGACTGGAACAGATGGTCCAGGATTTACCTGTTCCCTCCAACCAACCTTCTGCTGAAAGTCCTCAACAAACTGAGATCCTTTCTAGGAACAGCAGCAATAGTGGCTCACAAGTGGCCCAATAGCATCTGGTTCCCCCTGATAACAGAACTACGACTGAAACTGATTCTGTTGCCGGATCCAGTTCTGACTCAGCAAGTGCGGAAGTCGACTGTCTCAGCTTCATCACAGAAAACCCGGAACCTTCATTTCATGATTTTCTCACCCTAGCAGTCAAGAAAAGGTTCGGGATTTCAAAGGACAGTATTAACCTTTTAGAAGAATACAAGTCGAAATCAACGAGAAGACAACACGCGTCTTCCTGTAAGAAATGGGTTGCCTTTGTCAAGGCAAAGAAACCAAAGGAGATATCAACAGAATTTTGTTTATCCTTCTTTATTCATCTCCATGAACAAGGTTTGGCAGCCAACACGATCTCTACGTGTAAATCTGCCCAGACTAGACCCTTACTATATGCCTTCCAGGTGGACTTCTCCAATAAAATCTTCAACAAGATTCCAAAAGCCTGCGCTAGACTTTGGCCCGCAGCCCCTCCGAGGCCCATTTCCTGGTCCTTGGATAAGGTTCTTCACTTGGCGTCGACCTTGAACAAAGAAGATTGCTCTTTAAAAGATTTGACTCAAAAGGTGATATTCTTATTTGCACTAGCCTCAGGAGCCAGAGTTAGCGAAATTGTGGCCCTTTCGAGGGATTATGGCCACATTCAGTTCTCAGACTGCGGAGAACTGAACCCATTTCTTGACCCAGCGTTTTTCGCTAAGAATGAGCTGCCCACAAAGAGGTGGGGTCCCTGGAGAATCTGCCCTCTGAAGGAAGAAGCATCTCTATGTCCAGTAGAATGCCTAAAGGTCTATCTTCGTAGAACTTCAAACTTTAAGGGAGGACAGCTTTTCAGGGGAGAAACCTCAGGTTCAATATTGACCTTGAAACAACTACATCCGCAGGTCATGATCCGAGAAAGGTCGCTTCATCTCTGAACTTCTTCCAGAACATGAGTTGAAAGCCTTCGCGCCTACACTGGATGGAAATCATCCAGGGTTTTCTTCAAACACTACGCGAAACAAGTGCAGGAGATAAAGCATTACGTGGTGGCAGCAGGTAGTGTACTAAAACCTGCCGCTTGAATTCTGCAAAGAACAGTGCATTAATTGGGACTTTTAGTGAAGGGTGTACATGACTTACTCCTTGGTGTATCATGTTTAGTGACGTGTCTAGTAAATGACACTTTGGTTCTAACTACACAGGTGACTAAAGCATAAAAGACTTACACATGTGCCATGCGTGTTCTACGCAAGTGTTCCTTTTGTAACAACAGAGACAATAGTGAAATATTACTATATTTCCCTTAGAGTGGTTTTGTGTTTCCTTTTCAGATGAAACTTTATTTTTCTGTTATTACTAATTATTATGCTTTCACACAGTATTTTCAAAGAAAATTTTCTTTAATTGTATATATTAAAACCCATGATTTCTAAATACTGCTTGTTAATAAACACAGTTAGGAAGTTTTGCATCTCATTTCGCCCTAAAAATTCTAAAAATACAAATAAAAGGTGTCAGCTAATTTTTATCCTCTTATTTTCTGGAAAATATTTCTGAATAAATTCCATTTCTGTTCTAAGCAAACAAACATCAAATATATGTGTTATGTTATCAAGTTCATTCCCTGGTAATGACTGACTTTACCAACCTGATTACTTTACCAACCTGATTACTTTACTGACTATACAAATTTCCTACATGAATGTAAACCTGTCTAACTTGTTTACAACGAACAAGGAGACTGAGGGAGGTGTCAGTAACCTATACATATTTGTTCCTTTCAGAATACAAACTATGTTTTTCATGTATATGATGAGACTAATATACAACTTGTTTGCTAGATTGTTCCTTGAACTCACAATCCTCGGGTTTTTTCCTAGAGTCTCCCATGACTCTTCCCTATAGGGGGCAGGAAGCACTGACATAGTCCATGATTAGTTGAAAGGTGTATGACGGTAGCACCATGTGTCTCTAGGTCTAGATGACCAAGGAAAATTTATCTTGCGGTTATTGGCACTATTGAAAATCCATAGATACAATAATGCTCTGGTAAACTTCCATCAGGACGACATGGCTTGAGCCCAAATTTTTTGGTGAGGTAGCCATGTCGTCCTGATGGACCCACCCTCCTTTTACAAAGGATGAATGAATCCCTCCCTTATGTACTGTATCTGTAGCACCTCATTAACGCTACAAAGAATGACAAGATGGCGCCACACGGCGTCGTGCTGGCGTTCAATAACGGTACGAGTTGGAGCGTTGCCTTAATAACGGCCCTCCTACAATTCTTGCCACTTTCTCCTCTCGAAGCGTAAACGCTATTAGGGGTGTAGATAGCTATGTGGCGTGTCAAGAATACGTCCTCTGATCTTAAGCGATATCCCTAAAGACAAAAGCAAGGGATATTCGCGCCAGGAGTTAGAATTCTGGATACCTTTAGGTAAAATTCTCTGGGATATATCACTGTAGTTAAATATAACGTAGGAAGCTACTATGAAGGAACTTCCATCAGGACGACAAAAATAGATTTTTCGCTGTTTAATAACTTATGAAAGCTATTTAGGCACAATTATACTAGTAAAGATATAGTTATGCATACAATTTCCTCTTCCTTATGTCGATCGTGTATGTTAGAGTTTCGGTGATTTAGGTAACCGAGATCTTGCCCCGCGCTAGGCTACCTAGCCTATGCGCTTTAGTATACTTTCTTACATTATCCCCGTTTACCCTCGTGTATCGTTTTATCAATTCAACGGGAGATAGTATATCTCCTAGAATTTATTATGTAACTCTATACTCGTCTCCTGTGGAGATTTAAGGGTAATCCCTCCCTCCCTCTGAGTGCCGCCATAGGCGACAACCCTATCTGGTCTTGCCATAGAGTAGTTCACTCCGGCTTGACTAGGCTAGGGTTTTCTGTCTCCCACCCTTGCCGGCGAGTATCCCGGCTTTGGTTTTCGACAGAACTTCAGAGTATTCAGTCTTTCTGCCGGCGGCCGAGCAGCAGGGCGAGTAGTCACTTCCCTGCCAGCTTACAGCTGTCGGCATAGGAGGCTAAGCCTCCCTAGGCCACACCTGAAGTGGTAGTATGATGCCGCCACCTTCTCCCCTGCGGTCTAGAAGACTAGTCCTGTTTCGGCAGACCCTAGGCTGAAGAATATTCTTCTGCCACCTAGGATGGCGCCGACACTGAAACAAAGTTTCTCCCTTGTGTAGAAGTGGCGGCAATCCTGCCGCCTACTTCCACACTTGAAACAGGACCCTTTTCCCTGCCCCTCTGTCCTTTTAGCGATGGCCTAGCTATCGCAATCTTGTGACCGTCGTCCTACAATCTCACCGCTTGCCGTGTAGATTGTGGTGCCGGCCGGGTTCCTACATAAGCAGCTGTATAGTCACTTAGTCTTTCCCTTATGGATGCAAGGCTCCGAGAAAGGTTGTGCCGTCTGTGACGGCTGTCGGGGGAAGACCCCTCTACTGTCAAGTGTTCTTCAGTCCTCCCTTGGATTGCCATCCACATCCCTGAAGCCGGCAATGACCGGCAACGGATCTTGTGGCTAGATGGAAGCTTGAATGACGCATTCTCCCCTTCCATTTGAACCCTTATTCTGGAGGAAGGCAGTAAGGTTAAGTACTTACACCCTTGTTTATTGTAAACATACATTTTAATAAGGCAGCCCTTCACTCCATGCTTTCTCTCTCTCTGTCAGCTAGTGCCGCCAGGTACTAACCCAGCCGGCAGCATGCCGACTTAACCGGTTCCGTCAGGATGCCGCCGGCTGGACTGATGCCGCTAGGTACTAACCAGCCGGACCGTGCTGCGAGGTGCTAGCCAGCCGGCAACATGCCAGCTGAACTACAGTGTATGATTATACTGTAGCCAGTATATTTGCAGTATAGTATATACTGCAGACAGAAAACTATAGTATATATTATACAGTAGCTATTTTCCAACATACCTCGTGTATCCTTACACAGTCTATTGTTGAGACCAATCCTATATTGAAAGAAAAGATTTCCTTCAATACACTGATAGTTAATCTGTTAACAATTTACCCCACAATATTAAAGAACTTAAGAAGGGTCAGTGTTAGTATACTTATTTTATCCCTAGAGGTTAGAACCCTTCTCTTTGAGTTTGCCTGGATATGGAAACTCTATAGCTTTAATTTTGGGGGAGGTCACAGCAATTGGCTGGACAGGAAACACACACAAGTATGTGTCTTTCCTATTTCCCTTCTAGCTTAACTATCCTAAGCTATAATGGTTAGAATATTAATATTATGATTTTGCATAATTTGCTTATCATGTGAGATAAACAATCACATACTCATTTAATTTTCCTTTCTTTACAGGAGGACCAAATGAAGTGAGATTTGATCTTCTGCAACCACAGGAGTAGGGACTTCTGTGGTCACAAAGCGTGCAGGTCTCATGCCCCCTGCACCATGACTACCGAAACCCTGCGGTATTGGGACCCCCAAGACTGCAACATCTGCCGGACCTTGGTGACTGAAGGTTTCGACGACCCCAAGTCAACGAAGTCGAGGGATGCAGCACGAGCAAAGCTGCGCAGATGGGTACAAAGGTTCCAGAAGAACTCTACGGGACCGTACCTACCTAATGAAAGGATGCACGACTTGCTGTTCCCGAAAGCGGGTAGCGAAGCTGTCGTACCCCAAGCACGACCCGGGCCTCCCTGCGTCCAGATTGCCATCGAGACGGATGTCAGTGAGGCGTTGCAAGGCATGGACATCCACCAGGAGGAAAGGATGTCTGAAGTGTCCACGGACACTGAAAAGGATCTACTGAAGGATGATCCCGAGGAGGAGTCTACTCTACCTCCGGATGAAGATGATGATGTCGAGTCGGAGTCCTTTCCATCTGTGCCAGCAATGGAGCCGTTACCCTCAACATCCTCCTCTTCTCTCCCTCCATCAGGCGACATGAGCCAGGCACTGGCCCATCTTACGGCCCTAATGGAGAGCATTCGCAAGCAAGGCGAAGCTAGGGAAGCGAAACTCGAGAAAGAGCTCCGTGAAGCTGACTCTACGCCTCCAAAGGGTCATACAAGCGACCCAGAGTCCAAGACCTCCCAGCCTGCTCCGAAACCAATCCCTGGAGGTATGCGGAGTTTATGCCAATCACCAACGGCAAACTCTACATATCGGAGAGGATGGGAGCCGTCCCCGTAAATGACATTCAGTTCTGGCCAGGCTTTAATGCTTACCCAGACTGCTTCATCCGACTGAAGCAGGAGCCAGCGTTGAAAGAGGAGACAGAACCCAAGGAGGTCATGGTATTCGACCACGACAAGGCTCAGGCTCTCTTATCGAGTAGCCTGAAGAACGTGGGCTACACGAACTCTAAAGTGTCTGCCCTGAGCAAGAAGCATCCTACCTTTCTTGCTCCTGCTTCAATAGCCTTCCCCTTTACATCGGAGGATTTTAAAGCCGTTGCCAAGGCAGTGGAGGCAGGCAAACCATATCCTACACTGGAGGAGTGTAGACCTCTGTCGTTAGCCCTGCCCATGGAGGATAAGGAATGGAAAGAAGTCCACCTAACCTTCTCTGTAGGGAAATTGGATGCAGATATCACGGGACGACAGTTCAGCAAAAATCTCCCGAAACTGTCAGACTTTCTCTTGCGTAGGGAGCAAGAGGTGAAGGAGAGACTGGCGGCATCACTATCCCTACAGAACTGCATGGAGATGTGTGCAGGCCTAAAGAGCACCCCAGACATGAACATGGTCATGGCCAAAATGCACATGGCCACCTTAGTAAAGGACCTGTACGGCTTTATGAAGGCCAGGAGAGCATGTAGAGAGTTTGTGTTTGCTGCAGCAACAGTGAAACACGAACCCTGAAAGCTGATAGCTTCCAATATCTGGGGTAAAGACCTCTTCCCAAATGAAGGGGTCAAGGAGGTAGTTAATAGAGCCGCCATTGAGAATAGGAACCTTCTCCAGAAGTGGGGCATGTCATCCAAACGTAAATCTTCCTCGGATGCGGGTCCCCAACCTAAAAGGAAGACCAAGAGACCCAGACTACCCTCTCAGCCTGCCAAAAAACAACATCCCACAGTCACCATGACTGCGGTGCCCCAAGTGGTTGCTCAACCACAAACCACATTCCAGGTGGTGCCTCAAGAGCTGGTTGCCTAGTCACCAGCATTCAACCCCGGGTTCGAGAGGCAAACCACTACCTTTCGTCCCAAAGGTAGAGGCTCCAGACGGGGCTCCTCAAGACACCCCTCACGAGGTAAGGGAGAACGCGGTCAGGGAGGTAAATCCTCCGGAAAATCGAAGCAATGAGATGCTTCAGGTAGGAGGGAGGCTCCAACAATTTCAGGATCGTTGGACCTTCGATCATTGGGCCCACAGTCTAATCAAGAATGTATTTGGATGGAGCTGGAGCAAGCCTCCTCCATCATTTCCTCAATTCTTCCAACACTCCACCCCATCATTGGAAGAATATACCCTAGAACTATTGAGCAAACGGGTAATAAGGAGGGCAAAGTCCATCAAATTCCAGGGAAGGCTGTTTTGTGCTCCCAAAAAGGACTCAGACAAACTCAGAGTCATTCTGGACTTGTCGCCACTCAACAAGTTCATCAAAAACAGCAAGTTCAGGATGTTAACCCTTCAGCACATAAGGACCGTGTTACCAAAAGGGGCGTACACAGTCCCAATAGACCTGGCAGATGCTTTCTGGCATATTCCAGTCAACTGCCCCCTCTCCTTCTACCTAGGATTCAAGCTACAGAAGAAAAAGTATGTCTTCAGAGCCATGCCCTTCGGACTAAACATAGTTCCAAGATCTTCACGAAACTTGCAGACGCAGTCGTTCAACAACTACGCCGAAAAGGCGTTCAGGTAGCAGTGTACGTGGACGACTGGCTGGTGTGGGCAGCATCCAGGACTGCTTGTCTGCAAGCATCCAAGAAAGTGATCCAGTTCCTGGAACATCTGGGATTCAAGATCAACTTCAAGAAGTCTCGACTCTCTCCAGCTCAGGAGTTTCAATGGGTGGGAATTCATTGGAACTTGAAGTCACACCGCCTCTCCATTCCCCAAGGGAAGAGGAGAGAGATTGCGGGATTTGTCAAGAGACTACTGAAATCCGACAGGATCTCAAGATGCCAACAGGAAAGAGTACTGGGCTCTCTCCAGTTCTCAGCAGTGACAGACCCAGTGCTAAGAGCACAGCTGAAAGATGCGTCAGGAGTCTGGAGAAGATACGCATCAAACGCTCGAAGAGATCTAAAAACACCAATACCGACCTTACTACAATCACTTCTCAAGCCATGGTCCTCAAGCCATGGTCGAAAGCCAAGAACCTAAAGAGGACTGTGCCCATACAACCACCTCCACCATCGATAACCATCCACACGGATGCCTCGACGGAAGGATGGGGAGGTCATTCCCATCAAAGGAAAGTCCAAGGAACTTGGTCTTCTCTGTTCAAGACCTTTCACATCAACATTTTAGAGGCCATGGCAGTCCTCTAGATATTGAAAAAACTTTCCCCTCACAGATCAGCCCACATCAGGCTGATCTTGGACAGCGAAGTGATAATGAGATGTCTGAACCGACAAGGCTGGAGATCGCCCCATATCAACCATGTGATATTGGCCATCTTTCGTCTGCCGGAAAAGAAGAGATGGCACTTATCAGCAGTTCACCTTCAAGGGTTCCGCAATGTGACAGCGGACGCTCTATCCAGGCTCAAGCCGATAGAGTCAGAATGGTCCCTAGACGCAGACTCATTCTCCTTCATCTTACAAAAAGTCCCAGAACTGCAGATCGACCTCTTCGCGACGAGCGACAACAAGAAACTACCTCGATATGTAGCCCCATACGTGGACCCTCTAGCGGTGGCGACGGATGCCATGTCCCTCGATTGGAACAAATGGAACCGGATTTACCTGTTCCTCCGACCAATCTCCTGCTGAAGGTCCTCAACAGGCTGAGATCCTTCCGAGGAACGGCAGCTCTAGTGGCTCCCAAGGGGCCCAGGAGCAACTGGTTCCCTCTGATAATGGAACTGAAGCTAAGGCTGGTCCCTCTACCGAACCCAGCACTATCTCAACGGGTTTAGAAGTCGACTGTCTTCGCTTCATCACAGAGAACCCAAAACCATCTCATGATTTTCTCGCCCTAGCGGTTAAGAAAAGATTTGGGATCTCAAAAGGCAGTTTAGACTTCGTTGAAGAATACAAGAACAAGTCAACCAGAAGACAATATGAATCGTCTTAGAAAAAGTGGGTTGCTTTCGTTAAAGCAAAAGGACCGAAAGAAATCTCAATAGACTTTTGTCTGTCCTTCTTTATCCACCTTCATGAACAAGGTCTAGTAGCCAACACGATAACTAAGTGTAAGTCGGCCCAGACCAGACCTCTTCTATACGCCTTCCAAGTGGACCTGACGAACAAAATCTTCAACAAGATCCCTAAGGCATGTGCTAGACTTAGGCCTGCAGCTCCTCCAAAGCCCATTTCATGGTCCTTGGACAAGGTCCTACATTATGCTTCAACCGTGAACAATGAAGATTGTTCTCTTAAGGATCTAACTCAAAAAGTTATTTTCCTGTTCGCTATAGCCTCAGGGGCTAGAGGTGGTGAAATAGTGGCCCTATCCAGAAATGAGGGCCATATTCAGTTCACAGAAGTGGGAGAACTGAATCTTTTTCCTGATCCAACCTTTCTCACCAAAAACGAGCTACCCACTAAGAGATGGGGTCCCTGGAGAATCTCCCCTCTGAAGGAAGATGTCTCTCTGTGTCCAGTAGAATGTCTAAAGGTCTATCTTTTAAGAACTTCAGATTTTGGGGGAGGACAGCTCTCTAAAGGAGAAACTTCAGGATCAAACTTATCCCTAAAACAACTGAGGGCGATGCTCACTTACTTCATTCGCAGAGCGGATCCTGACAGTACAACCGCAGGTCATGATCCAAGGAAAATTGCTTCATCACTGAACCTTTTTTCAGTATATCGACTGTGAGCGTCTTCGCTCATATACTGGATGAAAGTCATCCAGAGTGTTCTACAAACATTATGCGAAGCAAGTGCATGAACTGAAGCATTATGTGGTGGAGGCAGGTAGTGTATTAAAACCTGTTGTCTAGTACTGCGATGAACAGTGAATTGATTGGGACTATCAAGTAGGGTGAAAAGGTGTTGACACCCTCCAGTGCAATACCTTTTAAGTGAGTGTCACCATGGTGACACTAAAGACAGTTCAAAATCTCAGGTGTGGAATTATACAGATAACACTTGTGCCGTGTGTACTTGTACAGTGTTGATAATATACGTTTACAGAAAATTATATTGGAAAATTTTATCAAATTTTCAAATTTCATAGTGGCACTAATCATTTCTTCCCTTTCAGGTGGAAAATTTTTCTGTTTAAAACTGTATGTATAATTCTTGTATTATATATTACACTTGTTATTCTAATTTTACTCATTTATCGTAAATAAATGTCTATTAAAGTGTAATTGCATCTTATTTCGCCCCACAATTAGCACATTAAAAGTAGCCAGAGTTCTCTTGCTTATTTACCTAAGTAAACATCATATTATTGTATACTTACAAACATAGAATATAGTCAATACTTATTGTTCCGACAACATATACAAACTGTGAGACTTTTGTATATCTAGTTGATACTTATATTTGTTCCTAAAATATATGCAAACCTTGAGACCCCTTTTCTACTGTCTAGTATGACTCTTCCCTGCAGAGGGCAGGAAGCCCTAACATTGTCCATGATTAGTGGTAATGACGAGTAACGGTAACGTCATATGTCTCAATGGTCCGGATGACCATAGAAAAATTGTCCCATGGTTAAGGCACTTAAGAAAATCCACAGATACAGTACTTTCTAGTAATTCTCTAATAAACTTCCATCAGGACGACATGGCTTGAGCCCAAAAAACGGATTTTAAAGCGAAGCAAAAAATCTATTTTTGGGTGAGATAGCCATGTCGTCCTGATGGACCCGCCCTCCTTTTCCATAGAAAAGGCTTAGGCAAGATCCCTCCCAAAACTACTATATCTGTAGCACCATGCTCAATGCTACAAGGAATGAGCACCATCTTGGATACTCGTAGTAGTACGGGAGGAAAGGTAACCTTGATAACGGCTCCCCTTCTGTTTCGCCACTCTTCGCCCTCGAAAGAAAAACGCTATTCGGAGTGAAGATTGCCATGTGTCGTATTAAGATATACGAACCCTGATATTATGCGATCTCCTTAAGAGAAATTTTAAGGATATTCGTGCCAGGAGTTAGAATTCTGGAGACCTAAAGGTCAATTCTCTGGGAATATCACTGTAGCCAAATATCCCTTAGAAAGCTACCAATAGGAACCTTCCATCAGGACGACATGGCTATCTCACCCAAAATAGGTTTTTTGCTTCGTTTCAAAATCTGTTTTATAATCTCCTATGTCACACTTCATAGTCCTCAATCATGTAAGCCTGGGTCTTCCAACTCTTTCAGTACCTTGTGGAGCCCAGTTAAACGTTTGGTGAACTAATCTCTCTTTGGAAGTGCAAAGAGCATGTCCAAACCATCTCCATCTACTTCTCACCATGATCTCATCCACATAAGGCACTCGAGTAATCTCTCTTATAGTTTCATTTCTAGTCCTGTCCTGCCATTTACCTCCTAATATTTGTCTGAGGCCTTTGTTTTCAAATATACTAAATCTATTAGAGATTGTTTCATTGTCATACCACGACTCATGTCCTTACAGTAATACAGATCACACTAAACTGGTATATAGCCTGATTTTTATATGTAATTCCCGGCAACTTGATTTCCAAATTTTACTTAACCTAGCCATTATCTGATTTGATTTTTTCAATCTTTCACTAAAATCCAATTCTAATGACCCTGTAATAGAAATCATAGTTCCTAAATACTTAAATGATTTTACCTCATTAATCCTTTCTCCTTCCAATGATATTTCATTTTCCATTGCATATTCCATTCTCATCTTTGTCTTTCTTCTATTTATCTTGAGCCCAACCTCTCGTGATGTTTCATGCATTCTGGTAAGCAAGCATTGCAAATGCTTTGGTATTCTGCTAATAAGGACAGCATCATCAGCATAGTCTAGATCAGCTGATATCCTATTACCAAGCCATTCCAGTCCTTCTCCACCATATTCAACTGTTCTACACATTACAAAATTCATGAGGAGGATAAGCAACATCAGTGACAACACGTTCCTTTTGAGTACTCTGCTGTTCAATGAAAATTCACACAATAGGTCTCCACTAACATTAACTTTTCACTTGCTTTTCTCATGAACAGACTTAATCAAATGTACATTTGTTCTGATACTGCAACAAACCTTATGCTATTTATTGGGGATTATCTTTCAGCGAATCTGGAAGACTAGCCATGAAGACTTTTTAACCCTGGATAGGTACGGTGGGTCGTTCGCGACCCCGAGCGTCAAAAAAAAAACAGGTTTTTCTCACGTGACTCACCCCCGTGACTGAATTTGTGGGTGATCGACCTGCAGGAGGTGTCTCCCCTACACGCTCTAGTAGTGTCCAGATGTGCATTGCTGTAGCTGTACTCCTTCCCCGATTTCTGAGACGCGTCGGGGTCGTTCGCGTCCGAGTTTACCCTTCTAAGGTAGTTTGCATAATTATCAAAGTTATTACGTATTATGAAATTGTCGTAGAATGGTGCAACTTGTATAGGTTATCAGTTGTGGAAAGTCTTGGTGGATTGTTTGGCTACCATGTGCATGTTTTTTTTTTTAGTTAAAAGGTCGTTCATCACCACGAGGACCATTTTACCGCGAGTGCCCCTTTTTCATTTTTTTTCATTTTTTTGCCAAGTCATATTTCCGTAAGATATTGCCAAATAGTGTCGTAAAACTTTTGCTTGTTTAGTGTTTGAAAGTGTGTCTAGATGATCTGGCTACCCATGCATGACTTTGTTTTTGTCAGATACGACGTAGTTATTGGTATATTGGGTATTTAACTGCGGTTACCAATTTCTGTTTTTTTTCAATATTTGTAAAAATTACTACGCAGTAAGGAATTGCCGTATATTATTCATTTTTTTTTCATGTTTATGTGTTAGAAAGTGTGCCTTGATGGTTGGGCTAACACGTGCATGTCTTTTTTTTTATCTGAGATGTCGTATATTAGAATGTCGGGCATTTTACCGCGAGTGTCCCTTTTTCATTTTTTTTCATTTTTTTGCCAAGTCATTTTTCCGTAAGATATTGCGAAATAGTGTCGTAAAACTTTTGCTTTTTTAATGTTGGAAAGTGTGTCTAGATGATCTGGCTACCCATGCGTGATTTTGTTTTTGTCAGATACGACGTAGTTATTGGTATATTGGGTATTTAACTGCGGTTGCCAATTTCTGTTTTTTTTCAATATTTGTAAAAATTTACTACGTAGTAAGGAATTGCCGTATATTATTGCTTTTTTTTTCATGTTTATGTGTTAGAAAGTGTGCCTTGATGGTTGGGCTAACACGTGCATGTCTTTTTATTTATCTGAGATGCCGTATATTAGAATGTTGGGCATTTTTCCGCGAGTGCCCCTTTTTATTTGTTTTGCATTTTTTTGCTTAGTCATGTTACCGTAAGGAATTGGCAAGTAGTGTCGCAAAACTTATATTTTTATAGTGTTGGAAAGTGTTTCTAGATGATCTGGCTACCCATGCCTATTTTTTTTTTAGCCAGATATGGCGTATATATAAGTATGTGTTCGATTTTCCTGTGATTGCCATTTTTTCGTTTTTTCCCATTTCTTTCAAAATTACTACGTACTAAGGAACTATCACAGAGTAATATTTCATTTATATGTTTATTTGTCGGAAAATATGCCTTGATGGTTTGCCTAGCACGTGGCTGAAATTTTTTTTTTCTGAAATGCCGTATATTAGAATGGCCATTTTTCCACGAGTGCCCCTTTTTATTTGTTTTGCATTTTTTTGCTTAGTCATGTTACCGTAAGGAATTGGCAAGTAGTGTCGCAAAACTTATAATTTTATAGTGTTGGAAAGTGTTTCTAGATGATCTGGCTACCCATGCCTATCTTCTTTTTTTAGCCAGATATGGCGTATATATAGGTATGTGTTCGATTTTCCTGTGATTGCCATTTTTTCGTTTTTTCCCATTTCTTTCAAAATTACTACGTACTAAGGAACTATCACAGAGTAATTATTCATTTAGATGTTTATTTGTCAGAAAATGTGCCTTGATGGTTTGCCTAGCACGTGGCTGAATTTTTTTTTCTGAAATGCCGTATATTAGAATGTTAGCCATTTTTCCGCGAGTGCCCCTTTTTATTTGTTTTGCATTTTTTTGCTTAGTCATGTTACCGTAAGGAATTGACAAGTAGTGTCGCAAAACTTATATTTTTATAGTGTTGGAAAGTGTTTCTAGATGATCTGACTACCCATACCTATCTTTTTTTTAGCCAGATATGGCGTATATATAGGTATGTGTTCGATTTTCCTGTGATTGCCATTTTTTCGTTTTTTCCCAATTCTTTCAAAATTACTACGTACTAAGGAACTATCACAGAGTAATGATTCCTCTAGATGTTTATTTGTCGGAAAATTTTGTTTACTTTTTTTTTGATTGAATATCATCAAATTTTTTTAGCTAAAATATTGTTTTACATTTTTTTTTTCGATTTTATTTCCCTTCAAAAAAATTTTTTTGGGTCAGAATTTTAATTTTATAGTCGTAAAATAATCGACAATTATCCAGCAACCCACCATACAATTTTTATGCATATCCAATAATAATTAGATTAGTAAATAACACCTTGAAATTGACATACCCTTCCTTCATTTCAAGTGGCAGATTAGGGAGTCTGAGTCAGTGTGGTTGGCGGCCATTTTGTGGACATATCCGAAGCGTAAGCTGCCCTATCTATATATATTCTTGTTCCCTATAGAATTTGTGATATTTTGGTATATTTTTACCTGCATAAATATCATATTATATATTAAATATATGTATTTTTTTACGAAATTTCTAAGTACTCAAAAAATTACCTTTAGATATGGCCCCTGATATAAATGTAATTTACAAAATAATGAAGATTTTTTTACATATTTCTATTTTAGGATAACATATGTTTATTCCCTAAAAAAATTAGCCACTTCCTATTTCATTTGGGTACCCAAAAAAATTCATGAAATTTGGACAAATTTTTTTGGCCAAAAAAAGTTACCCTTTTTTTCTCATTTCAGATCTTCACCTCCATGGGTCTGACTTCATCCAAAATACATCAAGATGTGTCCTAAACATTCAAGAATCAATTCCTAAAAGGATTTGTGTATATATGTATAGACTTTTTTTTTATGAATTTTTACGTCAGGTCTTTTTTTTTTCTACTTAATTTTTTAAAATATTTATAATAAATAGTTTTTCTGCAGATGAGTGGTATTTATCTTTACAGTTGTTTTAAGCATTCATTGAAGTTTTTTTTGGCAAAAGAAAAAAGGAGGTTACTGCAAAAACTGATTTTTCAAGAATTTTTTTTGGCGTCGGGGTCGTTCGCGTCCGAGTATACCCTTAAAGGGGTGTCCGAGGACCGTACCTATCCAGGGTTAAGTGAGGTGGCAACTACCCAACCTGCTAGTTAGTGGTGGGGGGCGTGTAGTGAGGGTGTTATATGTACGTTAAATTTGTGTATATTGTATTACAAAACTTTTGAAAATGGCTTATTTTTTCATGTATGTTGATGTAAAAAGATGAAAAAATTCATATTATTGCATACAGGTAATGCTCGACTTACGACCTATGTGACTTATGACGATTCAACTTTACGACTTTTTTTTTTCAGGGAAATGACGTCATAAGTCTATCGGAAATAGTACGCTAATTGGGTAAATATTTCCTTAGAAATAATCTATTTTTTTGTATAAAAATAAACTAATATATCTTGGTAAATTATTATCTTCTTTTATTAGTAATATACAGTATCCATTTTCAGTAAAAAGTACATTAACAACAGTTTTAATATCTTCCGATTTCATATATGTTTGGTGATGTCATATTCCCGGCGGAAAGCGACCGGGCAATATAGTGATATCCTTCCAATAGGCTAACGATTAATATTAGTATTCCTATTATCGAATTATCAAGTAATGATACAAACTAATTTATGTGTCTCTATTGGTTGTCATGAGTACTACGTAGCGTAATTTTGATTCTACACTATTTTATTTAATACCTGGTAATAGATTGATATTTATCTAAATAAAGTACACTAATAGGACAAATATTTTCTTACAAATAATATATTTTTTTGGCTCAGCCATATCATCCTGATGGAAGGTTCCTTTAGGCAGCTTTCTAAGGGATATTTGGCTACAGTGATACTCCCAGAGAATTGACCACAGATCTCCAGAATTCTAACTCCTGGCGCGAGTATCCTTAAAATAACTCTTAAGGATATCGCATAATATCAGGGGACGTATTTCTTGATACGACACATGGCAATCTTCACCCCGAATAGAGCTTACGCTCTAATGGGGAAGAGTGGCAAAACAGAAGGGCAGCCGTTATCAAGGTTACCCGGTGGATCCCCTCCCGATACCACCCTGGCGAACCATTCCTTTTGTAGTAGCGAATTAAGCATGGTGTATCTCCCAACTGCTCTCGGTTTTTTTACTATTTCAAGGATTATTACTATACAATCTCCAGCATCTTCATCCTCTGGAAATTGCTTTATTTAGTTAGTAGTACAACGTCCCCGGTATTTAGCTTTAATGAATTATAGCTATTTAGGCAAATTATACAAATGAAGATAAGATTACACATGTAATATTTCCTTTTCTGTTAAACGTTTCGATTGTATACGATAGGGCCTTGGTGACGTAGCATAGCTGAGATCCTGACTTGAGTTAGGTTAGCCTAATCGCAGATAGCACATCTCCTAAAATTACTAACATAATTCAATACTCGTCTCTTTTAGAGATTTAATTATAAACCCTTCCTTCCCTCTGAGTGCCGCCATTAGGCGGCAACCCTACCTTTGGTCTTGCCATAAAGTACTGTATTCTGGCTTGACTGGGATAGTGTTTCTGTCTATCCTCTTTGCCGGTGAGTATCCCGGCTTTGAATTACGACAGTAACCCAGAGTATTCAGTCTTGTTGTCGGCAACTCTACCGATGGGGGATTAGTTATTCCACTGCCGGTTTCACAGTTGCCGGGATAGGAAGCCCGGCTTCCCTAGTCCACAACCGAAAGTGGTAGTACAGTTGCCGCCACCTTCTCCCCTATGGTCTAGAAGACATGTCTTATATCCGGCAATGTTTAAGGCTGAGGAATCATTATTGTACTAAACTATAATAATATGGTAGCCATTCTATCCCATTCTTTCTCTTTCTCTGTCGGCTAGTGCTGCCAGGTACTAGCCTAGCCGGTAGTATGCCGGCAGAACTACAGTATAAGACTATACAGTAGCCAGTATTCTTCCAGTATAGAAATACAGCAGTTAGAAAACTACAGTATATAATATACCGTAGTATGATTTTCCAACATATTCTGTGTAACCTTTCACCGGCCATTATTGAGACTGCTAAGCAATGTTGAAGTGAAGTATTCCTTCAACATTCTGATGTATCCTAGATCCTCAGAACATAAAATCTTTAACCTACAGTATTAATATTCACTTGTGGTAGAGTTATTGCTAGTATACACTGACTCCAGCTCTACGTACGAGAGCTATTCCACCCTATATTTTCCTAATAAGGAAATTTTAAAATACTGTATTAATATTGAGGGAGTTCACAGCAATTGCCTGGACAGGAAACACAGATATGTGTCTTTCCTATTTCCTTTCTAGCTTACTATCCTAAGCTATAATTATAATAGTAATGAGTACTATTTACTACATGTGAATAATTATCAGTATGATAAATTACCCCATACTCATTTCACTCTTTCCTTCCTTATAGGAGGAAGGCAAGGTGAAGTGTGCAGCTCTGAGCAGGTCTCATGCTCCCCGCTTCATCGTATTTGGTTCCCTGAGGTACTGAAAACTGTATTTTTAGTATATATTATATCAATAATATAAACAACCTAATACTCATTCACCCTTCTCTCCCTTACAGGAGGAGCTGATGACGAAGTGTACAGGGGTGTTCTGTAACCACAAGAGTAAGAACGTTTGTGGGCATACGATGTACGGGTCTTATGCCCCTGCTGCATCGTATCTGGATCCCTGAGGTTCTGGGACCCGAAAGGTCACTCCAATCGCTTGACCTTGCTGACCGACGGCTTTGTAAAAGACATCCCTGGTACTATGGAGTCAAGAGATACAATAAGGGAAACCCAACAAAGGTGAGTATGAGGTTTCCAGAAGAACTTTCAGGGACCTTACCTACCTAAAAAATTTTGAAGTGTCTACTGTTCCCTAAGGCTCAATCAAATACGTTTGTGCCTCAGGCACAGGTCCAGCCTCCCTCTATCCAACGAACGGTGGACACGGATATCAACAGGCACTACAAGGCTTGGACATCCACCAAGATCCGATGCCAGAGGCGTCCATTGACACCAGACAGGACCTACTGTAAGAAAGTCCTGTATAAGGAGTGGTTCAACCACCTATGGAGGAAGAAGGATCCGTTTCGACGATGACTGAGGTACCTCAGCTCACTGTGCCGGCTTATTAACTTATGCCGTCAACCTCTCCAACCCCAACTCCCCAACTGGCTAGACAGTTCGGCAGGAGGGAAACGCTCCTTGAGTCGATCCAGCAGATGCTGACACTGTTCCGGAAGGAACAAGAGGAGAATAAGCAAGATCTCAAGTGAAGAAAAGAGAGGTACAGGAAAGGAAACGCCTGGCGCTTCCACGGGCTCCGCTAAGCCCCCTAAGATATCTGTACTCCCTCACTGTTCCGAACCAATCCCCGGGGGTAGATGGAACACATGCCCAGGTTGAATAGGAAGCTTTATAACTCCTAGAAGTTGGGGCCCAATCCCCTTGAAGAGCTTTCAGCATACCCAGATTGCTTCGTGAGACTACGAGATGAACCTACATCCCGCGAGGAGACTATACCAAAGGAAGTCATTTTCCTCGAACATGACAAGGCCCAAGCCATCCTTACCAAGATCCAGAAAGGGGCCGGATATAATAACTCCAAAGTCTCAGCAGTGAACAAGAAGCATCCAACCGTCATTGCTCCTTCCTCATGAGCCTTCCTCCCTCTCGGGGAAGGCCCTAGACTGTGTTAGAAGAACAGTCGAAGAGGGCAAACCCTGCCCAATCCTAGAGAAAGGTCTCTAGCTATGCCCACCTGCAAGGAGAAGTGGAAAGAAGTACATCTAACCTTCTCCGTCTCAAAGTTGGATCCGGAGATAGCAGGTCAGCGGTTTAACGAGAACCTTCCAAAGTTGCCAAACCTTCCCTTGAGAAGGGAACAGGAGACGAAAGATAAGCTTATCGCCTCCCTGTCTCGTCAGAACCGCTTAAGAAGTGTGTGCAGGCCTTTAGTAACCCCCCACCCTTGTAATGGATTTGTAGGTTTTTTCTCAGGTCAAAAAAGGACCGGTAGAGACCATGTGTTTGCCACATCTAAGGTGAAACACGAACCTAGAAAACTGATTTCATCATGTGTCTGGGTTATAGACCCTTTCCCACAGGAAATGGTCCAAGAGGTCATTACCAAAGCCACCACGGAGAATGGGAACCTGCTTCAAAAGTGGGGCATGTCCTCAAAGAGGAAATCATCATTAGAACTGCACAATTTCCGACCGTGACCATGACCCCGGTGCCTCAAATGATAGCCCAGCTGCAAACCACCTTCCAGATGGTCCCTCAACAGCTGGTAGCCAGTCACCTGTGTTTAATTCAGGCTTTGAAAGGCACTCGACCACCTTTTAGCCCTACAAAGGTAAGGGCCCAAAAAGAGGATCCTTCGGAAACCCCCCAAGGGTGGAGGAGGACGCGGTCACGGAAACAAGTCCTCAGGAACCTCTAAACAATGAGAGGTTCCAGGGGTTCCAGGTAGGAGGCAGGCTTTTCCACTTTCGGGATCGTTGGATCTTCAATCCCTGGTCCGCAGCCAAATTACAAATGGACTTGGTTGGAAATGGAACAAAAATCCACCCCACTTTTCCAAAATTCTTCCAACACTCCACCCCCTTATTGGAAGAATATACCTCAGAACTCTTGAATAAGAAGGTAATGAGAAAAGCGAAGTCTCGGACAAACCCAGAGTCATTCTAGACTTGTCTCCACTCAAGTTCATTGAGAACAACAAGTTCCGGATGCTTATATTGCAACACATAAGGACCCTTCTACCATAAAGGGGCGTACACAGTCTCAATAGACCTGGCAGATGCTTACTGGCACCTACCAGTCAGTCGCCCCCTCTCCTCCTAGGTAAGGATTCAGGCTACAGAAGACAAAATTTGTCTTCACAGCCGTGCCCTTTGGACTATATACAGACCCAAAGGTATTCACAAAACTCACGGACACGATTGTCCAGCACCTGCGCTCCGAATGAGTACAGGTAGTAGCATACATGGACGATTGGTGGGTGCGGGCAGCATCCAAGACTACTTGTCTGCAAGCGACCGGAAAGGTGATCCAGTTCCAGTTGCTAGAAGTCTCGCTTTTCTCCAGCTCACAAGTTTCAATGGTTGTGAATCCATGGGAACTTGCAGTCACATCACCTCTCCATTCTATTAAAGAAGGGGAGAAAAATAGCGGTATCTGTCAGGAGACTAATCCAACACAAGAGGATTTCAAAATGCCAAGAGGAAAGAGCACTGGGCTCTCTCTGGTTCGCAATAGTGACAGGCCCGGTGCTAAGAAGCACAGCCAAAGGATGCGCCAGGAGTCTGGAGAAGATACGCATCAAACGCTCGAAGAGATCGACAAGGTTGACACCGACCCGATTGCGCACTCTATTGAGGCCGTGGTTAATGAATAAGAGCCTAGCACAGACAATATTCTTGTAACCACCACAAACATCAGTGGCGATACACACGGAATCCTCCCTGAAAGAACGGGGAGGCCATCCGTATGAAAGGAAAGGGCAAGAAATTGATCATTCCAGTTCAAAAACTTTCACATCAACATCGGGGAGGCTATGACAGTCCTCCTGACGTTGAGGAGACTATCCCTTCGCAGAACAGTCCACATCAGATTGGCTCTCAACAACGAGATGATAGTAATATGTCTAATCGACAAGGCTTGAGTTCACCTCACATCAACCATGTGATGTTAGCCAACCCCCCGCTTGGCAAGGAAGAGTAGATGGCATTATTAAGCAGTTCACCTTCGAGGGTTCCGCAATGTGACGGCGGATGCTGTATCCAAGGGAAAGCCGATAGACAGAATGGTCCCTAGACGCAGACGCATTCTCCTTTATTCTTGATAAAAGTCCTGGAACTGCAGATTTACTTCTTCGCAACGAGCGACAACAAGAACTAGTAGCCCCTTACGAGAACCTTAAGCAGAAGTGATAGACGTCTTGTCTTTCGACTGGTACGGATGGAATCGAAGATATCTGCTTCCACCAACCAATGTCCTGCCAAAATTCCTCGACAAGCTAGTGTTCTGTAAAGGAACAGCTCCTGTAGTGGCCCCTAAATGGCCCAAAAACAACTGGTTTCCTCTAATTCTAGAATTGAAACTGTAGCTGTTTCCTCAAATCTAGTGCAGAAGTCGGCTGTTACATTTCATCCCTGAGAACCAATAACCTGCATTTCAGGATTTTTTCGCCCTAAAAAATCATATTTCTGGCAGAAGGCGAGCTGGAAAACCGACGGATTTCCTTTCATCATGTTGCAGAGTAATCTTATTACATTATTCCCATCATCAAAACACCGAGTAACGATATCAAGAGTTTTAGGGGTTTGTATTCGGAGTTATGAGAATAGTATTACTTACCATAAATTTAAGAAAAATAGTCTGATGACGTCATATTTCTTGCGGAGGGCGAATGGCAAATCAAGTGATTTCCTTTTGATGTGTTACTGATATCCCCATAATCGAAACATTGAGTAATAATACAAAGAATTTCTAATAATGTTCAAAGAAATGTGAACATTTAACAGGGAATTAAAAATCAAAATAGAGAGAGAGAGAGAGAGAGAGAGAGAGAGAGAGAGAGAGAGAGAGAGAGAGAGAGAGAGAGAGAGAGAGAACATATTCATATGATAACTAATTCTTATGTAATATTAATTATGAAGATATTTTAACAAGAAGATTACATAAACAATGCTGTGCGCATAATCACAGCACGGTAGCATGACCTGGAGATCAGCTGATGGCTACAGAAAGTAAAACCAAAGTAATTGTTAAATATTGAAATGCTCCCAAAATTGAAAAGTAGCACATAAACATGCTTTAATAAACTGCCATTAAACACAATAATTTTTAGTGAAATATTAAGGCTTATTAATAAATTGAAATTTAGATACTGCATAAAACTTTAAAAACGAACTACCCGTACGAACGCACGTACACACACAGAAAAAGAGGGAGAGCATATTTGTATGGTTAATAATAATGGCTATAAACGAAGTATATGAAAACTATGATATCATGTAACATATTGGTGCTGTATGAAATATTCATCATGAATATATTTCAAATAAATTAAGTAATTATATAAACAATACGCCATTTGTATTTGCAATGCTGGACCGTCAGATCAACAGCACAGCTGATCTCAACCATAGGTAAACAAAAAAGTTGGTAATTGTTGACTGCGAAAATGTTTCCAAAATTGAAAAATAGAATACAATGAGGATTTATTAGAGCTTAAGATATACTATGGAACAAGAAAATTAAATAATGATATACAGTAAGAAAATATTGATAAAATATGACTTTTTTTAGTTCGACATACGTCGAAATCGACTTATGACGAGTCTCTCGGTCCCTATCTCCGTCGTAAGTTGGCGATTACCTGTATATGTTAATGTAAGAATAAAACAATTAATTTTTATATATGTAAATGTAATTGTAAATCGAAAATATCACTGTTTAACTTCGAAAGTTCTCGATTCTACTTCGGCGCCATTTGTCTGACAAGCGAGAGCTATTCTGTGCAAGATGAGTTGAGAATGGGTTCGTCGTGTGGTGTCATGTTGTGTATGCTAGTCCCGGATGCTTCTACCGCATCACGAATATTCAAGAGCATTGGTGCTGCGTATATAAGGGACCAGTGATGAACAGAAGGAAGAGAGACGAGAGAGACCTGACTGAACACTGCTCGTGTTTGGAGACATTCTTCAACTACACCCTCTGTGACTGGAGTTTAGTGACTACACACAATGATAAAGTATTTTGAAGAAAGCAAAGAAGTTTGATGAAAAATCATTCATCATCAGATAGAAGCTCTGATTCTTTGTGTCAACACTTTGTATCTGAAACTACTCAATGCTATCTGTCCCTCGCTGCATAGAAGTTTTGGAAAGTCAACTCGACCTACTTAGTAAGAATTATGCATGTCATTTAGTTTTAGAGTGCCGTGAGTATTCAGTGAATTTTTTTGAAATTCTGTAAATATTTATGGTAAATCTTAAATATTTTATTTTCTGTTTGCTGGCTATTGTTTTCATTTTGCTGTTAATGTTTTGCTATTGTTTAGTAAACTTTATGAGTAGATTTTGCATAATCTACGTTGTGTACAATAGTTGTACGTAACAGAATTGGGGGCCTGTCCGGAAATCTGACTTGTTATCCGGTTTGTAATTCAAACATTGTTTGTGGAATAAACATTTGTTAATTGTACAGTATAAAATAGCCAGCAAACATGTCAGAGTTTAATGCATCTGGGTTTTTTGACGAAGTTTGTGAGGATCCACAAGTTGAGAAGTTAAGTGATCTCAAGAAATCTAGCTTAGTGCGTTCAAGCAAACATTGTGAGCCTAATGTTAAAAATTCCAAGAAGAAAGACGATATTAAACGTGTTAATTCAACATTTGGTTAAAGATGATGTGTTACCTCAAGCGGCCCCACCTCTCCCCCTGAGTGAGGCCTTGTCTGTATCTCCTTTTGTACAGGTGTGGTGTCCTTGTGGCTTCTGGGTCCACCCTCCAAGGACTCCTTGTTGCGCCTTATCATCTGTGGTGCTAGTGCGCAGCTGTCTTCAACTTTGGAGGAAGATTCTCTGTCGTGTGTCGACGAGGTAGTGTTGGAGGCGTCGTCTTTGGCGGCTGCCGACGCCCCTGCACCTTCAAAACTGTTTCGAGGGGGGAACTTCGTCTTTCTTCGGTATCTCCTGCGAGTATTTCTCCTCCTGCTGCTTCTTTAGGTCAGCTTGCTGATCCACCGGCTCCCAGAGGGCATCTTCGACGCAGAGCTCGCCCTCTGCTTCGCCTTAGAGGTGGCCCTTCACCATTGGTGAAAAGCCACCTCTTCGGCTCTTCAGCCTCATTCTCATAGACATCTGCCCCAGAGGAGCCTCCGCTTCAGTCGTCTTCCGGCCCTCGACCTTGGCCTGTTCCTGGACCTTCTCCTGACGACACTGTAGCTAGTCATCCGACTTCGGTCGTTGACTCTTCTGTGGAGCACTCGCGATCCCCCTTCGTGGATGTTTACCCTTCCAAAGGGCACTTCCCAGTTCCAGTTCAACCTTCACGTCAAATTGCTGACCTGCCTTCACCTTTCCTGTCACCGATTCATCATCTTCCTGTTCGTGCTGCACCCTCTAAGCGTTCAGCTGCAACCCAACACTCGCCAGCATCTCTTTAGTGCCCTCCAGCACATCAACGCTTTCCAGAGCATCAGCGCTCTCCAGCGTTTTAACGCCCTTTGGTGCCTCAGCACTTGCCTACTCGCCGGCACATTTCAATGCACCAGCGATCTCCTGTTCGCCAGCGTTTGCCAGCTCACAGTACACCTTCGCTGGCCATCGCTACAGCACTCTCCGACTCATCAGCGCTCACTAACTCATCAGCGCGCTCCTACTCAACTGCTCTCTCCTATGCGACAGCGCACTCGTGCACAGCGCCATTCTCCTGCTTGCCCACGCTCTCCTGCGCACCAGCGCTCCCCTTCGCGCCAGTGCTTTCCTGCACTTCAACACTCTCTGGCTTGCCAGCGCGCCAGTGCTCACCTGCGCGCCCATGCTCACCTGCGTACTCTCAGTTTCCTGCTCACCAGCGCTCTCCTGCACAGCATCGTCCTGCGCGCCATCACTCTCCTGCACGCGAGCTCTCTCTGGCTCGGCAACGCTCCCCAGCACGCCAGCGCTCTCCTGGTCTACTGCACAAACCATCTGAACAGGTTCTACTGGCTCGAATATGCAAGGAACGTCACAATAAAGACTGTGACAGGTCACCATCACATCACTCCTCTCCCCGCAAACGCATTACAGCACGACCACCGGGGAAAGGGAAAGGCATCGCAGAAGGGTTCAGGATCCCGAAGATTCGTCCTACAAACGCGGACCCACCACCAACATCAGATGAGACTCCTAACAGGGAACCTTTGGTTCTTTTCCTTTAATGGGATCTGTCCGACAGTGCGTCTGTCAGCAAACAACCCTAGTTCGGTGCCATGGTCAGAGCAGTAGTGCAAGCCTTTGGGCGTACCATGTCATCACGCTCGTCTTTGACCTTCCTTCCAACAGCATCAGCAGGGCTACCGCGAGGAGCTTTGGCTTCTTCTCCCCATGAAAAGGAAAAGATGAGTCTCAGACACAATCCCATCCCCTAGGGTGAGGCTAACTCCGGTTAGTCCTTCAAGGCCCATCCTTTCTGTCTCTCCCGCTGGACACTCTCCTAACTCACCTCTGCTAAGTGAGTTGCACGAGGCCCGAACTTCCTCCCTTCCACCTTCGGAGGAAGTTTCTCCTCGCACAGAGAGTTCTCCACTCCCAACGGAAGTCAGGAGGGACGATCTCATCCTGCCTTCGATGGAGTCCTACCTCCTTCCTTGGAAAGAATCTAAGGACTCCAAGACTGTACCGAAGTCTTCTTCAATGACCTTCAGGCCTACAGAAGCCACTAATCACTCTAGGCATGCTCACGACCCACCCCGAGAGGAGCTTCCTTGGGTAGGAGACTTTGCTGCTAGTCCCACATTGGAGGGCGGACAAAAAGAATCAGAACATGCATTCTGGCAGGATCTGACTTTGGGGTACTCAACGGGTTTTCGGACCCAGAGATACCCCCACGAGAGGGCAAAGACAGAGTCTTAAGACCATGTCTTCTGCACTCAGAAGCCCTCTAAGACCAGTGGCTAAGATCGCCCAGCAGCTCTCCGAGCTCTCCTCTCAACGTTCGAGCTCTACCGCCAAGCTTCTCCCACCTCCTTGCGTCCAGCAGAGGAGGTATTTTGAGATCTTGGACAAGCCACATCCAGTTCTTCCTCTCCATCACTCTCTGGAAGAGCTCACTAAGGGACTCTTTCTAGAGAGGCTCTCTAGCCGTCAGGTCTCGTTCTCGGCAGCAGAGATCCTCAACCAGGAGAAGGTCACGTGTGTGCCATGTAGGCTACTTCATGGCTTGATATGTGGTTGGGGGCCCTGGGAGTGCTGGTTTGAACCGAGGATTTCTCCAAGGAATGCACCAGGAAAGCAATGGAAACTTTCCTCCTCTGAGGCATATGCACAATCAAGTTTCTTGCCCATCAAGTTGGGAATCTATGGGCAAATACCATCCTGAAACGTCGAGATGCAGTGTCTGAGAGATTCCACCAGGTCCCAAATGCTGAGATCGCCAGGCACAGGAACTCTTTAGAGTAGACCTCTCTGTTTGAGCAGAAGGATGTGAACACACTGCTGAGAGATGGAGGAAGTCCCACCAGGACTCCCTCCTCCATAGGGCTTTGACATCCAAGCCCTATAAACCACCAGCTCCACAGCAGTCCCGTCCAACAAAGATCGGGACGAACAAGACAGCAGCGAAGTCAAGGGTGTCTAAAAAGCATTTTCCGAACAAAGACGGGAAAGGTACTAGAGGGAGCGGCTGAAGCCGCAAACGCTAGGGAAGGCATTCCTCCCACTTGTCCACCTGTGGGGGGATGCCTACAAAGTTGCTGGGACAGGTGGAAGCAGCTCGGGGCGGAGCCCTGGACAATCTCCGTGATTCGTTCAGGGTACCGCGTCCCGTTCACAACATCTCTCCCTCCCCTGATCAGGAATCTAGTGTCAATAGACTCCCTTACAATGAAATCAGCAAAAGGGCTATCCCTCCAGGCAGAAGTCCAGACCCTGTTGAAGAAGAGCATTCTCTAAGAGGTCCTTGAGTCTCCAGGCTTCTTCAGTCGACTCTTTCTTGTGAAAAAGGTGTCTGGAGGCAGGAGACCCGTCATCGGCCTCTCAGCTCTGAACAAGTTTGTCTAGCAAATTGTTCAGCATGGAGATGGCAGACACCATCAGACAAGCGGTAAGACCACGGGACTTCATGTGCACACTGGACCTAAAGGACGCGTACTTCCAGATCCCAATCTATCCATCTTTAAGGAAGTACTTCACCAGAGTGTTTACCCTAGTATCATCTTGGGAACACAGGATTGGCATCCGTCTCCTCTGTTATCTGGACGAATGGCTAATCCTAGCGGATTCGGTGGCAACCCTTCTTCAACACCGAGACAAACTTCTGAGGCTTTGCCAAGATCTAGAGATCATGGTAAACCTCGAGAAGTCCGCCCTGCTTCGTACGCAGAGACTGGTATACTTAGACATAATGATAGACACCAATCTCCACAAAGCCTTCCCA
Source organism: Palaemon carinicauda (assembly GCF_036898095.1). Classification (NCBI taxonomy): domain Eukaryota; kingdom Metazoa; phylum Arthropoda; class Malacostraca; order Decapoda; family Palaemonidae; genus Palaemon; species Palaemon carinicauda. The sequence goes on from NC_090748.1 coordinate 64,596,170, forward strand.
TCTGTCAACAGGATAATTTGGCTGAGAAAGGTCGCAAGACCTTTTCTCAGACAGAAGAACTTCCAGTCCAGACTTGGCTACGTCTCCTTGGACACCTTTCATCTGTGGCCTGTCTAGTTCCCTACGGTCGCCTCAGGATGAAATCTCTCCAGTAGCTACTCAAGTCCCGGTGGAATCAGGCCATCAACTCCCCGGACTTCTTCATCCCCATGTGATCAGCGGAATGGACGGACCTCGAATGGTGGGTGTCAGACGGTGTAGTGGTTTGCGGACTGGAGCCAGATGTAGCACGCGGACTACCTAGTGTTCGAGTGCCGACCATATTCCAACGATCAGTACATAAAAAGATCAAATCCAGAAATCTCGGCAACAGGTAAAAAGTCAAGGGAACTAGAGCACCATCCCCTGATTTTATACTGGGCAAGGGGACTTAGTTTATAAGAAAATGGGGAAAAAAAATACAAAAACTGTAGTATGAAAAGTCAGGTCTTCAAAAAACATAAGCAGAGACATAGATATATCCAGGCAGAGCCTCATAGGAATCAGTCGTCTAAAAGCTTTATCTGCATTTACAAGTATAAACAAAGGCCCACCTAACAGTGTATCTATTTGGACTAAATTCAAATGTAATTTGAATGAGCTTGCATCAAGATCAAAGGGATTATAAAACAAGGTTGCACATTGAATCTGACTATACATTCTCACCTTTATATCAGAAAGACAAAACAAATTTTGTAGTATAAGAAAAACTTACAATCCTCAGTGATACACAGTATGTCATGGTTATTCTACACACATGAAAATGGATAAGAGACGAGACCAATTATACTCATATTTTGAGGCTACTCCTATTGATTACAAAGTCACACACACAAAAAAAGGTATAACATATAAAAGTCCTTTTTTCAGGATAAAGCCCTATCTGGTTTGTGATGTAAATTTTCTAATTGTTAACACCAAGACAGAGCCTCTCCAGTTAAGATAGATATTATCCAGAGAAAGTTCCAAGCTTGTGATATAAAAAAAAACTTCAAGCTTAAAGGAGAACCCTGCAACACTGTGGTTCATTATCTGCCTGAACAGTAAAGGGAAACTCATGTTATATTAGCAGTATACGCATAATTATGTTTTTGCTCTCAAGTTCAATTATATATACATCACAATGTAGTAGGGCATGCTTGAATCACTCATCAGTGTACGGGAAGAAGTTATAACAACGAAACAGGCTTTGAGTAAACTTTCTATTGCAACTTCTCCAACTAGCCTATAATCCCTGCTGGGTGCAGGGCACTATCACTTTGTAATAAAAAGAATTCTTTTAGAGATAGACTATAGATCAAATCAACAATAGAGATAGACTATAGATCAATCAACAATACATAAATGTTATAACATATGCTACTGCATGAAGTTCAACCTAACTAATGATAACAAATAATAATTCCAGAAATAAGTTGTATTTTTCCTAACTATTTCTCCACAATGAGAACCTACAAAAGGGAGTGGATCTTCTCGTCCTCCCCCAGATTTGATGTTCTTCTCAGATGTTTCAAAAAAAAAAGGGGGGGGGGGGCGGGGGCACGTGCTGCACCACTTGACCACAGGCCTCTGGTCAGAGTGAGAAGAGTACTCCACATAAATCTCTTAGAGATGAAGGACGTCTTTCTGGCCCTTCAACAGTTCCACCAGTTCCTGGCGGGCCACTAAGTGGTGGTGATGAGCGACAACACCATAGTAATGGCTTGCATCAACATACGAGGAGGTACCCTTTTTCAGCCCCTATCCCATCTAGCAGTAGAGACTCTGAGATCTCGATACTACTATCGGAACGCTTCATTCCGGGCAAGCGGAATATGCTCGCCGACATCCTGAGCAGAGCATCTCAGATCGTAAGTACCAAATGGTCTTTGGATCATCTAGTAACCAACAAGGTTCTGACTTTGTTAATTCTCCGACTGTGGATATCTTTGCAACGGCCATGAACTTCAGGTTCCCGTTGTACTACTCCCCAGTTCCAGACCCCAAGGCTCTCTTGACAAGATGTATTCCAACAACGGTTGGAGAACATCAACGATTATGCCTTTCCCCTGTTCTATCTGATGAGGAGGGTACTCAACAAGGCCAGAACATCGGTCTACCTCTCAATGACTCATAGCTCCACTATGGCATCATGCGGAATGGTTTCTGGACCTTCTGCACCTCCTGACGTAGTCTCCTAGAGAACTCCATCCACGACACAATCTACGCAAACAACCACATGCCAACATCTTCCACAAGGCCGTAGCTTGGCTACGACTTCACGCCTGGAGTCTATCCAGCATCTCCTCACTCAGAGAGGGTTTTTGCAACAAGTTGCAAGCAGGATGTGTGGATACCTGTGGAAATCATCAGCAGCAGTCTACCAGGCAAAGTGGAAGGTCTTCTGTGGTTGGTGTCGTGGAAGGGGTATCTCTCCTCTCGATACGACTATTCCAGCAATAGCGGAGTTTCTCATGTATTTGCGTGAGGAAATACGCCTTTTAGTCTTGGCGGTGAAAGACTATCGCTCAGCCTTAAGCCTAGCCCTTAGACTCAACAAAATGGATATTTCCTCATCGCTAGAACTTTCCTTACTCATACGGAGTTACGAACTTACCTGTCCTCGGTCTGAAGTGAGACCTTCCCCATGGAACATGGTTCGAATTCTCAGGTCTCTAAAGAGACCTCCCTATGAACCATTACTCCAGACAACAAATCGCCACCTCACTTGGAAGACAGTGTTCCTACTAGCTTCAGCTTTGGCTAAGCGATTTAGTGAATTTCATGGTCTCTCATACGATATCGCTCATTCAATGGAAGGGGAGAGGTAACGTTCAGTTTCGTCCCTGAGTTTGTAGCCAAGACTCAAAATCTGGGAGTAGCAGATCCCCGATTCGACTCCTTCCGGATTTCGAGTGTCCACTCTGTAACTGATAACGATGATCATCTCTTACTCTGCCCAGTGAGGAGTTTGAGGCTGTACCTCAAGAGAACAGCCCATCCCTGTGTGTCTGCACTTTTCCTAAGCATAGGGAGGAACAAGAGGAGGGTAACTAAGAAAACCATCTCTGCCTGGATTTGCAAGGACATAGACCATGCCCTGAATACGGACCCTCCTCCTCCAAGTCGCCCCAGGGCCCACGATGCCAGAGGCGGAGCTACGTCCCTGGCCTTCAAAAGAAACTTCTCGGTGATGCAGTTTCTACAGGCTGTGGGTGTGGAAACGTTCATAGACCACTGCCTGCAAGACGTGACCCACAGGAGGCTCGATACATTCTATATCGGCCCTGTGGTGGCTGCACAACAGCTGGTTGTATACCTCAAGCTCTTTATTGGACAAGTAGCAGAAGGTTGAGGACACTGTTACCCGGTTTTAGTCTGTGTGAATGAAAAGGTTTGACTAGCTCTTATTCTTTTCGTCATCCTCCCTTCTCTTGGGAAAATCAGCATCGTGGGTTCTCTGCATAAGCTGACCTCAAACCACTGCAGGTAAACCATGCTCCCTTGTGTACCTAGTACTGTATTAAGTTAATACTGTTGTGTCCCCATACCCTAGCGAGTTGGTATTGGGAAAGTCCTGGTTACAACAGTTTTCCTGCAAAAAACTCTGAATAACTTTTACCAGGGCAGTCACACTTCTAAACAGGGACGTCCACCCTCCTAAGGGCTGAGTCGCCCCGGGCTGAGTCGCCCCTAGTAAATAGCGCATTTTTGTATTCCAGTTACGGAACAAATGACAAATTCGGAGATACTGTATAGGTTGACAATGGACCATGCAGATTTGATCAGCTGATTTGAGTATAATTAATGCATGAGGTTATAATTTGCTATGTTTTTAATTGTAATTACGATACTAAAATGTGAGTATTATATGCATTATTGTTTGATACATCCAAGTGGAACACCAGTTTAATCAAAATCCGGTTTATTTCAAGTATAGCTGTAATTTTTTACTGCAGTAAATGGATACACACTGTACAGAAAGAGCTAGGACCAGCTGGGTGTAGAGATAAGTAGTGGCGCGCAGCGCTCCCAGTGTAAAGGAGCGTGGGCTATTTGAAATCATTGCCCAGCTTGAATTTTGTCGCAATTTTTCTGAGAATTTTCATTTAATAGGTACTGTATTGCATTGTTCTTGGCCATCTCAATGCTGTTGCCAACCATTAGAAATCAAATTCTTAATGTTGGGTAAACAATCATCACAATTTTTTCTTTTCTTGGCCACAAAAATCCGAAACTGCAAAGCAAGAAACCGCAATTAACGAGGGGCGACTGTACACAGGAGAGTATATATTTTATACAGTATATATGTAAATATCATCAGGAAACATTATACTCCAGGTGGATCAGGTTAACTCTCTGGTATTAAAGACTGTGGGGTCACCAGGTATATCCTGAAGTACAGTTAGCACTTACGTTCTGACCTCTTTTAGAGCTTCTGGTGGCATGATTGATAGTGACCTTGCCTTTTATTTGAAGAGACTAGGTTCTAATCCCAGTATGGGGTAGAAATTTATTTCTATTTGAGCATGATAGTATGTTGATTTTCATCCGTACTGATACAATAGAGGTCATTTGAATTAAAAGTTATCAGTTGGATCACTGTGTAGGTAGGAAAAATGGGCAAAATTCACTAGAATGAACAACTGTCATCTCACCAGTTAAATCCTTAAATACAGTTAGCACTTGAGTTCTGACTTCTTCAAGAACCTTTGGTAGCATGATTGATAGCGACCTTGCCTTTCTTTTAAAGAGACTAGATTTTGATCTCGGTGTTATGTGGAAATTTATTTCTATTAGTGCAGGAAGTTGTGCCAAGTTTTTTTTTTATATCCGAGAGGAAAATCTGTTAAGTCTCAGTGGTAAAAGGCTATCACTCAGTCTTGAGCTAGATCTTTAGACTGAAAGGAGTACTTATTTCCTCTTACGGAGCTTTGAGTTATCTGGCCCTCAGCCAAAAGTGAGACCCCTCTTTGTAACTTGGTCAGAGTCCTCCCTTCCATCAAAGGAGCTCCCTGTAAACTGTTTGAGTTGAGCGTCAGATTGTTACTGGGCCCTTAAAATGGTCCGCCTTCTTACCCTAGTCTCTACAAAGGGGGCCAGCAAGTTACATGGTCTCTCTTACGACTTCGCCTATTGAAAGAAATGGGGACAGGTTGCTCTCGGTTTCATTCCTGATTTTATTGCCAAGACTCAAAATCCGGCCGTAGCGGATTCCAGGATCAGGCTGTTTCGGATTGCGAATCTACGGAAAGTAAGCCATGAAGGTTCTCCCTCAAGCGTACAAGATGAGCTCTCCAACATAACAATCGGCTGCTTGTCAGCACTGTCATGTCAAACACAGCTTTACCTTGGATCAAGCAGGTCAGTAACTGCGCCCTCACTCCTTCCTCTTATCAAGAGCAATGGCCCAGAGATCATGATGTCAGGGGCATAATCATGTCCCTGCCATTCAAAAGGAACTTCTTCGTGCCACAGGTGTTACAAGTGGCCGTGTGGAATTATTAGACAACCTTCACCACACACTACCTGTAAGACGTGACAGACAGTTCCCTTGACAAGTTTTGTCTAGCCCTTGTGGTGGCTGCTCAGCAAATGGTTTAGCTTTCTTAGCTCCTTATAGGACAATTAGCAGTCAGTCGAAAGCAGAGGTTACAGTTATAGTCTGGGGTGAATGTGAAGGAATGACTGGCCCTTTTCTTTATCTTCCCCTCTCTAGGGGTACAGCATTCGATGCCCTGCAAGCTAGCTCTTATCGACTGCAGGTAAGCCCCATTCTTTGCAATTTGTCTGAAAATGTCATGGTTCCCATATTAATACATCTGGCAACGGGGACTTGAGTGGTTTGTGTCTCAGGTGTATAATGTTAAACCTGAGGTTATAAAGAAATCTAGGTATAGTCACAGAGTGGTCCCTCACTGATCATTAAAATGTGCAGGCCATCGACCTCTCTGATATAAGACCAATAGGTTCACAATTTGTCAGGGCCCCTATCCTATGCTTCCTTAAGCTTGGGTGTAGCAATCCCTGGGCAAGTTATTAGCCAGTTGAACAGACTCCCACCCGCCTATAGGTAAGTCTCCTACGTAAAGAACGGTTTGTATTTTGTGTTGGAAAAATTGACAAATTTTGAAATTTGTATTTTTCCTAACTATACAAATCTGTAGTTTTTTACACATACTTTTCCTGCCAAAACCTTCCCCCACTAGGTCCTGTATGCAATCAAAAGGCGTTGAGCTAGTGAGTGTGCTAGTGATGGCAGGAGTGCCTCCCGCTAAACCACCCCCTCTGCCCTGCTTCCGCCAGGTGGTTGGCTACCACTCTGCTAAATGTTTTTATGGCCTGAAAACCAGTTCATGTTGAATCTATCTCCTATATAAAGAACTAAAGGTTTATATAGTTAGGAACAATACAAATTATTTCCAAATTTGTTATTTTATCATGTAGATTTTATGTTTTATATTCCCTTCCAAATGTACTTTGGCCGCCACTGTAAAAATAGAGTTCAACTCGTAGGCCTTGATATTCTCCCCATTTAAATGACAATAAAAGTAGTGATAGTTAACATTATTAATTTAATGAAGGAGTACTCTTGCTAAATTATATTAGGCTGAATAACTCTTCTGACTCTGAAGTACCTGGTTGCCCATTCTTGTTGATATTTTTATTTGATTCTGTACCACGTCAGGAGGGTTTTCTCTGTTAATGCAAGTATATTGTGTTTTTTCTCAGAAAGTTCCTTGATAATTATTCAAAAACCTAAGTGTCTAAAATTTGTAAGGCAACATAATTTCTTCATTTTAAGGTTTTGTGAGTAACACTTAAAATGTAATTTAAGAATTAGGAAGCTCAATTTGGTTACTTTTAGTTACGGTAGTTTTTTCTTTGTATCTAAATATAGTACATTAATATCTATGGATCTAAATATATAATTGTCACTTATTTCAGGTTTGTGGTTTGGAAACTCAAGCTGTGAGGCTTTCTTTGAGCAGTTATGTTCCAAGAAACATGAGATATAAATCATTTATCAGATTTTCTCATTTATACTTGGTGTTTACCCTGGAAGAAGAGCATTGTACCACCCAGGAAGAATTAGAAATGTTCTACCAGAAATTTTGCAAGAGACGTAACATAAGAAAAGCTTCCTTGCTAGATATGAAAACTGCTCTGATATCTGCCAACATAAAATGCATTGACTTGAAACATGCAGGTGGTGGCGAGTGTTGTGTGTTCCTTGGTGTACAGCTGTTGAAGAACATTGTTAAAAAGGATAAGGATATAAGGGCAATACAGATTAATGAAGCTACCACACTGCTTTCTAATACCAAAACCAATGGTGCAGAGTCAACAGTAATTGAAGATGATAAAGTAGAAAAGTATCAGTATTGTGTCAAAGCTCCTGAAAACACAAGTATTTCAGTAAGTGATGTAGCTGAAAGGAATGGAAAAGTTAACGATGTTGCATCACATGTAGGAGTTTATCCTAAGTACTCGAGTTTTCCAAATAAGAAAGATGATCAGGAGTTGGTGGATAATGATAAAACAGATGATTTCTTGGATGTTACTGTAAATAATGAAATAACAGATCAATATTCATTGCTAAAAGGGAATCAGTTGGAAAAAATATGTACTCCTGCTGAAAGTTCTCTAGATACAGATATAGAAAATCTACCTGAAGAGTTTGCACCCCTGTATGTAGATGAAAATGTTGAATTATTGTGTGATACGTCAGTCAGTAACAGACCAACTTTGTATGAAGTGCCAAGGAGTGCAGATACTAGACAAGGTAATATTAGTGACCAATGGAATTTGTTAAGTGGCAGTCCTATTAACGATAGGTGTACTTTCAAAAGTAACCGTACTTATGTAAAAAACAAACATTTTATTGACGTTGAAGGCAATGGTTCTATGAATTATGCTAAGGTAGAAAACAGCAGTACCATGAGTTCTTTAAATAAGAAACCTAAAAGAACTGGAGAATTAAGTAACAATGTTTTAGCAACCAAACAAAAACGCTGGGTTGTTGGAGTCAAGCTAGAGAACATAAGGGTTTGTGAAGTTGATGGTTACTTGGATACAGGAACAGAGAAAAGGTTTGAAAAAAACTTTGATAAATCTATTAAAAGACCAGAAAAGGAAAATTTGATTGGTTATGAAGTGGAGATTGAGAATAAGGGGAATTGTGAGAGACTTCAGGACTATGGTAGTGATCAGTATGTAAATGAGAAAGGAGATTGTAGTGTGATCACTATGACCGTCCCAACAAATAGTGCATTGAGTAATGAAACTAGATGGAAAAAATCAAATCTTCCTCTAAGAGAAAATCAAGCAAGGAACACAAACAATGTGTCAAATTCTGAACAGTGGGATGATGATGTTAATAATTTTGGAGAAAAAGATGAAAATTATTTATGTGGTACACAAAGAGAAAAGGATCAGGATGAGATACCTGGAAATTATTTGAGTGAATTAGATAGTAATTTTGTCAGTGATTCTGACTTGCAAAGAAATTATGTCAGCAAATTGTTAGATCACTCAAGTGGGACTTATTTACCACCTAGGAATGCTCATTTCAGTCATGAGGGCAGTGATGTTGAAAGTACTTTTGAGGGTTTCAATTCTCCTGATCAAAATGTAACATGTAAATGGAATTCTTTACTACAGAAACTAAACACGGAAATGTTTGGTATCGCAAGAAAGAGAATCAAAATTGAAGAGCCTGACTCGTATTTAGACCATGACTCTGAAAACCAAAAGGTGAAGTGTGCCATTGAAGATAATAACTCTATGATGAGTTATTTGAGAGAGAGAGGTAAACCAAAGCGATTAGTTTCAGGAGTATTGCTTAGGGATATCAGACGCTACCCTCAGTATCAGAGTAAAATTAATTTTTACAAAGATGAATTTGGTGACTGGATCCTTGTCAGACCCTTATTTATGTATGATGGTTTTGAGTCATTTAGAAAATTCATCAAAGCAAATATTTGTTTCACTGGCAAGCCACATAACTTGATTATGAGGGGTGATCTCTACACAGTCTATAAAAGATATTGTTCAAAATGCTCATATGAAAAGGCCTCTCTAGAAGACATAGAACATCATTTTAGCGTAATCGGCATTCGTTCTCACCATAAATTTGTTGAGTCATTTACACCAGAGCTTGTCTTCTCTGGATTAAGCTGGAAGAACAAGACTCTGTTAAACAAGTTTGGAAATAATAATTTTAATGTTATTATTCATGACTATAGTATTTAAAGAAACCCTCCAAAACCTTTAATTTGAAATTATTGTAAATAGTATAATTGATAGTAGTAAATTCATGTTAGAATTCATGTGATATGTTAGTTTGCTCAAATGCTTTACAATAAGATAAATATGTTATAGAACATGCAAGATTGATAGTGCTCATCTGTTTATATTGTACTGCACCAAGTGAGTAAATTTGGAAGCTTAATTATTTTTATATTATATTGAAAGATGTTTGTCCACTGCATATTGTAGGAAAATATATGTGAATGAAATATTTTCTCTTATTACCAAAGGTCATCCTAAGTAGAAGTAGGCTATTTAGTTCTGGGATATTTTCATCAATTTCTTGTAAATTTATTTGCATAAAGGTAATGAAACCACTTTCACCTTAGTTATTGTTGGTATATCGTCATAATAAATTGCTTATTCAAGGAATAGTTCTATATCAATTAAATCAATTTTTTACTTATGCCAGCCCATAGTTTGTACCTATGCGGATACAAACTTCCACTTATGTGGATACAAACTCCTGATTCATTTATATGGGTTTACTCATAAGTTGTTTTGCTATGCCCATAAAAGAAAAATTGTCTAACTGGCAGCGATTTAACATTACCAGCCATATCTCCATGCTGGATTAGCACACTCCCAAGAAACTATAGAGTTTGAGCAGGACTCAAACCCTAGTCTGGCAATCACCAGCCAGGGACGTTATCAATAGGCCTTCAAGGATGCCTATGTGGAATCTTCATGAGTCGGATGGAGTACATCTGCACCCATTATGCCCAAACTGATGTGATAAGTGGTGTTCTTTTAATTCACCACGTTAATTTTGCTTGCAATGGCCCCCCTCCCAGTGGGAGAATCATCATGCCCACTGGAAGAAGTCCAAGAAAGATAGATCCCCTTCTACGTCTCCCTTTCTCAAGGGCAAGGAATGGAAGTCTCCTCATGCAACGCATGGTCTCTCCCACTCCAATCTTTCTTTACCATTGCTTTCTGTAACTCCGGTAACTGAGGATGACGGCCATAATAACACTTCTCAGTTTAGTGAACATGAATTTATCTGTTGATACTGATTCTTTGGTTTCAGCCCTATTACAGTACAGTGAACCCTCGTTTATCGCGGTAGATAGGTTCCAGTCGCGGCCGCGATAGGTGAAAAACCGCGAAGTAGTGACACCATATTTACCTATTTATTCAACATGTATATTCAGACTTTTAAAACCTTCCCTTGTACGTAGTACTGTTAACAAACTACCCTTTAATGTACAGAACACTTAATGCATGTACTACAGTACCCTAAACTAAAACAGGCACAAATATTAAAGGTGATTTTATATCATACATTTCCTAAACATGCTAAAAAGCACGATAAAAAATGGCAACCAATGTTTTGTTTACATTTATCTCTGATCATAATGTAGAAACAAACTGGAGGTAGAGCTTTGCTTATTACCCAGACATATTTCCCATACTTTTCCCTTAGAACTACATCACATCTTCCTACTTTAGATATATATATATATATATATATATATATATATATATATATATATATATATATATATATATATGTATATATATATATATATATATATATATATATATATATATATATATATATATATATATATATATATATGTGTGTGTGTGTGTATATATATATATATTTATATGTATACACATATACATACCTACATATATACATAAATACATGCATACATATATATATATATATATATATATATATATATATATATATATATATATATATATATATATATATATATATTACTGTATATATATGGGTTATGGAAAAAATCCGCGAAGTGGTGAATCCGCGATGGTCGAACCGCGAAGTAGCGAGGGTTCACTGTATAGGTAAACATGAACCTGTATAGGTATCCTCACTTTCAGACTGTACTGAACTTAACACATAACCATCTTCTCCCACAAGCGTGCTCAGTGGTGAACACCATTCCTATATTTCAAATTTTCAGGAGCAAGGTGATTTTTCTCATTTGGAGGATTCTCCAGTCAAAGTATTGAAAATATCTCATCATTCCCAGCAGGGAACACCATCTCATGTGGCGAACAACATTATCTCCATACGGAGGCTGCTCTCTTGGAAGGTACATTTATTCCTACATGGATACAAACTTCCAAGTCAACCATTGAGATACTACCACTAGATTTATTGGGTTTGGGTCCTTTGACTGGCCAGACCATAGTAAATTGAATCCTCCTCTCTGATTATGGCTCATTTTCCCTTTGCCTACGCATTCACCAAATAGTATGGCCTATTCTTTACTCTTGTCTTCTGTCCTCATACACCTGACAACACTGAAATTACCAAAAACATTTTCTTTGTTCAAGGGGTTAACTACTGCACTGTAATTGTTCAGTGGCTACTTTCATCTTGATAAGGGTAGAAGAGACTTAAGCTTTGATAAGCAGCTCTTCTAGGAGAATGACATTCCAAAATTAAACCGTTGTTCTCTAGTCTTGGGTAGTGCCATAGCCTCTGTACCATGGTTTTCCACTGTCTAGGGCTAGTGTTCCCTTGCTTGAGGATACACTCGGGCATGCAGTTCTGTCTTATTTCTCTTCCTTTTGTTTAATTTTTTATAGTTTATGAAAGATTTATTCTAATGTTACTTTTCTTGAAAATTTTATTTTGGGCTCGGCCATGTCATCCTGATGGAAGGTTCCTTTAGGTAGCCTTTCTAAGGGATATTTGCTACAGTGATATTCCCAGAGAAATAAACCGAAGTTTTCCAGAATTCTAACTCCTGGCGCGATTCATCCATAATGTAACTTTAAGGATGTTGCATAAAATCAGGGGACGTATTTTTAGATACGACACATAGCAATCTTAACCCTAATAGATTTAACTCTTTGAGGGGGAAGAGTGGCGAAAGAAGGGGGTGCCGATCTAGGTACCTGGTGGACCTCCTATCCGCAATACTAACGGCTGCCATTCATTTACTTGTAGCCGATATGACTAAGAGTTTTCCCAATGTTATCCCGGTGTTATCGCAAGTTATCGGAATATTAATCATGCAATCTCCGCATCTTCATTCCTTGGAAAGTTGAATATTATTTCTTTCCTATGTATAAATTTTGGCTCCCGTCTCACAGTTAAATTCCAATAATTTAAGTGAGTTAGGTTGAGCATTGCCACCACCGGAGGCGGCCATTTTTACGACCGCTGTCGCCAATATTATTGCATTTTATATAGCTAATAGGGCGACCTTCCCGGTATTTAGATATAATATTAGCTAGTTGGCAAATTATACAAGTGAAGATTATGCATACAAATAGATTATTATTCCTCTTCCTAATACAGTAGTACCTCTACATACAATCTTAATTCGTTCCAGAAACTGCTTCGTATGTTAAAACGATCGTATGTTGGAGCAAATATTCCCATAAGACTACACAGTAATTTTTTTAATTCGTTCCTCAGCCTAAAAACTCATAATAACTCCTTAATAAATGGCTACACATAATTACACATAACATTGATACAATATAATAATACAGAAATATCAAAAAAAAAGAATAATAATAAAGAAATATTGAATAAAAAAGGAGTTTTTATGTAATACTTTACCTTAGCGACAGGCCAGCGCAGGTGTAGGGACTGCTACGCAGGAGGAGACGGAAGATCAGCGAGAAGGTAGGGACGGAGACTTTGTACGATAACGTGTACGATAACTTACACTAACTTACACTACGTGAACTTTAACTTAACTTACCTTATTCTTTTTTTTTTTTTCATTTATAATTTTATATTTTTTTTTTACATTTTTTTTTTTATTTTCAATTTTCATCACTTTCACTCGATTCGGTCTTCCTTTTCTTTGCTTCACTTTCTTTCTTTCTTTTCATCATGATCACTAGACCATTTTATAGATTTTTTAAAGAAACTATCGAGTGAAAGTTGCTTGGTATGGCTTTTGAGGATTTTTCTGAAATGAGTTAAGCAAACATCATCGAACTGCGCAACAACACGGCAAACCTGAAGTTTCTGGGGGTGATGCTTGTCGATGAAATCAACCACGTGTTGATGATATGCCAACATCTTTTTTATTTTTGCCGTACCTAAGATGTGGCCTACCTCCTCGGTCTCCTCCGACTCACTCAACTGCGCTTGGAACTCATCATGCTTTATGGCTTGCAGCTCCTTAAGTTCCTCGGTGGTGAACTCTTCATGATGCTCATCGACGAGTTCGGTGATGTCATCTTCATCCACCTCCAGACCCATGGACTTGCCAAGAGATACAATCTCTTCGACGTCTTCCTCGGCGGCAAGCACAGGTTCATTCTCGGGGCCAAAACCTTCAAAATCTCTGGGAGCAATAGCATCAGGGCAAAGCTTTTTCAAGCGGAATTCAGGGCCCGACGAGTTACTCCCTCCCAAGCCTGATCTATGATCTTTAAGCAGTGCACGATATTAAAGTGGCCCCTCCAAAATTCATGCAAAGTTAAGTTGGTGCTTTGCGTGACATCAAAGCACTGCTTAAATAAGTGCTTGGTGTACAGCTTCTTAAAATTAGAGATGACTTGCTGGTCCATGGGCTGGAGGATAGGGGTGGTATTCGGTGGAAGATACAACACTTTGATGAATTTGTATTCGTCGATAATATCATCTTCGAGTCTGGGGGGATGAGCGGGTGCATTGTCCAAACAAAGCAAGCACTTCAAAGGCAAATTCCCCTCCTGAAGGTACTTCTTGACAGCAGGGCTGAAAACTACGTTTACCCATTCCACAAAGATATACCTAGTAACCCAAGCCTTAGAATTAGAACGCCATAGAACATGTAGCAGGTCTTTATTAATTCTATGTGCTTTAAATGCCCTAGTGTTTTCGGAATGGTAAACTAATAAAGGCTTAATTTTGCAGTCCCCGCTGGCGTTGGAACAAAGCGCAAGAGTCAACCGATCCTTCATTGGCTTATATCCAGACATTTTCTTCTCTTCGGCGGTAATGTACGTTCGACTAGGCACCTTTTTCCAAAACAGACCGGTTTCATCACAGTTGAACACCTGCTGCTCTACGTACCCTTCCTCCGCCACGATGCTTTCAAACTTTTTAACAAAGTCTTTAGCAGTCTTGGTGTCCGAACTCGAAGCTTCTCCATGCCGAACAACTGATTGAATCCCGGTCCGTTTCCTAAATTTCTCGAACCAACCTCGAGACGCCTTGAATTCCTCCGTCATAGGATCGGCTGAACTCTCCCCCGCGTCACCCCGAGAGCGTGCCGCCTTCAAGTCACTGTAGATAGCGCTGGCCTTCTCACAAATGATCGTTTCAGTGATCGTATCACCAACAATCTCCTTGTCCTTGATCCATATTAACAAAAGGCGTTCCATCTCTTCAAGGGTAGGGCTACGACATTTGGAAATAATCGTGATCCCCTTCGAAGGTTTCACTGATTTAATGGCTGCCTTCTGTTTTATGATCGTCGAGATCGTAGACATATTCCGGCCATATTGTTTAGCCAGATCGCTAACACGTACACCTCGCTCATGCTTTTCTATTATTTCTTGCTTTAGTTCTAATGAAAGCATTGACTTCTTCCTTTTCTCACCACTACTACTACTTCCTGAACCGAAACTAAGCTTTTGAGGACCCATGATTACGAAACACAGAAAACAACACGTGAAAAAGGAAGATAAAAAACACTGTTAATAACTGAGCGAATAGAGAACAACCACACGATGCGCACGAGATGAGAGGACTGATCAAGGTGACGCTCGATTGGCGTCCCTCCGATGTGCTGCCGTCTAGCGGTGTCAACAACAAACCACGGTGGACGCTTTCGAGAAAATTCCACGCGTACGCGTAATATTTACTTCGTATGTTGGAGCAACACTTCGGGTGTCGAGACAGAAATTTGGTCGAATTTTACTTCGGATGTTGGAAAATTCGTATGTTAGGACAGTCGTATGTAGAGGTTCCACTGTTATGTAACTTTACTTTTCGTATACGGTGGGGGCCCCGGGGGTAACAACCATGGCCGTGGTTCCTACCGAAGTTAGGCTAGCCTAACTCGTATATGTATACGTTAGTAAACTAATTCCCCATGCTTAACCTCACCCTATCGTTCCTTATTAATTCGGATGGGGGACATACATCCCCTAGAATTTATGGATAAGGTTTGATTTATATTCTTGTTTAGAGAAAAGAGGCTAAACCCTTCCTCCCTCCCTGAGCCGCCGCCATTACAGGCAGCAACCGCCGGCTCTCCCCATCGCCGCCGAGTACTCCGGCTTTGGGGTTAGACGGCAATTCAGTGTGCCCTGTCTTATAGCCGACGATGTCGCCGGCAGGGGAATATTTGTTCCTCTGCCGCCCACGACGTCATTGGTAAAGGAAGCCATGCTTCCTTGGTTAACAGTCGAAGGTAGGCGGCATACCTGCCGCCACCTTTCTTCCCTGTGAACTATAAGACCCTTCCCCCTCCCCCCTCTGTCCTTTAGTGTCGGCCTAGCCGTCACAACATTCTTTCACCGGCACTCAGACAGTCCCCTACTGGCGGCGTTTAGGCAGCCGCCTCAGTCACCTTCCCCCTTATGTCCTTCCTTCACCGGAAGTGAATGTCCCGGGGGGAAAGATTTAGCCGGCCCTGATGGCTGCCGGTGGGAAACCCAACATACTTTTGAGAAGTCTTCAGGCCTCCCTTGGTCTGCCATCCACAAATTTTGCTGCCGGTTGAACAGCTGGCAGCAGGCCTTTTGTGAATGGATGGAAGCTAGAATCAGATGGATTCATATCCCTTCCATTAGAATTCTCATTCTGGCAAGGAGACAGTAGGCAGCCTGACAGTCCTCCTACACTTCCAGCTGTTGTGCTAAACCATAAAAATAGGAAACTCTCCTGCCTTACCCTGGATAGGTGTGGTGGGTCGTACACGACCCAAGGTTAAAAAAAAAAAAAAAAAAACACGTTTCTTTGCCATAATTTTTCCTCCGTATTAGTTGTGAGTGATATCGACCTGCAAGACCTCAGTTCATTGTGCACAGCAGTCGGGTGAGGACGCATTTCATCCCAGCTCTTTTCCTTGTGTTATTTTTGAGATACCCTAGGGTCGAGCTCGACCCATCAATACCTAATTAAGGTAAGTTGTGTAATATCAAATTTTTGTATAATTATTATCGAATGTGCAGTAGTGTTTAGGCGTATATGAAAAAGGATTGTTATAAAGTGTTTGTGAATGTCTTCTACCCCGTATGATTTTATAAAATAGCTCCAGTTTTTGTAAGTTTGTACATTTATGATAACTTAATTACGATCATTTTATTTTTAATTACAAAATAATCTATAAACTTCATTTTAGCTACCATAATAATTTTCTGCAAATCCTCGAACAATTTTATAAGTAAATGACTCGCTGATATTGACATATCTTCCTCTATTTCAGTTAATAGATTTGACCTTCCAAGGTGATATGGTTGGCGGCCATTTTGAGAGCATATCCGACACAAGCTGGCATAGCTCTATGTATTCCTCTTTTTTGTAAGATTTCTGATATTTTCACGCATAAATACCATGCTCAGCAATGGATATAATGATTTTATTGATGAAAAAAATCAAAATAGAAATAAAAAAAAAACTAAAAAAATTCATTTTTATAACACTAAATAATATCCAAGTGCAGATTCTTTTCCACATTTTTGTTGTACGATAATAATTCAATATCCTGTAAAAATTTCAGCCACTAACTATGTCATTAACCTACCACAGAAAAATGTTGAAAAGAGGATAGATTTTTTTATCCAAAAAAAACATGCACATTTTTTTAGCCAAAAAAAATACACATTTTTTCTCATCTCAGGAAGCGTTCCCTTATAGTTCCTCCCCCCCCCCCCTTGGATCTCAGCAAATGGTGCTCAATTATCATAAAATAAGTGCTTACAATAGTTTTAGCTTACTACCATATTTAGATTTTATATGAATTATTTTGTAAAGTAATTTTTTCTTTATACTTCTTTAATTTATTTGTAATAATTATTTATTTTAGACTTAGCTTTCATTTACTATTTTGGAAGAATAGAATATTCTTTGAAGTGTTTTCTTAATAGTAAGAGTGTGAATTGCTTCTTAAATGAATTTTCTATGAATTTTTTTGTGTCCTTGTGTCGAGGTCGACCCATCGATACCTAATCAAGGTAGTCAAATAACGATACCTATCCAGGGTTAATACTTTCTCTATCAGTTAGTGCCGCCAAGTAGTAACCTAACCCTGATAGTGTGCCGGCTGGACTACAGTATATAGAATATAAAGTAGTACATTTAATTTCTAACATATTCTACATTTCTTATCACTGTCTATCATGTTGAGGTTGAGTAATCCCTCAACATCCAGATGAATCCTTTGATCATCGGGACCCTAATAAATCACCGCTCAATATTAATATATTACAGGTGGATATAGTTAGTATAAACACTTACTAACCCTAACTCCTAAGTACTAGAGTTTCCTCCACCCTGTATTCTTCCTAACAATGAACCTAAAATATTATTATTGACAGAGGTCTCAGTAATTGATTGGGGTGGGAAGCGTAGATATATGTCTTTCCTATTTCCTTTCCAGCTTACTATCCTAAGCTACCATAAACAATAGTAATTACTATTGTTTATAAAAATTGTATGCTTTCATATCACGGATATAAAAAACTATATACTCATTGAGCCTCTTTTCCTTTACAGGAGGAGCCAATGTAGAAGTGCGCAGCCTTAGCCTGCAACCACAAAGACAAAGACTCTTGTGGCCACACGAAGTGTAGGACTCATGCCCCCTGCAGCATCATGTAGGGAGTCCTCAAATATTGGGACCCGAAGGGTTGCCCCACCTGTTCGACCCTGCTAGCCAACGGCTCCAGAGAAGCTCCCTCAGTCAACATGGAGACTTGAGATACAGCAAGGGAGACCCTTCGCTAATTGGTAAGATTCCAAAAGAATTTTATAGGGTCCGTACTTACCCGACGACTCCCTAAGGTACCTACTGTTCCCCAAGGCTCTACCTAATGTGGTGGTGCCCCAGAAACAGGTCCAGTCTCCCCTCATGCAAATGAAGATAGACATGGACATAGACAAGGCACTAGAAGGCATGGACATCCTTAAAGAAAGGACATCAGAAGTGTTCATTGACACTGAGAAGGCCCTATTACAAGTAGGCCCTGAAGAAGACGTGGAGCATCCACAAGCGGAGGAAGAAGGATCCGTTTCAATGGCAACTGAAGACCCTCAGTTTGCCGCGACTGCATACCAACCTATGCCGTCAACCTCTTCAATCCCAACTCCATAACCACTGGCATAGGCCATCATGAACGAAGAGATCCTCACCTCGATTCAATGGATAATGGAGTTGTTCTAAAAGGTACAAGAGACGATGAGAGAATCACCCAGACTGCAACAGATACTATTGCAAGAGAGGATGGATCGCCCAGGACCTACCAAGAGCTCTAATTAGAAGCTCCTTAAGGTGCTGAATTTCTCTCACCGCTCCAAAACCAATCCCAGGAGGTATATGGAGCATATGCCGATGATGAATGGGAAACTATTCGTCTCAGAGAAGTTGGGGACCAAACTGATTGAAGATCTTGAATTCTGGCCTAATTTTTCAGTTTACCCAGAATGCTACATGAGACTGCGGAATGAACATGCAACCCATGAGGAAACGGTACCCAAAGAGGTCATTGTCCTCGAACATGACAAGGCGCAAGCCATCATCCTGAAAACCTTGAAAGGAGCCGGGTACACCAACTCCAAAGTCTAAGCACTGAGCAAGAGACATCCCAGATTACTTGCTCCTTCCTCCATCTCTTTCCCCTGTTCGGAGAACGCACTAGAGTTCGCCGTCAAGGCAGTAGACAAGGGCAATCCATTCCCAACAATAGAGGAATGCAAACCATTCTCTCTAGCACTACCTGCCTGCGAGGAGAAATGGAAGGATGTCTGTCTAACCTTTGCCATCTCTAAGTTGGATCCAGAGATAGCAGGCCAGCAGTTCAATAAGAACCTTCCGAAGTTGCCAGACCATCTTCTGAAGAGGGAACAGGAGACGAAAGAGAGACTAGCGGCCTCCCTTTCTCATCAGAACTCCCGGGAAATGAGTGCAGGTCTACAGAATGCCCCAGAAAGGATAATTTTCCTGGCTAAGTCCCACATGGGTATCCTTGTGAAAGACTTACATGCT
This sequence comes from Palaemon carinicauda, assembly GCF_036898095.1. Classification (NCBI taxonomy): domain Eukaryota; kingdom Metazoa; phylum Arthropoda; class Malacostraca; order Decapoda; family Palaemonidae; genus Palaemon; species Palaemon carinicauda. Next base: position 64,615,648 of record NC_090748.1, read on the forward strand.
CTCCTCAGAGCGAGGAGAGCCTGCAGAGAGTCCGTTTTGACCTCAGCAACCACAAGACACGAACCAAGGAAACCGATTACCTCGAACACCTTTTTCCCACAGGAACTGATCCCAGAGATCATAGCAAGAGAAACCACGGAGAACGGGAACCTTCTCCAAAAGTGGGGCATGAGCTCAAAGAGGAAATCTTCCTCAGACAGAGGTCCCTAGCCTAAAAATAAAAAGGCAAGGAGACTATGCAGATCTGCACAACTTTCTACTGTGACTACAACCACGAAGCCTCAGACCACTTTCACAGATGGTCCCTCAACAACTGATGGCTCAGTCGCCAATCTTTAACCCCAAGGTTGTGAGGCAATCGACTTCCTTTCACCTTAAGTCAGAAAGGGAATGGCCCTAAGAGAAGTTCATCCGGAGATAACTCCTCCCGGGGCCGAGTAGGACGTGGTCTCGAAAACCAATCCACAGGACCCCACACCCAAGTGGGGTTCCAGGTGGGAGGCAGACCGTATCACTGTCGGGATTGCGGGTCCTTTGATATCTGGGCCCACAGCCTATTAACAAATGGATTTGGGTGGAAATTGAACAGAATTCCACCCCGTTTTCCAAAATTCTTCCAACACTCCACCCTCTCGTGAGAAGAATATACCTCAGAACTTTCGAACAAGAATGTAAGAAGGAAAGCGAAGTCCATCAAATTCCAGGGAAGGCTGTTTTGTGTTCCAAAGAAAGACTCAGACAAACTCAGAGTCATTCTAGACTTGTCTCCACTCAACAAGTTCATCGAGAACAACAAGTTTTGGATGTTTACTTGGCAACACATAAGGACCCTTCTACCAAAAGGAACAAACACAGCCTCAATAGACCCAATAGGTGCTCACTGGCATCTTCTATTGGACCGCCCTTTCTCCTCTTACCTAGGATTCATGCTACAGAAGAAGTAATTCTTCAGAGCAATGTCCATTGGACTGAATACAGCCCCAAGGATGTTCACGAAGCCGGCAGACACAATCATCTAGCAACTAAACTCCGAAGGAGTTCATTTACTAGCATAACTAGACGATTGACCAGTATGGGCAGCATCCAAGTCTACTTGTCTGCTGGCAGCCAACAAGGTGATTCAGTTTCTGGAACACTTGGGCTTCAACATCAATCGCAAGAAATCTCGCCTTCCTCCAGCTCAGAAGTTCCAATGGCTAGGAATCCAATGGGACTTAAAGTCACACCATCTCTCCATTCTATTCAAGAAGGGAAGAGAGATAAAGGGATCTGTCAAGAGACTAATACGTCACAAGAGGATTTCAGAACGCCAACAGGAAAGAGTATTGCACTCTCTCCAGTTTGCGGTAGTGACAGACCCAGTGCTAAATGCACGTCTAAAAGATGCGTCAAGAGTCTGAACAAGATACGCATCAAAAGCTCGTAAAGATCAACCAAGGCTGGCCTCGACCCTATTGCGCATGCTGTTAAGGCCATGGTCAACAGCCAAGAGCCTAGCACGAACAATTCCCCTGCAACCACCACAACCATCAATGGAGGTATACTCCTCCTCGAAAGGATAAGGTGGCCATTCTCATGAGAGAAAAGTGCAAAAGAATTGGTCGTACCAGTTCAAAACCTTTCATATCGACGTTTAGGAAGCCCTGACAGTTTACTTGACGTTGAAGAGAGACTCCCCTGCCAGAACAATCCACATCAGATTGGCCCTGAACAATGAAGGGATAGTAAAATGTCTAAAGAGACAAGGCTCGAGATCATCTCACATAGGACATGTGATATTAGCCACCTTCCACCTGATAAGAAAGAAGGGATGACACCTATCAGCAGTTCACCTACAAAGGTTCCACAACGTGACGGGGGATGCTCTATACAGGCTAAAGACATCACATCCCTCGAACGGAACAAGTGGAACCACATTTACCTGTTTCCACCAACCATCCTCCTGCTAAGAGTCCTCGACAAGCTAAGATCCTTCAGAAGGACATCAGCATTAGTGGCCCCAAGCAACTGGTTCCCTCTAATACTAGAACTGAAACTGAAGCTGTTCCCTCGTCCGGACCCAGCATTATCCAATCTGGTCCAGAAGTCGACTGCTTGCGCTCCATCCTTGAGAACCAACAACCTACATCTCATGATTTTCTCGCCCTAGCGGCGAACAAAAGGTTTAGAATCTCTAAGGATAAAGTTGACTTCATCGAAGAGTAAAGTCAAATTCGACTAGGAGACAATAGGAATCCTCATGGAAGAAATGGGTGTCCTTTGTGAAATCAAAGGAACCGACAGAAATATTGATAGATTTCGGTCTGGTTTTCTTCATATTCCTACTCGAACAAGGCCTCCCTTCCACTACGATTACCTCGTGTAAGTCAGCCCTGGCTAAACCACTTCTGTACAATTTTGGAGTGGACCTCTCTAGTGAAATCTTTAATAAGATCCTAAAAGCATGCGCTAGACTCAAGTCAGCAACCCCTCCAAGGCCCATCATGTGGTCTTTGGACAAAGTCTTGCACCATGCTTCGAATCTAAATAATGAGAATTGTACTCTAGAGTCTAGAGGATCTAACAGACTCAAGCCAGCAACCCCTCCAAAGCCCATCACATGGTCTTTGGACAAGTCTCGCACCATGCTGCGAATCTAAACAATGAGAATTGTACTCTAAAGGATCTAACTCAGAAAGTTATTTTCTGTTGTCATAGCTTCAGGGGCTAGAGTTAGTGAAATAGTGGCCTTATCTAGAAATGAAGGCCATATTCAGTTCCTAGACAGGAGAACAACCTCTTTCCTGATCCTGCTTTTCGTGCCAAGAATGAGCTACCCACCAAGAGGTGGGGTCCTTGAAGAATCTGCCCACTGAAAGAAGATACCTCTCTGTGCCCAGTAGAGTGTCTGAAGGTCTATCTTCGAAGAACCTCAGACTTCAGGGGAGGACAGCTCGTCAGAGGCGAAAACCTCAGGATCAAAACCTACCCCTAAGACAACTGAGAGCAAAGCTCACCTACCTTATTCGCAGAGCGGATTCTGACAGTACACCCGCAGGTCACGATCCAAGGAAAGTTGCTTCTTTGTTTAACTTCTTCCAACACGGGATTTGGAAGACTCCGCTCATACACTGGGTGGAGATAATCCAGTGTCTTTTACAGATACTATACGAAGCAAGTACATGAAATACAACATGTTGTGGTGGCGGCGGGTAGTGTTATAAAACCCGTCGTCTAGCGTTGCGATGAACAGTGAACTGCTTTGGGACTTTCCAGTGCATCGGCTGCAGGTGTTCATTTACCCTCGAGTGCAAATCACAACGATGATTAACACACTGTTCCATATAGGTGCATATGTGACCAATAACACCAGTGCCGAGTGAATGTTGCGTCAAGATGTTCATGCATTCCCAAAATCTGTACAAGTCAGTCAGATTTGGTTTTACATCTCCATTGAGTGGCATCATTTCGATGAAATTACATATTTTTTTGAAGAGAGAAAATATGGACCTGATGTGTTTTCAATGCTGGATCAGATTCATACCCTATTGTAACTACATTTGATAATCTAGTTGCAAGGTAGAAATACTAAATGTATTTGCGTCTTATTGCTGTTATCTCAGTTACAGACGAATAAAGCGTACTAGAGTTTTGATTAACCCCTAGAAGAGCCCAACTTGAAATCAGAGTACAGATTTCCAAGGTATGTGAAAGGTAATCTCTAAGTATTACCTTCCGTCCCTACGGAAAATCAAGCCTTCAATCCTTATTGTCGATGTTGACACTTTCCCTGCAGGGGGCAGGAACCCCTAAGCCAGTTCCAAGCTTAGTGTGAATGACAGATAACGGTAATGTAATATACAGGTCTAAGAAACCAGATAAGGACCACATTCAAGGTAGAAGTCACTTATACAAACCCACAGATATAGTACTTTCAAGTTAATTCTCTGGTATGCTGCCATCAGGACGACATGGCTGAGACCAAAAAAATGGATTTTAAGCAAAACTAGAAATTTTTTTTTTGGATGAGATAGCCATGTCGTCCTGATGGACCCACCCTTTTTGCTGACCCCTCCCGAAACTACTCTATCTGTGGCTCTTCCTGCCTAAACACAAGTAAAGGAATGGCAGCCATTAGTAGTGCGGATTGAAGGTCCACCGGGTACCTAGATCGACACCCCCTTCATTTGCCACTCTTCCCCCTCAAAGAGTTAAATCTATTCGGGGTAAGATTGCCATGTGTTGTATCTAAGAATACGTCCCTTGATTTTATGCGACATCCTTAAAGTTATGTTATGGATGAATCGCGCCAGGAGTTAGAATTCTGGAAACCTTCGGTTTATTTCTCTTGGAATATCACTGTAACAAATATCTCTTGGAATGGCTACCTAAAGGAACCTTCCATCAGGACGACATGGCTATCTCACCCAAAAATAGATTTTTCGCTTTGCTCAAAATCCGTTATTTTACTTGGTAATTGCTTCTCTTGTATTTTATTTATTTTCTCTTTTCCTCTCCTAACTGAGCTATTTTCCCTGTTGGAGCCCTTGGGCTTATAGCAATAAGGGTTGTAGCTTAGCAAGTAATAATAGTAATAATAATAATAAGTGGGTAACTCCTAGCTCTGTTTTCTATGACCAGACAATAATAAAAGAAAAGGGCTCTGTTGCTCCCTAAACAATAGTGTTCGGTCTAATGTAACACCTAAGTAGACAGGGAAGCTATCATTCTTCAGTTTCTTATCATTCCATGAAATGTTCAACTCCCTTTTTGCCTAGTAGTTTTTAAGATGGAATGCAGATACAGTACCTGTGTTATGTCTGGGTTGGCATTTAGGATGTTTTACTTGTTGTATTCATTGAGATCTTCCAAAGCTCTGACAATTTGCCTTCAATGATAGTTAATGAATCTGACTGGATGGTTAGACAACTCACAGATCATCTGCCTATATAAATCTTTGGATATCCAAACTGTGGTTGACTGTTAGTATAGATGATGAAAAGTTTGGGGGCCAACACAAACCCCTATGGGAGGCCATTTTTTGTTTTCACCATCTGCTTTTTGTACTGTCCATTTCAACAAAGAAATGTCTGTTACTCAGCTGTGACTGTATGATACACAATGCCTGAGTTACTAATTGGCAAGTTTACAAAGAAGCAACCTGTGGTTCATGGTGTCATAGGCTGGTGTTTGGTATAAAAAAAGTACTGCCCCTGTGATTTTCCCAAGCTCAAAGCCATCCTTAGTATACTGAGTTAGGTTAAGTACTTGGGAACAGCAGGATCTTCCTGCCCTCAAGCCAGCCTGGTCTGGTGTCGGTTATTCTTTGACTGTAAGAGCTATGCAGGCCATTATCATCCGTTTGAATAAGATGAAGAGGAGAGACAACGGCCAATAGCCTTTGCAGATCATTGGGTCTTGGCCAGGTTTTAGTAAGGCCACAACTTTAGCTCTTCATAGTTTTGGGATCTGGAAAGGTCTTGCAGTTGTTAATAAGTGCCAATACCCATGATTTAGTCCTACTGCCAAAGTGCAGTATTATCTCAGACGTAATGTCGTCCAGCCCTACAGCTTTTCCAGGTTTAAAGTGTTTCGTGTCTTCTTGTAGTTCTTCAACAGGGAATGGTTCAAATTCCTTATTTTCATGCATGGCATGTTTCATTTTGTCCTTCATTCTTTTTAGATATTCTCGTTCTTTTTTTTAAATGGCTTTCCATTAAATAAGAGCTGTTTTGTTACTGTGTTAAGTGTTACTGCAGCTATTCTTGTTTGGATGTTCTTATCTGAGTTCAGTTAACTGATTGTTTTTCATGCTTTCTTACTATTCCGAGTCATATCTGTGTTGGTTATCAGTTCTTGCCATCTCTCATTTTCCTTGCCCAAAAAAAATTCTAGTTCAATGGTATCTTGGGCAAACGGGGCTGAATTGTACGTCTGTAAAATCATTGTAATACCTTTACCTTGATCTGTGATACATGGGATACAGTATGCGAATCTTCCTTAGGTGCGAGGAAATTCTCAAGTAACAAGATAGGGTGTCTAGTCCTTGACACAAAAGTAGACTACCAAGACTGACTCAGATGACAGCCAAAGTTGTGATGTCAGCCTGATATGAATTAAAGGTAAGTGACAGAGTCAAAACCATACGAGTTTAGGTTTTTGTAGGAACAACTTCTGTATAGGAAAATTACAAATCTGAAAGTAATTTTTATTTTTCCAAACCATACAAACCCAAGTTCTGTACCTAGAAGATATATTTCAGCAGGAGGTGATTAGCGATGAAAACTTTAACACAAGGCGTTAATAACCCTTCGCCCCTTAGCGAAAGGTAGACCAACCACCACACTCACACAATCACCCAGTGATTATTCATCACTTTTGATTAAAGGCAGGACATCTGAAGGGAAGGGATGTTTGGACTAGTATGTGTAAAGAACTCAGGTTTGTATAGTTAGGTAAAATATAAATTACTTCCAAATTTGTCATATGCTCCTTCATAAATATGACAAATTTGAAAATAATTTATTTTTCCTAACTCTACAAACCGTGAGCTCTTTACAGTGGATATACATATTTTGGTGATAGCCAAAACTAGCCATAAAACTTTTAGAGGTTTAACTACCCACCGCTAGTTAACAGGGATTAGACCGACTATCCTGCTCGCACCCACATTGTTAACAGTGCATCACTTTGCAATGGCAGGCAGGACTTCTTGGGGGATAGGTGATGGTGGGACTAGTATGTGTAATGAGCTCAAGGTTTGTATAGTTAGGAAAAATACAAATTTTGTTATTTGTCCCGGCACTATATTCAAACCATTTGGCTCTTCATAGTGGAGACTCCCTTCTAGATTCGTGGAAGTCCAAAACCCACTGGCTAGCTACTAACCCAGGGCACGATTCTGTGCTTTGCACGAGTTGTTTAAAGACATCCTGTCACCTCGCTAACTCGCAACATCTGTGAGAGAGCTAACGGCCTGAGAAATTTGTGCGAAGGTGTATGAACTAAGCAATGTGACTTGACCAGGTAGGGGTAATCGTGGAGCTTAGCTCCATGCTTAACCTAGACATTGCCCAATTCCACCTTGCTAGGAGATTGGAGACATTATATATATGCATATATATATCAGGATACATAAGGGACCATGGTACCAACATGCAGTTAGAGAAAGTCAGCTTTTAGAGTTTCTCGGATACTGTAAACCCCAAGACAGGAGAGAATGAGGAGGTTACTCATTTGCACATTCATTCCAGACTTACTATCAGGTAATATCTGCCCTCAACCAACTGCTACTCGTCGTACAAGGGAGTAAAAGTGTTTCCGACCACGTTTTGTACAGCTACCACAGGACCTATCAAGAAGGTATCTAGATTCCTGTGGGTTATGTCTTGCAAGTAATGGGCTGTGAAGATTGTTGGGTGTTTCCAGAAGCCTGCCTGTAAAACCTGCATCACAGAATAGTTCTTCGTGAATGCCAAGGATGTTCTTACACCCCTGACGTCATGAGCTCTGGGTCTTCAGACGAGAGGAGTGAGGTCCAATTGTAGGGCTCGTTTGATCACCTGTCTGATCCAGGAAGAGATCGTGTTTCTGGTGATCCTTCTCTTGATTCTACACCTACTGACAAATTGTGCGTTAACCTATGGATGAGCTTTAGCAGTTTGTTTGAGATACTTCCTCAGTGCCCTCACAGGGTATAGTAACAGCTGATCTGGGTCATCAGTTATAGAACAGAGACTCTCAATATGGAAAGGCCCAAATCTAGGATCCACTACAGCTGGATTTTGAGTCTTGGCAACAAATTCAGGGACGAAGTTGAGTGTCACCTGCCCCCATCCCCATCCCCTTGAATGGGCGACATCATGGGACAGACCATGAAGCTTACTGACTCTCTTTGTAGAGGCCAGGGCTAACAGAAAACAGTCTTCATTGTCAAGTTATGGTCTGATAATTGACAAAAACGTTCATACGGTGCTTGTTTCAGGGCTCATAGTACACAAACTACATTCCAAGGAGGAGGTCTGACTTCCGATTAAGGACAAAGGCACTCGATACTTCATATGAGAAGTCGAGACAATTCCATCAAGGAGGAAATGTTAACTCTGCTCAATCTAAAGGCTAGGCTCAAGGCCGAGTGGTAGCCTTACACTGCCGAGACTGAGAAAGAGTTTTTCTCCCTGAGGTACTATCATGAACTAAAGTTCATTCCCTTAGACCTCCAGAGAATGAACACGAATCACCTGACTATGAATCACCGAAGCTTTTGAACAAATAAGTCATGGAAAACCCAATAGATGGCGTACCACTAAGACGTTGGACGCAGAGAGGAATAGGAAGTATTTTTTTTAAAGCATTGAGTAAAGTCTCCATAATCTGATATCGTTAAAAAGTGATAGATTATTTTTCTTTTTTCTTTTTTTTTTGACGTTACTTGGGTTTGCGTGTAGAATATGCAGTTAACGAAATATGCTAGATAAATGAGAATAAAATTATGCTTACGATATCCACTTTCTTGAATTGGTATTCTCATATATTATCGTATCTTATCAACAGACATGACCAACCAAGGGTCATTACAAAACATTTTAGCTTAAATGTGTACGAAAGTGTTTTATTATCTGAAAGTCGCCTATCGTAAAAACAAAAACATTTGTAGAAGCAAGTCAGCAATTTGTTTTTGTTATTTCACTTGTGTTATTAATGTAGTAACCACAAACTGCAGTTTTATATGCAAATATTCATAGATCTGTCATATTACGTAATTGGGCCAACATTCTGAGCGAAGGTGAGCGATATGAGGTATGACACCCAATGCCCGTTTTCGGACTCTTGAAAATATTGATTTTTTGATAATTTGATATATATATATATATATATATATATATATATATATATATATATATATATATATATATATATATATATATATATATATAATAAGTCAATATGAAATATGAAGATACTTTCACCATAGTTGATATTTAGTAACAAGAGAGAAAAAAAAATGTAATAAGGTGACAAATATTCAAAATAATGAGAGAGAGAGAGAGAGAGAGAGAGAGAGAGAGAGAGAGAGAGAGAGAGAGAGAGAGAGTGTGTGTGTGTGTGTGTGTGTGTGTGTGTAATTTTTTAGTGTCTGTCCTACATTAACATCATAAAACAAGCCTCATGTTACTACTTTCATATTATTACCGTTAATAGCAAAGCAGATATACTTATTAGTTTCAAAAATAGCTTGACAGTTTTTTACGATGCTTTGTTGTCGGAAATTTGTGGCAAAGTAGTTTTCCAGTGCTCTTGTATGAAGAGCTAATGGGAATGCATTAACGACATTTGTTATTGATATTTTATATGCTATTGGAGGAATTCAATTTCTCGGTCATGGAAAGTCAGTGGCAGGGATTTTTGCCATTCCCAGACTCATTCTTGTCATATGGGAAGGGTTACTAACCACCAGTGGAAACCTTAGCGAGTTAGGTTGGCTAGTGTATAACCCATCTTAAGGCGCACATTTCAACTCAAACTAATTCTATCAGTGTTTATTTTTACTTCATGGGTCCTATTTTAGCTAAAAGATATCGTGTCTAAAGTGTTGTACTCCTGGTCTATCAACTTTTTTTTATATCTCACTTAATTACCTAATGTGTTTCCTTCTTTTTTTAGAATTAGCGTATTCTTTGAATTCCCTCTTTCTATTTCACAAAAACAACTTCTAGTAATATTGAAAATGTATTTTCTTTACAAAATCTAAAGATAACTTTGACTAAAAGTTATTCTTAAAATCTCTTTATTGTTTCCATACAGAGTTAGACAATTCCTTAGTAATTCACCAAGTTGATTGTTTTTTTTTCTTTTTTTTTCTTTTTTTTTTGTCATGAATTTTATTTTGACATTATAACTTTCATTGAAGAACGTAAAATTATATTTGCTCTGAGCTTTGTATCATGCACGATCTTCCAGAACATTTTGTATTAATTATTAGTGAAGTAAAAGGGAGTTTACCAAATAAGGGATTTTGACGTAGGAAAAAATATATTTCTGGGCGAGAGACCCGTGCCGCCCAGTGAAATGCTCCTTTTACATCATTTCTAAGGTAAAAACTGCTATGAATTTACCAGAGAAAAAAATTGTATAGGAATGCTAGGTTGAACCTAGCTCGCTCACCTTAATAAGGTGTCGGTATAATATTGGGGCGTGAATAAATCACAACCAGAGGTCTCGCACCATTTAGATATCTCCTGTCAATATCCCCGAACAGCGAGGCGCCATTCAACATCCTACTACTACTAGCGATCCCACGCCAGTGACGTCACTCCTTATAGCACCCCAGATTGGGGCCCAATCAGGGAGGGACGGGTGGGTTCACTGGGCGGCACGGGTCTCTCGCCCAGAAATAGATTTTTCCTACGTCAAAATCCCTTTTCTGGGCTCCGACCCGTGCCGCCCATTGAAATCATACCAGAGAATGGGGACCCAATATGGATAACTACCTGAGGAGAGAATAACACAAAAATAACCTAGTTGATGAGTTTTAATATCAAAAGGGAGGGATGAGGAATCCCGTAAAAATAGATCAACATGTATATGACAGTGATAAATAGACATGGTAAACAATTCAACAATAAAACCCTTAGGTAAAATTCAACAGATATGGATAGTGGTAATCAAGCTTGGTAATAAAAAATGCAAAGGTAAAAATTCAATCATAGATATGAATATGAGCATGGTACAAAATCCCATCAGGGGATGATAGAGAGAACCAAGCAAAAGTAAAACCATAACAAAGATCTAACATAACAAAATAAAATCAGCTCGGGGATATTAAGAACAAGTGAAATAAAAAACAATTTGTGAAATTGATCAATGAATAATAAAATAATACACCATAAGGGTGTATGGTAAACAAAACAGGTAGGAACAATAGGTAAGCCAGGCAGGAGGGAAAGAGGACAGAGCAAGACGTTGTGATTAGGACTCAGTACCTTCAGGAGGAACTATATTCCCTGCAGCTACTGTGGCAAATCTAAGAGCTTCTAAAGGTTTTAGGTAGTGGCGATTGAAAACTTTAGGGGACTTCCAACCCGTATATTTTGAGAGCTCATCAAATTCCATATGGTGGAAAAAATTAATTGAGGTAGCCACAGCTCGAATATCATGGACATGTGGGAATGATTCAGGATTAGCTTGTTTAATAAAATAAAGAATTTATTTTCTGATTCCCTGAAGGGTAATAGTTCCTCCGTGTTCTCTAATAAATAAGGGCCCTGTGGTTGTGGTGGAAGTTCTACTTAAGTAGGATTTCAGGGTGGTAACTGGACACAGGGATGGATCCCGAGGAAGTGGAACAATCTTCCAGGGAGACCACCTGTTTTGGGGGTCCTCATTTTTAGCCAGGAAAACTTTGTTAGGGGAGAGAAGGACCTCACCCGAAGAGAGAAACTCTGTATGACCTGGGTCTCTAGATAAGGCTGACAATTTTGAGATTCCGGAGCCAGAAGCGAGGCTCAAAAGAAAAAGTGACTTTCTTAATAATGCCATATAGTTACAGGATTCATTTGGGGTGTCAGAGGCTAGCTTAAGAACATCGTTCAAAAACCAGGAAACTGCGCTAGGGCAAGTTGAAGGTTTTAGTCCGGCACAAGCTCTCGGAATGGATGAGAAATATGAATCCGTTAGATCAATGTCAAAACCAATATGGAAGATCTTTTCAAGGCTGACTTGATTGTAGTAATTGTATTGGCTGTCAGGCCTGATTCGAAGAGAGTTCTGAAGAATGTCACAGTTAGGTTCATCGTCATTTTCTCAACTTGGGAATCTTTCAAGAACTTAGCTAATTTCTTGACAGCTGAGTCATATTGACGGAGAGTAGATTCCCTTTTGTCAGATTCCAGGAAAATAGTATTCAAAGGATCGATGTTTGCACCTCGTTGGGCTGCGAACTTCATGAAGTCCATAAAATTAGGGCATTCAGAATCCTTGAGGAAGCGAACACATTGTGAGTTTGTACTGTCTGTGTTAGCACCGGATTGGGAATCCGCCGGGGGCGGAGACCTAGTTCTAGCAACAAGGGGAACCAATTGCTCTTGGGCCAGTTGGGGGCTACGAGAGCCACTTGACCTTTGAAGGATCTGAGTTTGTGCAAAACTTTCAGCAGGAGATTCACCGGAGGAAACAGATGAATCGTCTTCCAGATATTCCAATCTAGAATCATAGAGTCCGTGGCATAAGCCTGAGGGTCCAGGTTGGGGGTTACGTAACAATCTAGTTTGCGATTGGATTCCGTTGCAAACAGATCCACCAGGAGACCCGGGACTTGAGATAGTATCCACTGGAAAGATCGATTGTCTAGTGACCATTCCGACTCTAGCGGAGTCGTCCGGGAAAGTGCGTCCGCTACCACATTCCGGACTCCTGCTAGATGGACTGCTAACAGGTGCCACTTGTGCGATGCCGCCATGGAGAAAATCTTCAACATGATGTGGTTTATTTGGGCTGATCTGGAGCCTCCTCTGTTGATGCAGTGTACTATGACTGCACTGTCGAGAACCAGTCTGATATGGAGATTCCTGGCTGGATTGAGACGTTTTAAAGTGAGGAAGACTGCCATGGCCTCTAGGACGTTGATGTGCATTTGTTGGAAGACCGGTGACCATAACCCTTGGACTTTCTTGTGTTGGGAGTAACCTCCCCACCCTGTTAAGGAAGCGTCTGTGTGAATGACGAGTCCTGGGACCGGATGTTGTAAGGGAACCGACTTGGAAAGATTCTTGATCTTCGTCCAAGGCTGCAGACTTTTTCTCAGGATTGGGGGAAGGCGAGCACGTCTGTCTCGGCATTTTGTGGTTGCTCTGGAGCACCACACTCTGTTTATGTCCTTGAGTTTGGACCTTAGGACGATGTCTGTCACGGAGGCGAACTGTAAGGAACCTAGGATCCTCTCTTGGTTCCTTCTGGAGGTCAACTTTTCCCTGAGAAATTGTTTCGTATTCCTCGCTATTTCCTTCCTTTTGGCTTTGGGGAGGCACAGCGTATGGGAGCACAGGTCCCATTGTAGTCCCAGCCATTGAAACTTGGTCTCCGGGACCAGGCGGGATTTCTCGAGGTTGACTTGGAATCCCAGTTGTCGAAGGAAGGTGAGGATTTTGTTCGTTGCTATGCGGCAATTCTGGGCATTGTCTGACCAGATTAGCCAATCGTCTAGATAGGCCACTACCTGTATCCCCTGAGTTCAAAGCTCTTGAATTACTGTCTCTGCTAGTTTGGTGAAGATTCTGGGTGCTATGTTGAGCCCGAATGGCATCACTTTGAATGCGTAGGCTTGTTTGCCTAGCTTGAAGCCCAGAAAAGGACGAAAATGCCTTGCTATTGGAACATGATAGTAGGCATCTGTAAGATCGATGTAGGTGGTGACGGCCCCACGGGGAAGTAAGGTCCGCACCTGCGAGAGGGTAAGCATATGGAATTTGTCGCAACGAATGAAGGAATTTAAACAAGACAGGTCCAGGATTACTCTCCGTTTGTCTGAGTCTTTCTTTGGCACGCTGAACAAGCGCCCTTGAAATCTTAAGCGACGTATGCTTTGGATTGCATTCTTTAGTAGCAGATCTTTTGTGAAGGAACGTAGTTCTTCCGTTGCTAGTTGGTAAAAACTGTTCGGTGGAGGAGCTCCCTGTATCCAGCTCCACCCTAGGCCTTTTGAGATGATGCTGGAAGCCCAATCGCTGAACTTCCAATGGTCCCGAAATTTGTACAATCTCCCTCCTACCTGCAGTTTCTCAATGGTTGGAGGATGATTTGCCTCCCCTGCTTCCGCGGGAAGACTTGCCTCAGTGGTAACCCCTTCCACCACCTCGGCCACGAAAGGCACCCCTGAAACCCCTGTGACGCTGGTAGCCACGGAAAGAGCCCTGAGACTCATACGTGGGGTTAAAGGCGGGGGAGAAGGAAGTCGAGGCGATCTGAGACTGAGGGACCAGAACGTATTGCTCTTGTTGTTGGCCCTTTGAGGTAGAAGGATGGGGACCTTGAGGAGCAGGTTGGATTGAGACCGGTTGAAACACTTGCAGAGATTGTCTGAATTGGGAAGATTGGAAGGGCCTCAATCTCTTCCTACCTCGAATTGGGGTACTAGAAGGCTCATACTTCCTCTTTGAAACCAGGCCCCACCTAACCTTGAGGCTTTGGTTGGCTCTAGCTGCCTCGCTAAGGACCGAGTTAACCAAGTCCTCTGGGAAAAGATCCGGGCCCCAGACTGCAGCTTTGATGAGCCTATTAGGTTCGTGCCTAATCGTGGCTTCGGATAGAACGTGTCGTCGACAACGGGTCCTGGCGTTTGCAAAATCATAGGCGTCAGCCATAAAGTTTTGTAAAAGCGACTTAGTGAGGACCTTAAAGAGTGGCGACGGTCAATTCAGAAAGGGCAACCAAATTAAGGGATCTGCTGAATCTACACCTCGACTCGAATTCCAATTTAATGAGAGACTCCGGGAGTTTAGGAAGCCGTTCGCTGAACTGCGTCGAGGCACAGTCCGGGCTCAACTTACCTACCGAGAAGGTAGCTGGGGCGTTCCGCCAACATTCATTGTCTCCCGGAAAGAGAAGGGAGGTTAAGTCGGTCTCCCTGAGTTGAGGTAAAGGCTTCTCTTCCTTGATAGCCTGAAAGACCGTCTCTATGATCCTGGTCGCACATGGGGTAGGGGTCTGTTCGTCGGCCACAAACATGGTATAAGAACTCTTGTAGGCCGTAATCATTGTGTTCAAGCAGTCCCACTCATTGAACACGCGGACCAAGACAGACTGTGCCTGTTCTTTAGGAAAAATAACAGTCTCCTTTGGGACCTTATCCAAGCGAATTAGAGCCTCTACCGTGAGGCGAGCGTAGCCGGGGAAGGGGAAGTCAAGACCCGGCGGGTAGAATTCATAATCCTCAAGAGGCCGGGTACCGAAACCTTCAATTGACAACATACCCTCCGAGAGGGGGGCATGCAATGCTAAACTCCAAGGGTTATTCTTATTGAAAGGAGGAAGCTTGGAGGCGTCGGGGATGGGATATTGCTGTTGTGGCGGTGGCAGCCCCGAGCGCATGAGTCCCTGAACTAGGCTCTCCATGGAAGCTATTCTCCCTTGCGATTGCTGTGTATGAGACGATAGCATCGACTCAAAACGAGCAAACATCTTTTCAGAAAAATCCACCGGGTTAAATGATTCCGCCGGGGGGGGGGACAGGTGCCGGAACGGAGACTACTCCGTGAGAGGTTGAGGGTACAGCAATTGGGTCTTGAGAGACTCTGGTGGAAGAAGATTTAGCCTTCGAAGATGATGATCTCGAAGACTTGTGGTCTTTGGAAGACTTGTGGGTCTTATGTAAAGGCTTACGATGAGCCTTCACCTTGGGGATAACAGGCCGGGGACTGAGATCAGTCCCGGTTGTCCCCGAAAAACCTTGAAAAGAAGAGTGTTCAGAAGTAGAAGAGAAAGCTGGGCTAGGGAGAGGAATCTTAGCCCGGGAACCACCTGACTCACCTACGTCCCTACCTGTGTCGGGTTCATCCAGAGCCATGGGTTCTACATCGAGGTTGAGGGTAGCGACGTCCTCAGTTAGGGTGCTGCCTGTCTCTTTTTGATCCGGGGCCAGAAGAAGGGATTCGATCCTCCCAATGATAGGGTCCGCCAACTCTTTGGGGACCGCAGCTGAAGTTTTGGCATGGGGGTAGAGATGGGAACACCATTCCTCAGAGAGGATATAAGGCTGTTTGGCCTTCAAGTTGCAGGCGAACCCGCCAATCCAGACCTTGAGGGTAGTCTGAGCTGTATCTTTTTCAAGTTGGGAGCTCTGAAAGAGAACAGACTATTAGCAAGGGATATTTGTGCCAAAGAAAAGTGGAGAAGTCCAAGGACTTCGTAGACACAAAGTGAAAGGCATGCGGGAAGTCCAGAGGACTATGGCCTTAAAAATAATTAATCGTAAGTAATGTAAACCATTGAAATTAATTGTAACTCCCTACAAGTCTGTATTAATGTTAAAAGAAATTGCACTCACCAAGTCAGATGTTAGAGTGGAGGTCATTTTGTAGCAAACTACACAATTGTCCGGATGCCAAACAGCTAAGTCATCCACTTGGACAGAACAGTGGGAGTGTGAACGACACACGTCATGGCCGCAGGGTTGATGGAGGACAGTGGCACATGCCGTCATCGCACAGCGTACAGTCTGTAAAATAAAAGATACATGAGTATCTTAAAGGAAAGCAAATTAGGGGCCCAGAGGCCCCGGAGCTTAAAATATATATCAATATCATGATAAAAAAAATTTTATACACATCAAGTATCTTGAAGGAAAGCAAATTAGGGGCCCGGGGGCCCCGGGTGCTTAAATTATATCAATATCATGATAAAAGATTTTATTACGACTGTATTATGAATGAGAATAAGTCAGTCCGTAACCGTGATCATATCAAAAGGGGGAAGGGAAGGTCGAGAACTAGGATCGTATATATAAATAAATATATATATGTGACTAATACATAAAGTTAATCCAAGTAATAATACGTAACGTTGGCTCCGGAGAGACAACCAAGAGGGCACAGGGCCCATGGAAATCCGCCGGAGAAGGCGGAGGGACTAAACAACTCGACCAGATGTTAATGTATAAAAGCTACGTCCGGGGATCCCGTAATGAAAGTCTAT
Organism: Palaemon carinicauda; assembly: GCF_036898095.1. Lineage (NCBI taxonomy): Eukaryota > Metazoa > Arthropoda > Malacostraca > Decapoda > Palaemonidae > Palaemon > Palaemon carinicauda. The sequence continues at coordinate 64,632,313 of NC_090748.1, forward strand.
TATATATATATCTATATGAGGTCCGTGAGGTGCGGGACACCATAGAGGGGGAAGGGATCTTTAATGGGTCCGTGAAGTGCGGGACCGAGAGGGAGTAGCACGTACAAAATAAGATAAAATAATATAACATGACAAGGTACCACGGACCGAGCAGAAAACTTCCCGTCGACCGTTGGCCAAACGAGCGACGGAAAGAAAACGACTACGACCGGGTAGAGTAGTACAAAAAGTGTAAAATAATGTACGTTAATGTATAATAATAATAGCAAGCCTCACAGATCAACGGGAACCGCCCGTGCAAAGAGAGCGAAAGGCCCCGGGGGAGGAACATAACGCAACATAGTGACTCTAACTCGACATGGGAGAGAGAGAGGGAAGGTAACCCTGGGGTGGGGGTACCGGGCAGGAGGGAGACCAGGAGTGGGGCGATAGCAGGTATACCAACCTGCCAGACCCACGATTGATATGATCAACGGAAAGACTAAATAACACTATAATAAACATAACACGTGGTAAAATAAGATAGGAAGGCATGCTGGATGATAAAAGTAATAAAATAATAATAAAAATAACGATACATCAATCGTAAAACAAACGAGGGGACGAACATGAGACAGGAGAAAACCAAGCCTAACAGCACGGGGAGTTAGGCAGGGCTACCAACATAACACAGAGTCAGTGAAGTGCCGACGAAATGAAAAACTAATATCTGACTCATGAAAGTCCCTCGAGCTAATGCAAGAAAAACGAATGACGTTAATAATGAGAAGCATGTCCGTGGCGTGTGAACGTAAAACAAAATTAATGGAAATAGAAACGCCTGAAGGCAACCAGGCATGCCAACTTAACGAGAATACGCTAACGTAGATCGTAATAACTGTTATCGTAATAACAGGACATCAATATAATAAAATAACACAGTGTGTGAACCGTGGATACCCAGAAAGTTCATAACGAGAAACAATCAGTATGGAGGACTCATTGTAAAGCGTTAAGAATGATGAGAGAGAGAGAAAGAGGCCGAGCGCTATGAAAAACCCGACGCTGGGTCGTGAAAAATAAAACTGTCATAATATAAGCAAATAAGGGCAAGGCCCCCTCCAAAATCTCAAAACTCATAGATCTGGTACTTAACTTGGATGGGGTGACGGTAGAGTCCGACATCCTGAGGTAAATCCAGGTAAACCAGCGAAAATCACACACCGAGAGCAAAATACGTAGTGATAGCGTGTGCTATGAAAAAGGAGTGACGTCACTGGCGTGGGATCGCTAGTAGTAGTAGGATGTTGAACGGCGCCTCGCTGTTCGGGGATATTGACAGGAGATATCTAAATGGTGCGAGACCTCTGGTTGTGATTTATTCACGCCCCAGTATTATACCGACACCTTATTAAGGTGAGCGAGCTGGGTTCAACCTAGCATTCCTATACAATTTTTTCTCTGGTAAATTCATAGCAGTTTTTACCTTAGAAATGATGTAAAAGGAGCATTTCACTGGGCGGCACGGGTCGGAGCCCAGAAATCATATTTTTTGTTAATATTTTATTAATATTTACACGCAATACTTCAGTATGATGTCCAACCTCCATCTGCATCGATGACCTCACACAGACGATTAGGTATGGAATCTACAAGATTCATGCAAAGTAGCGGAAACTCTCCCACAGATCATTGGCTTTAGTTTCTAATGCCTGGTGGGTACGCTGCTCCCCAACGTCCCATTCCCGAACCATCATAACTCAAAGGTGTTCAATTGGGTTCAAGTCGCATCCTTTCGATGGCCACTCCAAAATTTCAATTTCAGGATGATCCTGTAGCCAGTTACTTACCACACGGCTCTTATGGATGGGACTTTGATCGTGGACCAAATTTATTAAAACAGGAGCAGGAACTGCCATTGTCCGAACTGTTGGAAGTAACACTTGCTCCAGGATTTCGACGTATTTTTTTCCTGTGAAGCGGCCATCGATGTTGACAAGTTTGCCAGGACCATATCCCCACATCCATCCCCAGAATGATACTGCCACTCATCTCTCGGTGATAGATGGGATTCTCCTGATAGCGTGTGTTAGGTCGCCGCCAATAATCCCTAGCTCGGGCTGCCACTGACTGAAACACCTTCTCATCAGTAAAGATTATATTTCTCCAATAATTTTCATCATGCGGAAGGTGTTCCAAAGCAAACTCAAGGAAACATTCCTTGTGTGCAGGAGTGACCATTCCCTAGTATGATGGGATATGATAGCGAATCCCTGCTTCATTGAGTCTTCGTCTCAAGGTCATGGGATGGCCATTTAGCCTCAGATTTCTAGTATGCTGAACTGACGTCCTCATAGGCTGCATTTCACACGCTGCTACAATCTGGGCCTCTATCCTGGGCAAGATTGCACGTGGCCTTCCACTTCGAGGCCTTGTTTTCACGGAGCCCTCCTCTTTCCATCGGGCGATCCACTTCCTGCCATTTTGGTGCTTCTCCCAATTCGATGAGCAATGCTCGCCCCTGTCAATCCACTTTCTCATAATCCGATAATTCTTCCTCGTTCAGCAATCACCTCTGTGGAATTTGCGCGTCCCTCGGGCATTGCTGTTATGGTAGAGTGATAAATCTATATACACAAATGTATTAGAGATGTAACCTTCATTATCTCAAATACTGGAATAAAAGCGTTGTCTATGGAAGGATTTTCAGCCTACAACTTTTCGGAATCCTGTGTGGCTCTGGTCAATAGCAACAGAAGGTAGAGTATGTAACAAGGCTGGCTGCAGTGTGTCTGAAGTCACATCCTACGAAAGGTTTAACTTTCACAACCATGGGTAGCTTCATAAACTTTGGTGCAGATGGTCATGTTGATTTAAAAAAGTGTCAACTCTATAATATTGTTTGTTGATTAAAAGTGTTCATGACCATTGCATTCCAAATTACATTAACAACACTCGCTATTGGACTAGTAAAAAAATATTGATTTCCTAGCTCATTTACATTGTCGTAACATTACACCACCTATTAAACTGCCAAACAACAATCACTGAAAAGATCGTTTGAGTTTTACGTACTGTAATTTAGATTGCCAATTTCCCAGTAACATACACTCTTTCATATTTTGTTTGTTTTTATTTTGATGCTCTTAAAAAAATCCTCTGAGTTTTTTCCATCTTGTTACATATGGAAATATTACATTCGTGTAAATATCTAAACTTTATATTATATTTAAAAAAAAAAAAATATGGTAATAATTTTAGTTTCTAAAATCCCATTCGGTTGCCATACCCCATACTGCTCACCTTCGCTCAGAATGTTGGCCCAATTACACAATATGACAGATCTATGAATATTTTCATATGAAACTGCAGTATGTGGTTACTACATTAATAACGCAAGTGAAATATAAAAACAAATTGCTGACTTACTTCAACAAATGTTTTCGCTTTTACGATAGGCAACTTGCAGATTATGAAACTTTTCCGTACACATTTAAGCTAAAATGTTTTGTAATGACCCTTGGTTGGTAATGTCTGTTGACAAGATACGATAACATATGTGAATACCAATTCAAGATTGTAGGCTAGATATCGTAGGCATAATTTTTTCTCATATTTATCTAGCATATTTCGTTAACTGCACATTCTACATGCAAACCCAGTAACGTCAAAAACAACAAAATCAGCTATCACTTTCTAACGATACCAGGCTATGGAGACTTTACTCAATGCTTTTAGAAAATAAATACTTCCTATTCCTCTCTGCGTTCAACGTCCTTGCGGGGTGCCATCTATTGGGTTTTCCATGACTTATTTGTTCAAAAGCTTTGGTGATTCATAGTCAGGCAATTCGTGTTTACTCTCTGGAGGTCTAAGGGAACGAACTTCTGTTCATGATAGTACATAAAAAAAACTCTGCTATTGCTTGCATAGGGGCACTGAGAAGAGCAAATACCCCTTCCACGACCCCAACTACAAAAGATAGCCCACTTTGCCACCTTATAGTCGGCAGAAGACGACTCCTACAGTAGAAGTATCCTGACATCCTCTTCACAACTGATTGTGAAAAGACTTGTGAGGAGTTGGTGGGTAACCTCCAGGCGTGTAGCTGTAGCGAAGCTACTGCTTTGTGGAAAATCTTTATGCATGATTGTTTGAGTAGATCTGGAAGTGGAGGGAGCTCTCGGTTTGTATATGGGCAGCGGAAGAAAGTCCAGTAACTAGTTTGCATGCTGCCACATCGGAGCTATTAGGGTCTTCAAGAGATTTTGTGATACCCTTGCCTTGTTCAGGAAACTCCTTGCTAGGCAGAAGGTGGGGAACGCGTAGACATCCATGTTGTCCCACTAGTGTTGAAAAGCGTCCTACCAGTCTGCTTGGTGATCCGGTACTAGAGAGCAGTAGTATACCGGAAGTTTCTGCTTGAGGGACATCACAAATAAGTCGATTACCAGCGAACCCCAAGTAGGTCGAGACTTTGTTGGCTATTTAATGTTTTAAAGACTACTAGTAGACAACTATCCAAGTCTTCTTGCTTAGATTGTTCGCCAGAATATTATTTTTTACATGAGATGAAACGGGCTGATAGCACTACTGAATTATCTTATGTCCATCTTATTATTTCCACGGTGAGATGGCAGAGAGATTTTGAAAAAGTACCACGACTTGTTTATGTAAGCCACCACCGCTGTAGTGTTGTCGCTCATCAACACCACCGTGTGTCCTGAAAACAGCTGATGAAATTACTTGAGGGCCAGTGAGGCTGCCCTCATTTCCAGGAGGTTTATGTAGCACCGTCACTCGGACTTGGACCAGAGCCCGGAGGCCATGTGGTGCAACAGGTAAGCCCCACCCTTCTTTTGACGTATCTGTGAAGAGTATCAATTCAGTGGGAGGATAGAGATCTACTCGCCCGAGCAGGTTAGTGTCTGATACCCACCAACTCAGGCCTCTCTTTTGCACTGACCCTATCAGAATCCACAGGTTTGGAGGGTCTTTGCTCTGAGGCTAGAATGTCTTCAGCTGCCACTGGAGAGAACGAGTTCACAGACGGCCATTGGATACCAGTCGTTCCAAGGAAGATAAGTGCCCCAGCAAATCGGTCACAAATGTGTTGGTAGAATATTTAGCAAGAGAAACAGGCAAGCTGCCTGTTTTAGCTTCTCCATTCTTTCTCTAGATTGAAAGACTTTGCCTAGTTTGATGTCTATCTTTATCTTTAGATATACCACATCTTGAGAAGGTTTATTTGAGGACTTCTTGTGATTTACCACAATACCCAAATCGCAGCAAAACTCAAGAAGTTTGTCTCGATGAAGGAGAACGGTCTCCCACGAGTGTGCAAGAATCCGCCAATCGTCTAGATAACAGAGATGAATGCCATTCTTGTGGGCCCACGTGGACACGGGAAAAGACCTGTATATTGTGGACAGACCAAACCAGCACCTGGAACCTATATATTTTGTCATTTAAGGAGAACTTTGATATTCCCTTGACGATAAATGAATGGGGATCTGGGGATCTGCAAGTACGTGTTCTTGGGATCAAACATTAACATAAAGTCTTTCGGTCTGAATGTCTGGGCTGTCTTCATCTTGAACCGGGTGTGTGGGACAAACTCGTTCAAGGCCGAGAGGTCTATAACCGGTCTCAAGCCTCCAGAGGCCTTCTTTACAAGAAAGTCATCTGTAGAAATCTGGGGACTTGTGTTGGACTTTTTGAAGAGCAGCATCCTCCAACATGGTCTGAACTTCATTCTGAAGGGCCTGTTCCTTTGCAGATCCCCTCGGGTAGGAACCTATCATTGCTGGATGTAGGGTTAAAGGAGGGAGTGCGAGAGCAAATGGGATGTGGTATCCTGCTTCGAGAACAGAGACCAACCAATGATCGGCATTGTGGAACATCCACCTCTGCCACCTGCTACTTAGGCATCCTGCCACCAGTGGACTGGTAGGAGGAATGTCCCCCTAGTGGGAATGGCCATGCTTTCCTCACTTCACTCCTTTGCCCCTGGAGCCTCATGCTCAAAAGGGTTGCTTAGATCCCTTCTTCTTCAAAGCTTCCTGCTTAGGTGGTTGCGACCATTTATTATGTCCCTGGCATTTTTTCGGGGACAATTGCTGCAGCAGTGGTGCCGAGGCGTACGTGCAAGAAGTCATTGCCTGATGTAGGAGGGAGTCCTAGCTCACCTTCCTCAATCTCTCGGCAACTACCTCGATATCCTCCACATTGGAGATGGAGGGGACATCCATTGAGGAGTTACGAAGCTTCATGACTTCCCTTCTAGGCACCTGCTTCTGGAATTTTGAGATTATGGCATCTTGTTGTCTCAAAACCTAGTTGATCCACTGGTTGAGGACGTTGTGAGTGAGGAACTCCACCATCCTGGAACCTGAAAGAAGGAAAGCAGACATTGCCTCCTTTTGGTCGGTGGAAAAATCTTTGGTCTTAAATACCCTACCGACCCCAACCAGTAATCCAACATTGAAGCAGCTTGTAAAAAACACTGCAACAGGCTCCATGTTTGCGGCATCCACCGCAGAGAAGGCCACTGACAAGGAAGCGATCTTATCCAGAGACATGTTGTGGGTCAAAGCCAAGAAGCAAATGATATGAGTCCATAAACCTGAGGGACTGTGAAACTTTACCAATTTGGCGTAGACCCCTTCTTGGTACCCTTGACCCCTTAGACCCCTGAGACCTCGGAGGGAGGCCACTGTGCTCCAGTCTTACGGAGGCAGACCTGGAATCCAGGAAACCTTTCCTAAGAACTGGATGCTAGGACATCAAGACCCAGTTCCGAATGGTTTTAACATCCTTCTGCTCTCACAGACGGATGTTAAAGTCCGCAAGGAGAGAAGGCTTCTTATTCCTCGCGGGTTCTTAGGGGAGCATGGGAGGAAGGGCTGGAACCTCTGCCACTGGGATGACGGATTCCTATCGATTCCAGTCTATCAGCAAGAACTAATAGTTGTCCATGAACATAATCTCTCTAGGAGAGCTTGATACTCTGCTGAGATGGATGGAGTTCCCTGGGAGGCTAACAGCCTAGTAACCTCTTTTCTTCTGCGATTTTGATGGGAAAGATGCCCAGCCATTCCCACTTAGGGTCTTGGCTAATGTTAAAGGCCTAGGTGATAAGATAGGGTCTTGGCTAGTGTTAGAGGCCTGGTACTAATATACTGTATTGCTGGTACCTAGAATAGTGTTAAGGGGAAGGAAGACGGGGCCCTGCCGGATGAGTGATCTGCTTAACAGCAGAGCTACTGCATCTTTGGTCGGCTGGAAGACTACCCCTCTTCGAGGCATTCAAAACCTCCAAAGGGATGGTGGGTACTGCTGGAGGATCGTGGGTCTGTACTAAGACAGCCTACCGAACTGCCAGCACCAGGTTGGCAAACTATGGTGTGACCTTTGAAAAGGAGAATACATCTGAAGGTGGGCCACACGAGTGTTTCAAAGCCTTTGTTGAGTGTCTTGGAAAGGAAGGGCACGATCAGAGGGAATGTCCTGCCCCTCTCCATGCTACGTTTTCCTAAGGAAGTGGTCGCGAGCGATCAAGTTCTGACCACCTACCGTTGTAGAGTGCAAGAATGCATAGGAAAGGCTACCGAAATAGCATTACCCAAAGTATGAGATCGTTGTATAAAGACGTAAGCTCAGGTGAGGCTACCGCTGGTGAGCTAAACACTGCCCATGAGACCGCTGAACAGGCGAGCCAAAGCAAGCACTTGTATCAGAACGAGCAGGTAAGGTGGAACCCACCTGTACTTGCTTTCTCGCGTGTGGTGCTCATGATGTCAAAACATGATACACTGGTGAGTAGGATCTAGCAAGTTTGCTATAGTGGGCATGGCTCATAGTTGAGATAGCATGCAGACGTCCATCAGGTAGAGGAGCTCACCTGCCCACCTCGATTGGTGGTCTGTTTCCCCGAGCTAACGTGTTCTGAAAAAAAAAATCTCCTTGTCCATTCTTCCGTAGGAGATTGGCAAGCAGCCTTCTGTTCTCTTAAGCGAGGAGGAGTTCACTCGCAAGGAGGCAAGGAAGGCAGCCCTATAGCTGTGAGAAGGTACAAAGGCAGAACAGCAGTAACTACCTTGTGAGAGGGCAAACCCCCAGGCATAGATCGCAAAGGATCTGTCCTTACAAAACAACAAATGTTTTGTACAACGGCAAAGGCCGTGAGCTGCGGACAGCCATCTAACCACATCGTTGTCTAGCTCTGAAGAGCTGTAGTGAGGCATCGACAAATGGAGTGCACGCTTGCGGAAGCCCAGGTGGGGCAGGGCTGTAGCTGTGAGAAGGTGCATAGGAAAAACAGCAGTAACTACCTTGTGAGAGGGCAAACACCCAGGCATAGATTGCAAAGGATCTGGCCTTGCAAAACAACAAACGTTTTGTACAACAGTAAAGGCTGTGAGCTGCGGACAGCCATCTAACCACACCGTCATCTATCTCTGAAGAGCTGTAGTGAGGCATCGACGAATGGAGTACACGCTTGCGGAAGCCCAGGTGCGGCGACCACTACTGCGAAGGGTGACATTCCCTAAAACGGGATGGCTGCCTGACACCTGCAGCTTATGAAGGGCACCTTCCCATGAATGGGATGGCTGCCTGTTAACTGCCATTGGCGAAGGGTGCCTTTCCCGCAAACAAAATGGCTACCCGACACCTGGAGGAGGACCTCCGAGCTGCACACTCTGCTTCCAATCAACGTGCTGAGAAAGCTCAAGTTGAAAGTCGGCATCTTGTGCTGCAAAAGAAACGTAACTGAAGCCAGTTTCTGGGTTCAACCTCGAGGGATACCCCAAGAGGTACTAGTCTGCATCTGCTCACGTTCATCTGTTGAAGCAGACCGAACATAGGGTGGACTAGCAGACGCTGAGATTGCTACGGGCAGACACATGAGAGAGAGACTTTTGGTATATGACCTCCAAAGCCTCCTGGGGGAGAATGTAAAGCAACCCCTGGGGAGGAAGCTATATGCTCCAGCTGTGTCCCCAACTGAAGGACCCCGAGCAGCCAATCCTAGCATGGGGAACTCGCAAGCCTCAAGGAAGCCCAGAGCTGACGCACCGCATCATCTGGGAGAGACTCCCGTATAGCCGATGTCAGCACTGCTTCTCTAGGGGGAAACAATGGAGACCTCAAAACTGTAAGGTTATCAGAGGGGTCAAAGGGCCACCACTCTTACTCAACTGACCACTAGAGGAGACCAATCAAGCTGGCAGAGTAACAGGAACAGGCTGACAGTCGGACTGTGAGGCTTCTTTGCCTTCAAGGATGAACTCGAAGGGGATGAATCCCTCTTGACCTTCTCCTTCCGTCACCTACCGCATTGCTGCCACTGTAAGGAAGGCCACTGCCTACACTCATTACATGGAGACACCTGTGAACAGAAGTGACCCTGCATGTAGGACAAAGGCCACGAGGATCTGTCTCCAAGTCCGACATAAAGGGGTCGCAACGGCACTCTTATATGCCAGGACAAACCCTTACGTACAAGCACTCTAAAAGAGAGAGGAAAATCTTAAATCTTAGCCAGTTTGTATTTATTCTGAACAAATTAGATATGTTTGCGGGTGAGAACGACAGCATGTCAGTTCTCTAACGAGCCAGAATAAAAAGTGACTTATTGTTACTAATGCGTGTGTGAGCGGGGTGGTTTGTCTACCTGCCACTAACTAACGGTGGGTGGTTACACCTTGCAAAAAGTCAACATAAATTGCTGCAACGATGCCATACTATGCCAGAACAAACCCTCACATACAAACGCACTGAAAGAGATAGGAAAGTCTTTTAAGTTTTAGCCAGTTTGTATTTATTCGGATCAAAATATGTTTATGGGAGAGAATGATAGCACGTCAGTTCTCTACCGATCCAAGATAAAAAGTGACGGTGTTGCAGGGGCCTGACTAGTGGTGAGTAGTTACACCTGGCTAAAAATAAAAGTCTTATGGCTAGTTTCAGCTGTTGCCAAAATATGTCTCCACTGTAAAGAGCAAAAGGGTTTGTATATACTGTAGTTCTGGAACAAACACACTTTCGTCCTTTATGTAGGAGACTCCTTGAGGTTGGTGGAAGTCTAAACTCCAACTGGCTGGAAACTTTGCCCTGGGATAACAAATCCAAAACCGATAGAGTGTGGGAAGAGCAGCTTGACACCTCGTGAATCCTTGACCTGTAAATGCCAAAGGGTTAATGGCCTGTGCAACCATGGTGAGCGAGTGGAAACTTTCACTGACTTAGCCAGGTAATCATGAGATGGTTGACAGTCATATACAATAAACATGACAAATTCATAGATAATTTGTATTTTTCCTAACTATACAAACCTTAGCTATTTAATAGTGGTTTTACTTTCGGCGTAGCTGAAATGACGAGCCATTAATTTTTACCGAGGGTTAACTACCGACATCGCTATTTAGCAGGGGGTAGGGAGGGTAGCTTGCTACTGCTCCCTCTCACACACCTGTGATTGAGCTCACTTTGCTTGGAGGTAGGACTTCAAGGGGGATAGGGCTGGCAGGCAAGTTTGGTTAAATAGCTAAGGTTTGTATAGTTAAAAAAAATACAGATTATCTACGAATTTGTCATTTGTTCCATAACTGGAATACAAACTACGCTATCTAATAGGGGTGACTCACCCATTAGGAAGGGTGGACGTCCCAGCCAGTCTGGCTTTTTGGCTTTGCCCAGGGGCTCCTTATCTGAGTGCGTTAGTACTCAAGAAATAAGGAGCCCCTGCACCTCGCTAAAACCTTGCTACGCAAGGTCTGCAGCCTACGCAAGCAGTGTGTGAAGGTATGTAGAAGTGTGACTCGTCCTAGAAAGTTGTTCCGAAGTTCTTTAGATGGAAAACTGTGCACTAGGACTTTCCCAATACCACCTCGTCAGGGTATGGGGACGCAACAGTATTAATCTTAATACTAGGTACACAAGGGAGCGAGGTTTACCTGCAGTGGTTTGAGGTCAGCTATGCAGAGAACCCAGGATGTTGCTTTCCCAAGAGAGGGGAGAATGAAGAAAAGAATAAGGGCCAGTCATACCTTTACATTCATGCAGACTAAAACCGGTAACAATGCCCTCAACCTTCTGCTACTTGTCCAATAAGGAGCTTGAGGTTTTAAACAAGCTGCTGTGCAGCCACCATAGGACCAATAGAAAACGTATCGAGTCTCCTGTGGGTCACGTCTTGCAGGTAGTGGGATGTGAACGTGTTTTGACATTTCCACACTCCAGCTTGAAGAACCTGCATCACTGAGTAGTTTCTTTTAAACGCCAGGGACGTAGCTATGCCCCTGACATCATGTGCTTTGGGGCGACGTGACGGAGGAAGGTCTGGATTCGGAGCAAGGTCAATGACCCTGCAAATCCATGCTGAGATGGTGTTCTTGGTGACCCTCCTCTTGGTCCTTCTTGTGCTGTCGAATAGTGCAGGCACACGAGGACGGGCTGCGGCTATTCTCCGGAGGTACAGCCTCAAACTCTTTACTGAGCATAGTAAGAGATGGTCTGGGTCATCTGTTACAGTACGGAGACTAGAAATCCGGAAGGAGTCGAATCGAGGATACGCTACTCCCGGGTTCTGGGTCTTAGCAATAAACTTAGGGACGAAGCTGAACATTACTTCTCCTCATCCCCTTGAATGGGCGATGTCGTATGAGAGACCATGAAACTCGCTGACTCGCTTGGCCGAGGTCAAAGCTAGCAGGAACACCGTCTTCCAAGTAAGGTGGCGATCTGTTGCCTGATGTAATGGTTCATAGGGAGGTCTCTTAAGAGACCTGAGAACTCAAACCATGTTCCATGGGGGAGGTCTTACTTCTGACTGGGGGCAGGTAAGTTCATAACTCCGTATGAGTAGAGAAAGTTCTAGCGATGAAGAAATGTCCATTCCTTTCAGTCTGAAGGCGAGGCTATAGGTTGAGCGATAGCCTCTCACTGCCGAGACTGATAGGCGCATTTCTTCACGCAAATACACAAGGAACTCCGCTATTGCTGGAATAGTGGCATCAAGTGGAGAGATACCCCTTCCACAACACCTACCACAGAAGACTTTCCACTTTGCCTGGTAGACTGCTGCTGATGATTTTCGCAGATGTCCATACATCCTGATCGCAACTTGTTGCGAAAATCCTCTCTGAGAGAGGAGATGCTGGATAGTCTCCAGGCGTGAAGTCGTAGCGAAGCTACGGCTTTGTGGAAGATGTTGGCGTGTGGTTGTTTGACTAGATTGTGTTGTGGAGGGAGTTCTCTTGGAGACTCTGTTAGGAGTTTCAGAAGGTCTGGGAACTATTCTGCGTGATGCCATAGCGGAGCTATGAGGGTCATTGAAAGATTGACCGATGTTCTGGTCTTGTTGAGTACTCTCCTCATTAGAGAGAATGGGGGAAAGGCGTAAACGTCGATGTTGTCCCACCGTAGTTGGAAAGCATCTTGCCAGAGAGCCCTGAAGGCTGGTACTGGGGAACAGTACAGCGGGAGCCTGAAGTTCAGGGCCGTTGCGAAGAGGTCCACAGTCGGAGAAACCCTCAAAGTCAGGACTTTGTTGGCTACTAGATGATCCAAAGACCACTTGGTACTCTCTATCTGAGATGCTCTGCTCAGGTTGTCAGTGAGCACATTCCTTTTGCCTGGAATAAAGTGTGCTGATAGTGGTATCAAGTGGATTTCGGCCCATCTCAGTATCTCTACTGCTGGAAGGGATAGTTGCTGCGAAAAAGTACTTCCTTGTTTGTTGATGTAGGCCACTAGTGTGGTGTTGTCGCTCATCACCACCACAGAGTGACTACCAGGAACTGTTGGAACTGTTGAAGGGCCAGAAAAACGGCCTTCGTCTCTAGGAGATTTATGTGGAGGTACTTTTCTGACTCTGACCAGAGGCCTGAGGTCATGTGGTACAGCACATGGGCCCCCACCCTTGTTTTGAAGCGTCTGAAAACAGCATCAAATCTGGGGGGAGGATGAGAAGGTCCATTGCCTTTCGTAGATTTTCGTCTGCCACCCACCACTGGAGGTCTGTCAGTTCCGCAGGTCACATGGGGATCTAGATATCCGGGGAGTCGTGTGCTTGATTCCACTGGGACTTGAGTTGCCACTGGAGGGATCTCATCCTGAGGCGACCATTGGGAACTAGACGGGCCAGCGATGAAAGGTGACCTAGGAGACGTAGCCACGATTGGGGTGGAAGTTCTTCTCGTCTGAGAAAAGGTCTTGCGACCTTTCTCAGCCTTGCTATCCTGTCATCTGATGGGAAGGCTTTGTGGAGAATGGTGTCTACGATCATGCCTAAGTATACCAGTCTTTGAGTGGGAAGCAGAGAGGACTTCCCGAGATTTACCATGATCCCCAGATCCTGGCAAAGTCTCAGAAGTTTGTCTCGGTGTTGAAGAAGGGTTGACACCGAGTCTGCTAGGATTAACCAGTCGTTCAGATAAAGGAGGAGACGGATGCCAATCCTGTGTGCCCAAGATGACACTAAGGGAAACACTCTGGTGAAAACTTGTGGTGCTGTGGAAAGACCGAAGCACAGCACCTTGAACTGGTATATTCTGTTGTCTAGGCTGAATCTTAAGTACTTCCTTGAAGACGGATGGACTGGGGTCTGGAAGTACGCGTCCTATAGGTCCAGTGTGCACATGAAGTCTTGCGGTCTTACAGCTAGTCTGACCGTGTCTGCCGTCTCCATGCTGAACGGGGTTTGTTTGACAAACATGTTCAGAGCTGAGAGGTCGATGACTGGTCTCCAGCCTCCAGACGCCTTCTTTACAAGAAAGAGTCGACTTCTGCCTGAAGGGCTTGCCCCCTTGCCGATCCCATGGCAAGGGAGTTCAATGACACTGGATTCGTTGTCGGGAGGTCGAGATGTTATGAACGGGACGCGATATCCTACACTGATCACGGAGATTGTCCAGGAATCAGCCCCGAGTTGCTTCCACCTGTTTGCGCAACTTTGTAGGTATCCCCCACTGGTGGAAATGCAGGGGAATGCCTATCCTAGCGTTTGCGGACTCGGCTGCTCCCTCTAGAATTTTTCCCTCCCTTGGAGGACTTTTTGCCTTTCCTGTCTTTGACAAGAAAGGGCTTAGGCACTGTTGTCTTCGCTGCAGGTTTTGTCATCGTTGTGGTCTTGGTTGGCTGGGACTGCTGTGGTGCTGGAGGTTTATAGTGCTTAGATGTTAAAGCCCTATGGATGAGGGAGTCTTGATGAGAATTCCTCCACCTCTCAGCATCCTTAGGCTCAAACAGATGGGACCCCTCTATGGAGGAATGTCTGAGCCTATTGATCTCGACGGTAGGGACCTTCTGGGGGAACCTCTCAGCTACTGCATCTCAACGTTTCAAGATGGTATTTCCCCACAAGTTCGAGACTTAGTGGGCAAGAAACTCGATCGTATGAGTACCTGAGAGAAGGAAGATTTCCATAGCTTTCCTGGTACGTTCCTAGGAGAAATCCTCGGATCGTATCAGGATACCTAAGGTCCCTAACCAGATATCAAGCCATGAAGTAGCTTGCATAGCATACTTCGTGACCTTCTCCTGGTTAAGGATCTTGGCTGCCGAGAACGAGACCTGCCGGTTGAAGAGTCCCTCAAGAGGGATTCCCCTAGTTAGCTCTTCCAGCGAGTGGTGACGAGTAAGAGTCGAACTGGGCTCCTCCAGGATCTCGAAGTACCAACTCTGCTATACGCGTGGAAGTGGGAGCAGCTTGTTCGTGGTACCGGAGCGGTTGGAGGAGGCAAACTTGGAGAGCTGCTGAGCGATCTTGTCCCTGGTACTCTTCACCCCTTGAGACCAGGGCAGGGCTGCACTGGTCTTAGAGGGTTTTTGAGTACCAAAGACGCAGTCTAAAAGTGTGTCTTTGCCCTCTCGAGGGGGGATCTCTGGGTCGGAAAACCCGTTGAGAACCCTCATTAGAGTAAGAACCTGCCAGAATGCATGTTCTGACTCGTGCTGGTCTCCTCCTGTTGTAGGACTTGCAACATTCCCTGAGTGGCTGGCTGGCTCCATTCTAGCCCTAGTGGAGAACTTTGGCATGGTTTTGGAGTCTTTGGATTCCTTCCGGAGAAGGAAGTAAGACTCCAACATTGATGTGTGTGGCATGTCCCTTCTGTTCTCAGACTGTGAGGAACTCTTGGCGGGAAGAGAGATTTCCTCCATTGGTGTGATGGGGGAGAGTCTCTCTTCGCGTGATGGTCTGCACGGAGCCAGCTTCGCCCTCGGGGAAGGGACCGAGTCCGAAACTCCTCTTTTCCTCTTCAAGGGTAGAGGAAGCGATCGTTCCATGCCCCAGATCTAGAGCTATAGGTCGCTCTGCTGAGCGATCAGACAGGACAGGCTTGAAAGCCTGTGTTACGGCCTGTGTTACGGCTTTGATTGAGGCATTGAACCAGGGCTGCTGGCTGACAGACACACTGTCAGACAGACCCCCTAAAGGGAAAGGGACCGAAGGTTTCCTGGGAGGAGTTACTGAAATAGGTGGGTTCGCCTTAGAATGTAGCTTACGGGTCCTGAGCCCCTCTGCATAAAATTGTTTCCCTTCTCCCACAATGCGCGATGGTATGCGCTTGCGGGGAGGGGAATGAGGCCATGGCAACCTAGCCGGACGACATACCTTTTGGTGCGCATGCTCGCGCGTGGGAGAATAGTGACGCTTGCGCGAGAGAGAATAACGATGCTTCCGCGAGGGAAAATAACGGTGCTTGCGCGTGGGAGATTATTGGTGCTCACGCACGGGAGAATGCTGGCGAGATCGAGGAGAATATTTGCACGCGTGTGGGCGTGAAGGAGAATCATGATGAGCGCATGGGAGAGTGTTGCCGCACGTCCGTAGAAGAGAGAGGGCACGCGTGCATTTCTGTGTGCACGCAGGAGAAAGATGGCGCACAGGTGAGCGCACATGGTCTGGCGAGCGCTGGCCCGCAGATGAGGGCAACAAGGTTGTCGCATCACCTACAAACTTGTGCGCAGGAGAGTGATGGCACGCAGGTTTTTGCTTGAGCGTTGGTTGGTGCGCAAGATGGCGCACACAATAGCGCTGTTGCGCAGGAGATGTGGGGCACACATGTTGGTGCGCAGGAGAGCGTTGGCGCGTGGGAGAGCACTAGCGTGCGGGAGAGCACTGGCGCGCGGGAGAGCGCTGGCGCGTGGGAGAGCACTGGCGTGAGGGAGAGCGCTGGCACGCGGGAGAGCACTGGCGTGAGGGAGAGCGCTGGCGCGCGGGAGAAAATTGGCGCACAGGTGAGCGCTGGTGCGCAGGAGAGCAATGGCGCGCACGTGGGCGCTGACGCGTAGGAGATCGTGGGCATGTGGGCGCAGGGCGTGTGAGCGTAGGGCGCGTGAGCGCAGGGAGCGTGAGCGCAGGGCACATAGGTGCAGGAGAGCGCTGGCGCGCAGGAGATCATTGGCGCGCAGGAGATCGTTGGCGCAGGAGAGTGCAAGTGCGCTGTGGTGTGCTGGCGCATAGGCGACCCTGAGCACGTTTGCACAGGTAATCGTGGGCGCGTGTGCGCATGGCGCGCCGGAGAGCACTGAAGATCAGGTTGGCGCGCAAGCGCGTGAGGCTGCTGCCCTCTGTAAGGGCGAGCAAGATGGGTGGTGCGCCGAAGCATTGGTGATTGACGAGCTGCTGGTGAACGCTGGTCAGAGCGCGTGGTGCGCAGGGCGAGAGTGATGGCGCAATAGCGCACTTTGGAGGAGCTTTATTAGGCTCATACATGAACGGTGTTGGAAGGTCGGCAGGTGTGTTGGATGGATGGTCGACGTTTCCTTTAAAAGGACGACCATCCACCGAAGGAGATCGCGAACGATCTGCAGAGAGGTCCAGGACCAAAGTCACAAGACTGGTTGCAGGTGCAGTGATGGATGATTGAAAGTGTAGAGGATCCTCTACGGGGGACTGCATTGAATACGTTAAACCAAAGAGGGGTTCCTCACCGCAGGTGAAGGAAGGCCTCTAAGGCGAAGAGGAAGGCGAGCCTTCCGATGGATGCGCCCTCTTGGGGCTTTTGGATCAGCAAGCTGACCGTCAGCAGTCCTCCGAAGAGGAGTCTCTGTAAGTGAACTTATCCGATGGGGGAGAAACACTAGCAGGAGAGATCGATGATGAACTTAGTTTCCCCCTCGGAGGATGGTTAAGAACGGGGTAAACTAAGTCGGCAGCTACAGTTGTAGAGTTTGGAGTGGCAAAGGAGATGGGTGATGTCGCATGAGACACCTCTGACACAACAACGTCGACAAGATTCAGGGGATCTACCTCTGACGGCAATGACGGTTGCTTGACAGAAGCACCCAAGCAGATGAACTCAAGCAATGCCTCCTTGGAGGGCGAACCAGTGACCCCCAAGGAGGACCAAATCTGAAAAACGGAGGTTAGTGACAAGGCCTCACCCGGGGTGAGAGGTGGTGCTGCTTCACTAGGGGAAGCAACCTCATCTCTCGAGACCTGGGGTTGGTCAGAAATAAATTGGTCTACGCTACTACTCGACGGTCTCTCGAAAGAGACCGAACAAGTAGGAGCTTCGGAGGAGGTTTGTATTTCCGTTGGAACAGAAAGGGAAAACATTGAAGCCTACCTTTTTTACTTACCTTAAGAATGTAAGTTTTTTTCCTCTGGAAATCATTATTGTGATTTCAAGGTATAAGCCCCATACTGGGGTTTAGTAAAACTCTAGTGAACTTTATTAGTTTATAACTGAGGGAGCAGTAATAAGATGCGAATATGTTTAAGGATTTTATTATGCAACTAATTTATCAAATGTAGTTACAACAAAGTATGAATCTGATCCAGCATTACAACACATCAAAACACATATTTTCTCGTGTAGAAAGAATATATAAATACATTATCGGAATAACGCCACTCAATGGAGATGTAAAACCAAATCTATCTGACATGGTCAGGGGTTCGGAAATGCATAAACTCTGTGACACAAACGTTCACTCGGCACTGGTGTATTGATCAGATATGCACCTACACAGAACAGTATGTCAATCATAGCTGTGATCTGCACTATTGGGTAGGTATACCCATGCACCCGATGCACTGGAAAGTCCCAAACAGTCCACTGTTCAACGCAGCACTAGACGACGGGTTTAATGACACTACCCGCCGCCACCGCAAAGTGTTTCATTTCATGTACTTGCTTCACATAATGTTTGTAGAAGACCCTGGATGATTTCCACCCAGTGAATTGAGCGGAGTCTCTCAAAGTCTATATGTTGAAAGAAGTTCAACGAAGAAGCAACTTTCCTCGGATCGTGACCTGTGGGTGTACTGTCAGGATTCGCTCTATGAATAAAGTAGGTGCGGTTTGCTCTCAGTTGTCTTAAAGATAGGTTTGATCCTAAAGTTTCTCCTCTGAAGAGCTGTTCTCCCTTGAAGTTTAAAGTTCTTTGAAGATAGACCTTAAGACACTCTACTGGGCACAGAGAGGCATTTTCCTTCAATGGGCAGATTCTCCAAGGACCCCACCTCTTGGTGGGTAGCTCATTCTTGGCAAGAAAGGCAGGATCAGGAAAAAGGTTCAGTTCTCCTGAGTCTAGGAACTTAATATGGCCTTTGTTTCTGGATAAGGCCACTATTTCACTAACTCTAGCCCCTGAGGCTATTGAGAACAGAAAAATTACTATCTGTGTTAAATCCTTTAGAGTACAATCCTCATTGTCTAGGTTCGAAGCATAGTGCAAGACTTTGTCCAAAGATCTCATGATGGGCTTTGGTTTTGCTGCAATCTTGAGTCTAGCACATGCTTTTGGGATCTTATTAAAGATCTCACCTGAGAGGTCCACCTCAAAAGTGTACAGAAGTGGTCTAGCCAGGGCCGATTTATAAGAAGTATTTGTAGTAGAGGCCAGGCTTTGTTCATTGAGGTGTATGAAGAATACGAGACAGAAATCTATCGATATCTCTGTCGGTTTCCTTGCTTTCAAAAAGGACACCCACTTCTACCATGACGATTCGTATTGCCTCCTAGTCGAACTTGACTTGAACTCCTCGATGAAGTCAACT
Organism: Palaemon carinicauda; assembly: GCF_036898095.1. NCBI lineage: Eukaryota > Metazoa > Arthropoda > Malacostraca > Decapoda > Palaemonidae > Palaemon > Palaemon carinicauda. The sequence continues at coordinate 64,651,307 of NC_090748.1, forward strand.
TTATCCTTCGAGATTCCAAACTTTTTGTTCGCTGCTAAGGCAAGAAATTCATGAGATGTAGGTTGCTGGTTCTCGAGGATGAAGTGTAGACAGTCGACTTCTGGACCAGTTGAGATAGCACTGGATTCAGCAAAGGAAACAGCTTCAGTTTCAACTCTAGGACCAGAGGGAACCAATTGCTTTTGGGCCACTTGGGGGCTACTACTGCTGCTGTCCCTCTGAAGGATCTTAGCTTGTCGAGGACTCTTAGCAGGAGATTGGTTGGTGGAAACAGGTAAATGCGATTCCACCTGTTCCTGTCGAGGGACATGGCATCCATCGCTTCTGCTTGAGGGTCCATGTAAGGGGCTACGTAATGAGATAGTTTCTTGTTGTCGCGCATTGCGAAGAGGTTGATCTGCAGTTCTGGGACTTTTACCGAGATAAAGGAGAATGAGTCTGCATCTAGGGCCCATTCTGTCTCTATGGGCTTTTGCCTGGATAGAGCGTCCACCGTCACATTGCGGAACCCTTGTAAGTGAACTGCTGATAGGTGCTATCCCTTCCTCCTTGTCAGGTAGAAAATGGGTAGCATCACATGGTTGATGTGGGGTGATCTTGAGCCTTGTCGATTTAGACACTTTACTATCACCTCGGTGTCCAGGACCAATCTGATGTGGATTGACCTGCGAGGGGATAGTCTCTTCAACATCAGGAATACTGCTATAGCTTCAAAAATGTTGATATGAAATGTTTTGAACTGGTGTGACCAATTCCCTTGAACTTTCTTGTCTTGAGAATGACCTCCCCATCCTTTCAAGGAGGCATCCGTGTGTATCACCACTGATGGTTGCGGTGGTTGCAGGGGAATTGTCCGTGCTAGGCTCTTGGCTGTTGACCACGGCCTTAATTGTGTGTGCAATAAGGCCAGGGTCAACCTTTGTTGATCTCTTCAAACGTTTGATGCATATTTCCTCCAGACTCCTGACGTATCTTTCAAACGTGCCTTTAGCACAGGGTCTGTCACTGCTGCAAACTGAAGAGTCCAATACTCTTTCCTGTTGGCGTCTTGAAATCCTCTTGTGACGGATTAGTCTCTTGACAGATTCCACTATTTCTCTCCTCTTCTTGGATGGAATGGAGAGGTGGTGTAACTTTAAGTTCCATTGGATTCCTAGTCACTGGAACTGTTGAGCTAGAGTGAGACGAGACTTCTTGCGGTTGATCTTGAAGCCCAAGTGTTCCAAAAACTGGATCACTCTGTTGGCTGCTTGCAGACAAGTAGTCTTGGATGCTGCCCATACCAACCAGACTTCTAAATATGCTACCACTTGAACTCCTTCGATGCGTAGATGTTGGACGATTGTGTCTGCTAGCTTCGTGAATATCCTTGGGGCTGTATTCAGTCCGAAGGGCATTGCTCTGAAGACAAACTTCTTCTGTAGTTTGAATCCTAGGTAGGAGGAGAAAAGGCGACTCATCGAGAGATGCTAGTAAGCATCTGCTAGGTCTATTGAGACCGTGTACGCCCCTATTGGCAGAGGGGTCCTTCGTGATTAGGCTGTGGGCCCAGGTATCGAAGGTCCAGCGATCCCGAAAGTGATCGAGTCTGCCCCCTACCTGGAACCCCTCACTGCTTGGTGGGTCCTGCAGATTTATTTCCGCGACCACGTCCTCCTCGGCCCCGAGAGAAGTTACCTCCGGGAGAACTTCTCTTAGGACCTTTTCCTTTCTGACTGGGGAGAAATGAAGTCGACTGCCTCTCAAAGGTAGGGTTGAATACCGGTGACTGGGCTACCAGTTGTTGAGGAACCATCTGGAAGGTGGTCTGAGGCATCATGGTCATAGTCATGGCGGGGAGTTGTGCAGGTCTACGAGGTTTCTTCGCCCTTTTGTTCTTGGGCTGGGGACCTCCTTCCGAGGAAGATTTCCTTTTCGAGGACATGCCCCACTTTTGGAGAAGGTTCCTGTTCTCCGTAGTTGCTCTCGCAATGACCTCTTGGACCAGTTCCTGTAGGAAAAGGTCTTTACCCCAGATGCTCGAGGTAATCAGCTTCCTTGGTTCGTGGCTGATGGTTACTGAAGCCAAGACGATCTCTCTACAAGCTCTCCTCGCTCAGAGGAAAGCGTATAGGTCTTTCACAAGGGTACACCCATGTGAGATTTAGTCAGGAAGAAGAACATTTCTGGGGCATTATGTTGACCTGCACTCATTTCCTGACATTTCTGATGAGAGAGGGAAGCCGCAAGTCTCTCCTTCGACTCCTGTTCCTTCCTTAGAAGATGATGTGGCAACTTAGGAAGGTTCTCATTGAACTGTTGTCCTGCTATCTCTGGGTCTAACTTAGAGATGGAGAAGGTTAGGTGGATATCCTTCCACTTCTCTTCGCAGGTAGGCAGTTCTAGAGAGAATGGTTTGCATTCCTTTAGGGTCGGGCAGGGTTTTCCCTCATCGACGGCCTTGATGGCAAAGTCTAGTGCTTTCTGCATGAAGGAGAAAGAGATGAAGGAAGTGGCAATAAAGGTGGGGTGTTTCTTGCTCAGTGCTGAGACTTTAGAGTTGGTATACCCGGCTCCCTTCAAGGCCTTCAGGAGGATGGCTTGCGCCTTCTCTTGTTCAAATACGATGACCTCTTTAGGGACCGTTTCTTCTCGGGTCGCATTTTCGTCCCACAGTCTCACGTAGCACTCTGTATAGGCCGAAAAGTTAGGCCAGAACTCCCGGTCTTCAATCTGCCTGGCTCCCAACTTCTTGGAAATGAACAGTTTCCCATTCATTATTGGCATACGCTCCGCATACCTCCAGGGATTAGTTTCGGAGCAGTGAAGGAGATCCGACACTCTAAGAGGAATCTTACAGGTGCCCTTGTTGGATCCGAAACGGTCCATCTTCTCCTGCAACAGCTTTTGCTGCGGCTTAATTGATTCCCGCATCGTCTCTTGTTCCCGTTGGAATGACTCCATCATTCGTTGAAGCGATGTCAGAATCCCTTCATTTGCGTTAACCTGGGCGATAGGTTGTCGAGTTGGGGCCGAGGACGTTGACGGCAGAGGTTGGTATGCCGTCACGTGTATTGAGCTCAACATTGCATCATATTGCATTGATAAAATGGTTCGCTCAAAAATCTATTTTTGGGTAAGATGGCCATGTCGTCTTGATGGAAGATTCCTATTGGTAGCTTTCTCAGGGATATTTGGCTACAGTGATATTCCCAGAGAATTGACCTTTAGGTCTCCAGAATTCTAACTCCTGGCGCGAATATCCTTAAACTTTCTCTTAAAGATATCGCATAATATCAGGTACGTATATCTTGTTACGACACATAGCAATCTTCACCCCGAATAGCGTTTTCATTTTGAGGGGGAAGAGTGGCGAAAACATAAGGGGAGCCGTTATCAAGGTTTCCCTTCCTCCCGTACTATTACAAGTATCCAAGATGGCGCTTATTCCTTATAGCATTGAGCATGGTGCTACAGATATAGTATTTTTGGGAGGGATCTTGCCAAGGCCTTTTCTATGGAAAAGAAGGGTGGGTACATCAGGACGACATGGCTATCTCACCCAAAAATAGATTTTTCGCTTCGCTCAAAATCCGTTTTTTGGGCTCAAGCTATGTCGTCCTGATGGAAGTTTACCAGAGAATTACTAGAAAGTACTGTATCTGTGGATTTTCATAGGTGCCTTAACCTTGGGACAAATTTTCCTGTGGTCATCCAGACCATTGAGACATATGACGTTACCGTTATACGTCATTACCACTAATCATAGACAATGTTGGGGCTTCCTGCCCCCTGCATGGATGAGGTATACTAGACAGTAGAAAATAGGTCTCAAGGTTTGCATATATTGTATGAACGAACATAACATCAACTAGATATACAAGAGTCTCACGTTTTGTATATTGTGTTGGAACAAAATTATTAGCTATATGTATTGTCCATAAACATACAATAATATGAGGTTTTACTTAGGTAAGTAAGTAAGAAAACTCTGGCTATACTTTATTTGTGTTAATTGTAGGGCGAAATAAGACGCAATTACACTTTAAAAGACATTTATTCACGATAAATGACTAAATATAGAATAACATGTGTAATATATATTAATATATATAAAGAGAATTATACATTTATGCAACATAATACAGAAAAAATGTTTCTACCTGAAAGGGAAGAAATGATTAGTGCCACTATGGAATTTGAAAATTTAATAACATTTTCTCATATAGTTTTCTGTAAATGTTGGATATTATCTACACTGTGTAAAGTACACATGACACGAGTGTTATCTGTATAATTCTACACCTGAAATATTTTGAACAGTCTTTAGTGGCACCATGGTGACGCTCACTTAAAAAGTATTGCACTGGAAGGTTTCAAAACCTTTTCACCGTAATTGAGAGTCCCAATCAATTCACTGTTCGTCGCAGTACTAGTTTTAATACACTACCTGCCGCCATCACATGATGTTTCAACTCGTGCACTTGCTTTGCATAATGTTTATAGAAGACTCTGGATGGCTTCCATCCAGTGTACGAGCAAAGACGCTCAAAGTCCATATACTGAAAAAGTTCAGTGATGAAGCAATTTTTCTTGGATCGTGACCTGCGGGTGTACTGTCAGGTTCCGCTCTGCGAATAAAGTAGGTGAGCTTCGCTCTTAGTTGTTTTAGGGATAAGTTTGTTTCTGAAGTTTCTCCCTTAAAGAGCTGTCCTCCCCTGAAGTCTGAAGTTCTTCGAAGATAGACCTTTAGACATTCTACTGGACACAGAGACATCTTCCTGCAGATTCTCCAGGGACCTCATCTCTTAGTAGGTAGCTCGTTTTTAGCGAGAAAGGTTGGATCAGGAAAAAGATTCAGTTCTCCCACTTCTGTGAACTGAATATGGCCCTCGTTTCTGGATAGGGCCACTATTTCATTAACTAATGCCCCCATGGTAGCAAATAGGAAAATAACTTTTTGATTTAGATACTTAAGAGAGCAATCTTCATTGTTCATTGTTGAAGCATAATGTAGGACCTTGTCCAAGGACCATGAAATGGGCTTCGGAGGAGCTGCAGGCCTAAGTCTAGCACATGCCTTTGGGATCTTGTTAAAGATTTCGTTCGACAGGTCAACTTGGAAGGCGTATAGAAGAGGTCTAGTCAGAGCCGACTTACATGTGGTTATCGTGTTGGCTGCCAGACCTTGTGTATGAAGGTGGATAAAGGACAGACAAAAGTCTCTTGAGATTTCTTTCGGTCCTTTTGCTTTGACGAAAGCAACCCACTTTTTTCAAGACGATTCATATTGTCTTCTGGTTGACTTGGACTTGTATTCTTCTAAGAAGACTATACTACCTTTTGAGATCCCAAATCTTTTCTTAACCGCTAGGAAGAGAAAATCATGAGATGAAGGTTTTAGGTTCTCTGTGATGAAGCAAAGACAGTCGACTTCTGGACCTGTTGAGACAGTGCTGGGTCCGGAAGAGGGACTAGCCTCAGCTTCAGTTCCAATACCAGAGGGAACCAGTTGCTGTTTGGCCACTTGGGAGCCACTAGAGCTGCCGTTCCCCGAAAGGATCTCAGCTTGTTGAGGACCTTCATTAAGAGATTGGTCGGAGGGAACAGATAAATTCGGTTCCATCTGTTCCAGTTGAGGGACATGGCGTCCGTCGCCTCCGCTAGAGGGTCCTCGTATGGGGCTACCTAACGAGGTAGTTTCTTGTTGTCGCTCGTCGCGAAGAGGTCGATCTGCAGTTCCGGGACTTGATGCCAGATGAAGGAGAATGAGTCTGCGTCTAGGGACCATTCTGACTCTATCGGCGTGAACCTGGATAGAGCGTCCGCTGTGAATTGCTGACAAATGCCATCTCTTCTTTTCTGCCAAGCGGAATATGGCTAATATCACTTTGTTGATTTGGGGCGATCTCGAGCCTGGAAGATTCAGACATCTCATTATCACTTCGCTGTCCAGGATCAGCCTGATGTGGGCTGATCTGCGAGGGGAGAGTTTCTTCAACGTCAAAAAGACTGGCATGACCTCCAAAATATTGATGTGGAAGGTCTTGAATAGAGAAGACCAGGTCCCTTGGACTTTCCGTTGATGGGAATGACCTCGCCATCCTTCCGTCGAGGCATCCATGTGGATGGTGACTGATGGTGGAGGTGGTTGCAAGGGCACGGTCCTCTTTAGGGTCTTGGTCTTCGACCATGGCTTGAGAAGTGATCGTAGTAAGGTCGGTATCAGTCTTCTTTGATCGCTTCGAGTGTTTGATGTGTATCTTCTCCAGACTCCTAACGCATCTTTTAGTTGTGCTTTTAGCACTGGGTCTGTCACAGATGTAAACTGGAGAGAGCCCAGTACTTGTTTCTGTTGGCATCTTGAGATCCTGTTGGATTTCAGTAGTCTCTTGACAGATCCCGCAATCTCTCTCCTCTTCCCTGGGGGAATGGATAGACGGTGTGACTTCAAGTTCCAGTGGATTCCCAGCCATTGAAACTCTTGAGCTGGAGAGAGTCGAGACTTCTTGAAGTTGATCTTGAATCCCAGATGTTCCAGGAACTAGATCACTTTCTTGGATGCTTGCATACAAGCCATCCTGGATGCTGCCCACACCAGCCAGTCGTCCAGGTACGTTGCTACCTGAACGCCATCTAGGCGGGGTTGTTGAACGACTGCGTCTGCAAGTTTTTTGAAAATCCTTGGGGCTAAGTTTCGTCCGAAGGGCATGGCTCTGAAGATGTACTTTTTCTTCTGTAGCCTGAATCCAAGGTAGGAGGAGAGAGGGCAATTGACTGGAATATGCCAGTAAGCATCTGCCAGGTCTATTGAGACTGTGTACGCCCCTTTTGGTAGTAGGGTCCTTATGTGTTGAAGCGTTAACATCCTGAACTTGTTGTTCTCTATGAACTTGTTTAGTGGCGACAAGTCCAGAATGACTCTGAGTTTGTCTGAGTCCTTCTTGGGAGCACAAAACAGCCTTCCCTGGAATTTGATGGACTTTGCCCTCCTTATTACCCGCTTGCTCAATAGTTCTAGGGTATATTCTTCCAGTACGGGGGTGGAGTGTTGGAAGAATTGAGGAAATGATGGTGGATCCTCGCTCCAGCTCCATCCAAGTCCGTTCTTGATTAGGCTGTGGGTCCACGGATCGAAGGGCCAACGATCCTGAAATTGTTGGAGCCTCCCTCTTACCTGAAGCATCTCATTGCTTCTATCTTCCGGAGGATTTACCTCCCTGACCGCGTCCACCCTTACCTCATGGGGGATAATTTGAGGAGCCCCGTTTAGAGCCTCTACCTTTGGGACGAAAGGTAGTGGTGACTGGGCAACCAGCTGCTGAGGTACCATCTGGTAAGTGGTTGGAGGTTGAGCAACCACCTGGGGCACTGCAGTCATGGTAACTGTGGGATGTTGTTGTTGTTTTGCAGGCCGAGAGGGTAATCTAGGTCTCTTAGTCTTCTTTATAGGCTGGGGACCCTCATCTGCAGAAGACTTCCTCTTAGCTGACATGCCCCACTTCTGGAGAAGGTTTCTATTCCCCGTGGCGGCCTTGTCAACTACCTCCTTGACCGCTTCACTTGGAAAGAGGTCCTTACCCCAGATATTGGAAGCTATCAGCTTTCAGGGTTCGTGTTTTACCGCTGCTGAAGCAAACACGAACTCTCTACATGTCCTTCTGGCTTTAATAAAGCCGCACAGATCCTTTAACAAGGTAGCCATGTGCATCTTGGCCATGATCATGTCCATATCCGGGGCACTATTTAGGACTGCAGTCATCTCTAAACAGTTCTGTAGGGATAGAGATGCCGCTAGTCTTTCCTTCGTTTCTTGCTCCCTACACAAGAGAAAATCAGACAGCTTAGGGAGATTTTCGTTTAACTGACGTCCAGCAATATCTGCCTCCAACTTTCCAACTGAGAAGGTAAGGTGGACTTCCTTCCAATCCTTATCCTCCATGGGCAGGGCTAATGACAAACGTCTACACTCTTCGAGTGTAGGACAAGGCTTGCCTGCCTCTATTGCCTTAACGGTAGCTTTAAGAGCCTTTGATGTAAACGGGAAGGCTATTGAAGCTGGAGCAAGAAAGGTAGGATGTTTCTTGCTGAGGGATGACACCTTAAAGTTAGTGTAGCCCACCTGCTTCAGGCTACTTGCCAAAAGAGCCTGTGCCTTGTCATGGTCAAATATTATGACCTCCTTGGGTTCCGTCTCTTCCTTCAATGCTGGTTCCAGCTTCAGACGGATGAAACAGTCTGGATAAGCATTGAAGCTTGGCCACAACTGAACATCCTCGATAGGGATGGCTCCCAACTTCTCTGAAATAAAGAGTTTGCCATTAGTGATTGGCATGTACTCAGCATACTTCCAGGGATTAGTTTCAGAGCAGGTTGGGAGGTCTTGAACCCTAAGTCTCTTGTGAGACCCACGGGAGGCGGAGAGTCGAGCAATTTGTCTTTCAAGTTTCGCCTCCCTTTCTTCGCCTTGTTTGCAAAGGCTCTCCATCAGCACCGTAAGATTGGCCAGTGCCTGTCTCATGTCATCTGATGGAGGGGCGGAAGATGTTGAAGGTAATGCTCCAGAACCGGTACTGACAGAAGGGACTCCGAATCGACTTCCTCATCTTCTTCAGTAGTCAACGTAGACTCCTCCTTGTGACTTTCACTCAGAAGATCCTTTTCAGTGTCCGAGAACACTTCAGACATCCTCTCCTCTTGATGGATGTCCATGCCTTGTAATGTGTCGGAGACTTACGCTTCTACGGCAATCTGGACGCATGGAATCTCAGGTCGAGGTAGGGGTATGACAGCTTCCATACCCGCTTTAGGGAACAGCAAGTTGCGCATCCGTTCGTTAGGAAGGTACAGTCCCATTGCATTTTTCTGAAACCCACGTACCCATCTACGCAGCTTTTCTCATGCTGCATCCCTTGACTCCGCTGAATTGGAGTCATCAAAAGCTTCGGTAACCAAAGCCTTGCATATGTTAGATCTTGGAGGTCCCAGTACCGAAGAACTTGCTTAGAAGCAGTGCAGGGGGCATGAGTTCTGCACTCTATATGGCCGCAATAGTCCTTACTCCTGACGTTGCAGAAGACGACTTTCCACTTCAAATGGTCCTCCTGTAAAGAGAGGAAATTTAAATGAGTATGCGGTAGTTTATCTCACCTGATAAACAATTATGTAAAATATTACTATTAATATTTCAATCATTATAGCTTAGGATAGTCAAGCTAGAAAGGAACTAGGAAAGACACATACTTGTGTTTCCTGTCCAGCCAATTGCTTTGACCTCCCCAAAAATTAAAGCCTTAGAGTTTTCCTATTCAGGAAACCCAAGGGAAGGGTTCTAACCCCTAGGGGTAGATAAATGTAACTTAAAACTTACCTTTCCCGAGGTTTTAATAATGTGGGGTAAATGGTAACTGATCAGCTATCAGTGTGTTGAAAGAAATCTTTTCTTTCAATATATGACTGGTCTCAACAATAGACTGTGCAAGGATACAAAGGGTATGTTGGAAAATAACTACTGTATAATATATACTGTAGTTTTCTGTCTGCAGTATGATCTATACTGCAAATATACTGGCTACTGTATAATCATATACTAGCACTTGGCGGCAGAGACGCCGGCTGTGGTAGTACCTGGCGGCACCGGCCCAGTCGGCATGTTGCCGGCTGGGTTAGTACCTGATGGCACCGGCCCAGCCGGCCTTCGCCAGCTGGGTTAGTACCTGGCGGCACTAGCTGACAGAGAGAGAGAAAGCATGGAGTGAAGGGTTACCTTATTACTGTTTGTCAACAATTATTATGGGTGTAAGTATTCAATCTTACTGCCTTCCTCCAGAATGAGGGTTCAAATGGAAGGGGAGAATGTATCATTCAGGCTTCCATCCAACCACAAAAACCATTGCCGGTCACTGCTGGTCCCGGGTATGTGGATGGCAGTCCAAGAGAGGACTGAAGAACACTCCACAGAACAGGGGTCTCCCACCAGCAGCCGTTACAGCCGACACAACTTTTCCCGGAGCCTTGTGTCCATAAGAGAAGACTGAGCGAGTAAACAGCTGCTTATGTAGGAGCCTGGCCGGCCCCACAACCTATCCAGCAAGCGGTGAGATTGTAGGACGACGGCCACAGGGTTGCGATGGCTAGGCCATCGCTAAAGGACAGAGGTGGCAGGGAAAAGGGTCCTGTATAAAGTGTGGAAGAAGGTGGCAAGGTTGCCACCCTACCACACAAGGAAGAAACTCTGTTTCGATATTGGCGCCATTCTAGGTGGCAGAAGAATATCTATTCTTCAGCCTAGGGCCTGCCGAAATGGTGTTAAGAGGAGGTGGCAGGATTGCCACCGCCTCTCAACAGGGGAGAAACATCATTTCAGTGTCGGCGCCATCCTAGGCAGCAGAAGAATGTCTATTCTTGAGCCTAGAGTCTGCCAACACAGGACTAGTCTTCTAGACCGCAGGGGAGAAGGTGGCGGCATCATACAACCACTTCAAGTGTGGCCTAGGGAGGCTTAGCCTTCTATGCCGGCAGCTGAAAGCCGGCAGGGGAGTGACTACTCACCCTGCTGCTCTGCCGCCAGCAAAAGACTGAATACTCTGAGGTTCTGTCGAAAAAACCAAAGCCGGCTATCCGCCGACAAGGGTAAGGGACAGAAAACCCTAGCCTAGTCAAGCTGGAGTGTCTACTCTATGGCAGGACCAAAATAGGTTTGTCGCCCAGGGCGGCACTCAGAGGGAGGAGGGATTACCCTTAAATCTCCACTGGAGACGAGTATTGAGTTATATAATAATTTTAGGAGATATCTATCTCCTTATGAATTGATAAAACGATACACGAGGCTAAACCGGGAACATGTATGAAAGTATACTAAAGCGCATAGGCCAGCTAGCCTAGCGCAGGGTGAGATTTCGATTACCTAAATCACCGAAATTCTAACGTATACAATCGATATAAGGAAGAAGAAATATGTGCAAAAATATGTATATCTTTACAAGTATAATGTGCCTAAATAGCTTCATATTTTATTAATGCTATTACAACTAGGAATGTCGTTCTATATCATGCATGAAGGTAAACTGAAGCGCGTAGGTTAAGAAGCCTAGCGCGGGCGAGGTTCGGTTACCTAAATCGCCGAAACTCTAAAGAATACAATTGACATAATATATAACTTCCTAGTAAAATCTTAATTGAATAGCTTCATAAATATTCATGCTATTACAACCGGGAATGTTGTTCAACTAACTAAATAACACATGCGTTATGAACGACAGCGCCCATGGCGCCTCCGGTGCGCGGCAAAGCTCCAAACACTTAAAATTACTCTAATTTCACTGTGAAGCAGAAGCTAAAAATTATACACTGTAAAGAATAAATACTCAACTTTCCAGAGGCAGAAGAAGTTGGAGATTGCATTATAAATCCTTGAATATCGAGCACAAACGTTAGAGCAACAGGGAAAACCACCGTGCAAAACTGCTACAAAAATAGGAATAAGCACCATCTTGGATACAGCGCCATCTAGATACTCAATAGTAGTATGGGAGGAAGGGTAACCTTGATAACGGCTCCCCTTCTATTTTGTCACTTTTCCCCCTCGAAGCGTAAACGCTATTCGGGGTGAAGATTGCTATGTGTCGTATCAAGATATACATACACTGATATTATGCGATATCCTTAAGAGAAATTTTATGGATATTTGCACCAGGAGTTAGAATTCTGGAGACCTAAAGGTTAATTCTCTGGCAATATCACTGTAGCCAAATATCCCTTAGAAAGCTACCAATAGGAACCTTCCATCAGGACGACATGGCTTGAGCCCAAAAAAATTTATCATAGATCAAGTTATTGCACATTGCACATCACAAGAGCTAAGAAGGAAATTATTGCAAGATAAAGATTTAACATTAGAAAACCGTGAAAAATCTATTTTTGGGTGGAAGGTTCCTATAAGTAGCTTTCTAAGGGATATTTGACTACAGTGATATTCCCAGAGAATTTACCTTTAGGTCTCCAGAATTCTAACTCCTGGTGCGAATATCCTTAAAATTTCTCCTAAGGATATCGCATAAATCAGGGGACGTATATCTTGATATGACACATGGCAATCTTCACCCCGAATAGCGTTTTCACTTCGAGGGGGAGAAAGGCAAAAATAGAAGGGGAGCCGTCATCAAGGTTACCCTTCCTCCCATACTACTACGAATATCTAGATGGCGCTGTATGTCAACCCCATGCGCTATTTCTTGTAGCGTTGAGCATGGTGCTACAGATATAGTAATTTCGGGAGGGATCCTGCCAAGGCCTTTTCTTGTAGAAAAGGAGGGCGGGTCCATCAGGACGACATGGCTATCTCACTCAAAAATAGATTTTTTGCTTCGCTTAAAATCGGTTTTTTTGGGCTCAAGCCATGTCGTCCTGATGGAAGCTTACCAGAGAATTATTAGAAAGTACTGAGTCTGTGGATTTTGAAAGTGCCTTAACCTCGGGACAATAATTTTTCCTTGGGCATCCAGACCATTGAGACATATAACGTTACCGTTATACGTCATTACTGCTAATCATAAACCGTGTTAGTGCTTCCTGCCCCCTGCAGGGAAGAGTCATACTAGACGTAGGAAAGGAGTCTCAAGGTTTGCATATAACATATGAACAAACATAGCATCAACTACATAGAGGTCTCGCTGTATGTATAATTAATTGGAACAAGCATTACCAGATAATGTTTGTAAAACGTATAAGAACAAAGGTATTAGCTATACATATTGTTCGTAATAAATATATGCAGTTTATTAAAGAGTAATAAAACTCTGATATATTTTTATTGAAAATCAATTGTAGGGCAAAATAAGATACAAATACACATTGATAATTTATTGGTAATAAATGACCAACATAAAGTAACATGTATAACATAATGTTAATAAATGCAATAAGAAACATATCCAACAATCAAAGCACAGAAAATATTTGTTTTCACCTGAAAGGGAAAGGATATTAATGCCACTGTAAATCTGAAAATTTGCTAAATTTTCTAATATGCATTCCTCTGATATTGAATGTCTATTCACACTGTGTAAGCACACACGGCACAAGTGTTATCTTTATGTTTCTTCACCTCATTAAATAGAACAGTCCTTAGTGTCACCTTGGTGACGCTTATTTCAAAGTATTGCACTGAGAAGTGTCAACACCTTCACCCTTTTAACTGATGGTTCCAATCAATACACTGTTCATCGCAGCACTAGACGACAGGATTTAGTACACTACCTGCCGCCACCACGAATCGCTTGAGTTCATGCACTTGCTTCGCATAATGCTTGTAAAACACTCTGGATGACTTCCATCCAGTGTATGAGCAAAGACGCTCAAAATCCATATACTGAAAAAAATTCATTGATGAAGCGATTTTTCTTGGATCATGACCTGCGAGTGTACTGTTAGGATCCGCTCTGCGAATAAAATAGGTGATTTTCGCCCTTAGTTGTTTTAGGGATAGGTTTGATCCTGAGGTTTCTCCTTTAAAGAGCTGTCCTCCCCTGAAGTCTGAAGTTCTTCGAAGATAGACCTTTAGACACTCCACTGGACACAGCGAGACATCTTCCTTCAGAGGGCAGATTCTCCAGGGACCCCATCTTTTGATGGGTAGCTCGTTCTTAGCGAGAAATGTTGGATCAGGAAAAAGATTTAGTTCTCCCACATCTGTGAACTGAATATGACCCTCATCTCTGGATAGGGCCACTATTTCACTAACTCTGGCCCCCGAGGCTATAGCAAACAGGAAAATAACTTTTTGATTTAGATCCTTAAGAGAGCAATCTTCATTGTTCACTGTTGAAGCATAATGTAGGACCTTGTCCAAGGACCATGAAATGGGCTTTGGAGGAGCTGCAGGCCTGAGTCTAGCACAAGCCTTAGAGATCTTGTTAAAGATTTTGTTTGACAAGTCTACTTGGAAGGCGTATAGCAGAAGTCTACTCAGAGCTGATTTACATATGGTTATCGTATTGACTGCCAGACCTTGTTTATGAAGGTGGATAAAGAAGGACAAACAGAAGTCCATTCAGATTTCTTTTGGTCCTTTTGCTTTGACGAATGCAACCCACTTTTTCCAAGACGATTCATATTGTCTTCTGGTTGACTTAGATTTATATTCTTCTAAGAAGTCTGTACTGCCTTTCGAGATCCCAAATCTTTTCTTTACCGCTAAAGAGAGAAAATCTTAAGATGAAGGCTTTGGGTTCTCTGAGATTGTTTACGAGACGCTCGACGCTCAGTTGTGAGTTGGTTGTCGGAAGCCCAGAGCCAAGAGTAATGTAGCCTCTTATTATACATTAAAGGGTTGTGTATCTACCTGCATTTGATTCAACATATCAACATTAAAAAAACTGACGACGCAGATGGGATACCTCTGGATAATTACTAATAATTATTCACTCACTTACAGGTGAGTAATATGCTGAAATCACCAGACACAACCAACTTAAAATTGACGACGCAGATGGGATACCGATGGATAATTACTAATAATTATTCACTCACTTACAGGTGAGTAATATGCTGAAATCACCAGACACAACCAACCTAAAATTGGCAACGACCTGATGGCGAATACACGCAGAGATCATAGAGAAGCAGAAGAAAAATTATTGCAAGAGAAGCAGAAGCAAAAGCCCAATAAGGATTTCCCTATGCAGCCGACCAGAAGAATTTTATCAAACACAAGCAAACAAAACAAGAAAACAAAGTGAAATTTAAAGTTGGGTAGGATACAAAAAAGGTAGGAAGTTACAAAGTGACTTTAGAACAGTAGCCTAACCTAATCAAGGTAAGAATTCAAAATCCCTTTCGACATTGAACATCCTGAACGATTTAGAAACACAACTGAGCCCAATTCTGTTACAACACGATGGTAACAGTGGTGTGAGGAATTTAAGATTTATTTAGAAGCATTAGGGAATATGAAGGATGCCCAAAAGAAGGCATTATTACTTCATACAGCAGGTAGAAAAGTTCAGGAAGTGTTTAAGACATTGCAGCCTACAGATGACACAAGTGAAGCTGCAATTAAAGCTCTTACCACATATTTTGCTCCTCAGGTCAATAAATTTTTTGAAAGGTATCAATTTACAGCACAGGCGTATCAGAAAGAAAATGAAAGTTAGATGCATTTGTGACTAGGCTAAAGAATTTAGCTGTTTTGTGTGAATTTCTAGAGTTAGAAAACAGATTTTGAGCGAAACGAAAAATCTATTTTTGGGTGAGATAGCCATGTCATCCTGATGGAAGGTTCTTATTGGTAGCTTTCTAAGGGATATTTGGCTACAGTGATATTCCCAGAGAATTAACCTTTAGGTCTCCAGAATTCTAACTCCTGGCGCGAATATCCTTAAAATTTCTCTAAAGGCTATCACATATCAGGGGACGTATATCTTGATACGACACATAGCAATCTTCACCCCGAATAGCGTTTACGCTTCGAGGGGGAAAAGTGGCAAATTTAGAAGGGGAGCCGTTATCAAGGTTACCCTTCCTCCCGTACTACTATTGAGTATCTAGATGGCACTGTATCCAAGATGGTGCTTTCTCCTTGTAGCCTTGAGCATGGTGCTACAGATATAGAAATTTCATTTCGGGAGGGATCCTGCCAAGGCCTTTTCTATAGAAAAGGAGGGCGGGTCCATCAGGGCGACATGGCTATCTCACCCAAAAATAGATTTTTCGCTTCGCTCAAAATCCGTTTTTGGGGCTCAAGCCATGTCGTCCTGATGGAAGTTTACCAAAGAATTACTAGAAAGTACTGTATCTGTGGATTTTATAGGTGCCTCAGTCTTGGGACAAATTTTCCTATGATCATCCAGACCATTGAGACATATGACATTACCATTATACGTCATTACTGCTAATCATAGACAATGTTAGTGCTTCCTGCCCCCTGTAGGGAAGAGTCATACTAGACGTAGGAAAGGAGTCTCAAGGTTTGCATATAATGTATGAACAACATAGCATCAAATATATATACAAGAGTCTCACGATTTATATATTATGTTGGAATATAGCATCAGATAGTTGTACAAGAGTTTCACTGTCCGTATAATGTATTGGAACATAGCCTCACAAGATATTGTTTGTATCTCGTGTAGGAACAAAAGTATCAGCTATATGTAATGTCCAGACATATAATAAATGCAGTTTTATTTTGGATATAAAAACTTTGGCATACTTTTATTTTTATCAATCGTAGGGTGAAATAAGACACAAATACTCATTGATAATCGTAAGGTAAGTATAACGTGTTGGAACAAATTACCTTAGGCTAGATGAGTTTGTTTAAGCGTAAGAACGATAGAATTCTATTGTTCAATTATCTTATACAGAATAGAGGGATGGTAAAACTCTCAAACAGTTTTTTATTACAATGTAAGGGTGAAATAAGACGCACGAAAACAATAAATTCATTTATTAGCAATAAATGAGAATTAGCATGCATAAAAATTAATGTAAATTTGTAATTAGAATGTAAATAAGTTACATAGGCTTGGAACATGAGCCCCGCACTCTTCATGGCCACAGAAGTCCTTGGTCCTCACGTTGCAGAAGACTTCAAGACACTTGGGATGGTCCTCCTGTAAAAAGAGGAAAATTAAATGAGTATGCGGTAGTTTATCTCTCCTGATAAACTATATAAAATATTATCATTAATATTTATAGCTTAGGATAGACAAGCTAGAAAGGAATTAGGAAAGACACATACTTGTGTTTCCTGTCCAGCCAATTGCTGCGACCTCCCTCAAAATTAAAACCTAGAGTTTTCCTATTCAGGAAACCCAAGGGAAGAATTCTAACCTGTAAGGATAGATAAGTGTAACTTAACCCTGACTTTTCCCAAGGTTTTAATAATGTGGGTAAATTGTAACTAATCATCTATCAGTCTGTTGAAAGAAATCTTTTCCTTCAATACAGAACTGGTCTCAACAATGGACTGTGCAAGGATACACAGGGGATGTTGGAAAATAACTACTGTATAATATATACTATAGTTTTCTGTCTGCAGTATGATCTATACTGCAAATATACTGGCTACTGTATAATCATATACTGAAGTTTTACATGCCGGCTAGGCTAGCACCTGGCAGCATGATCCAGCCGGCAAGAGAAGTACCCGGCGGCACCGGCAAAGCTGGCGAAACCGGCGGCACCAACCCGGCCGGCATCTGCTGGCTGGGTTAGTACCTGGCAGCACGAGCTGACAGAGAGAGAGAGAAAGCACGGAGTGAAGGGTACCTTATTAAATGTTTGTTAACACTAAATAAGGGTGTAAGTACTTAATCTTACTGCCTTCCTCCAGAATGAGGGCTCAAATGGAAGGGGAGAATGTATCATACAAGCTTCCATCCAAACACAAACCATTGTTGGCCACTGGTATGTGGATAGCAGTCCAAGAGAGGACTGAAGAACACTCTACAGAATAACGGTCTCCCACTGGCAGCCGGCATAGCCGGCACAGCTTTTCCTGGAGCCTTGCGTCCATAAGGGAAGGCTGAGCAACTAAACAGCTGCTATGTAGGAGCCCCGGCTGGCCCCACAACCTGCCGGAAAGCATTGAGATTGTAGGACAAGGGCCAAAGGGTTGCGATGGCTAGGCCATCACTAAAGGACAGAGGGGGTAGGGAAAAGGGTCCTGTATGAAGTGTGGAAGGAGGCGGCAGGGTTGCCGGTCCTACCACACAACGAAGAAACTCTGTTTCAGTATTGGCGCCGTCCTAGGCGGCAGAAGAATATCTATTCTTCAACCTAGGGTCTGCCAATAGAGTTAAGGGGGAGGCGGCAGGCTTGCCGCCCCCCTCTTAACCTAAGAGAAACATCGTTTCAGTGTTGGCGCCATCCTAGGCGGCAGAAGAATGTCTATTCTTCAGCCTAGGGTCTGCGAGCACAGGACTAGTCTTCTAGACCGCAGGGGAGAAGATGGCTGCATCATACAGCCACTTCAAGTGCCACCTAGGGAGGTCTAGCCTCCTATGACGGCGGCTGAGGCCAGCAGGGGAGTGACTACTCACCCTGCTGGCCAGCCACCGGCAAAAGACTGAATACTCCGAGGCTAGAGCAAACAAGTAAATCTCTTTCTAAGTTAAATCTTTCAGAGGGCAAGTCTCATTGTCCAAACCTGAGGCAAAATGTAGCACCTTCTCGAGAGACCAGGAGATGGGTCTCCGAGGGGCTGCAGGCCTGAGTCTAGCATATGCCTTCGGCAACTTGTTGAAGATTTCGCTGGACAGGTCTATTTGGAAGGCGTATAGTAAGGGTCTTGTCAGGGCCGATTTGCATGTGGAAATCGTGTTGGCCGCTAAGCCTTGTCCATGAAGGTGAATGAATATGGGCAAGCAGAAATCTATCGATATTTCCTTAGGATTTTTTGCCTTGACAAAGGCCACCCATTTCTCCCAAGATGACTCATATTGCCTTCTGGTAGATTTTGTTTTATATTCCTCTGAGAAGTCTAAGCTTTCTTTTGAGATCCCAAATCTCTTCTTGACGGCTAGGGAGAGAAAATCATGAGATGAAGGTCTCGGGTTTTCTGTGATGAAGCGAAGACAGTCGACTTCTGAACTTGTTGGGACAGAACTGGGTCCGGCAGGGGAATTAGCTTGGGTTGTAATTCCAGGATCAATGGGAACCAGTTGCTCCGGGGCCAATTGGGAGCCACTAGGGCCACTATTCCTTGAAAGGATCTCAGCTTGGTGTGGACTTTTAGCTGAAGGTTGGGTGGAGGGAACAGGTAAATCTTTCGTCCATCTGTTCCAATCCAAGGACATGACGTCCACCACTTCCGCTCGAGGGTCCTCGTATGGGGAGGAAGTTTCTTGTTGTCGCTCCTTGTGAAGAGGTCTATCTGCAGTTCCGGGACTTGGTGGGAGATGAATGAGAATGAGTCGGCCTCTAGGGACCATTCTGACTCTATCGGGGCTGTCCTGGATAAAGCATCCGCCGTCACGTTGTGGAATCCTTGAAGGTGAACTGCTGAGAGGTGCCATCTTTTCTTCTCCACCAAGTGGAAGATGGGCAACAACACTTGGTTGAGTTGGGGCGATCTTGAGCCCTGACGATTGAGACATCTGACCACTACGTCGCTGTCCAAGGTCAGTCGGATGTGGACTGAGGTATGTGGGGAAAGCCTCTTCAAGGTGAGAAAGACTGCCATGGCCTCCAAGATGTTGATGTGAAACATCTTGAATAGGGGAGACCATGTTCCTTGAACTTGACGTTGATGGGAGTGACCCACCCCCCACCCCCCATCCTTCTAGCGATGCGTCCATATGGATGACAACCGAGGGTGGAGGTAGTTGCAGAGGTACCGACCTCTTGAGCTTCCTGGCCTCCGACCATGGCTTGAGGAGTGATCGTAGCCGAGTTGGCAGAGATCTCTTGAGATTTCTTCGAGCGTTTGATGCGTATCTTCTCCA
Source organism: Palaemon carinicauda (assembly GCF_036898095.1). Lineage (NCBI taxonomy): Eukaryota > Metazoa > Arthropoda > Malacostraca > Decapoda > Palaemonidae > Palaemon > Palaemon carinicauda. Next base: position 64,670,734 of record NC_090748.1, read on the forward strand.
GACTCCCGATGCATCTTTTAGCTGTGCTCTTAGCAATGGGTCTGTCACTGAAGCAAACTGAAGGGAGCCGAGCACCCGTTCCTGTTGTCGTCTTAAAATCCGTTTGGATTTGAGAAGTCTCTTGACAGACCTCGCTATTTCCTTTCTCTTCTTTAGAGGAATGGAAAGATGGTGTGACTGGAGGTCCCAATGGATTCCTAGCCATTGGAAATTCTGAGCTGGAGAAAGTCGAGACTTTTTGGTGTTTATCTTGAAACCTAGATGTTCCAAGAACTGGATCACCTTCTTTTAAGCTTGCAGGCATTCCTCTTCTGATGCTGCCCACACCAGCCAATCGTCCAGGTAAGCCATCACCTGGATGCCTTATACGGGTAGTTGTTGAACGATTGTCTCTGCGAGCTTCGTGAAGATCCTTGGGACTATGTTTAGCCCGAAGGGCATGGCTCTGAAGACGTACTGTCTTCTTTGAAGCCTGAATCCTAGGTAAGAGGTCTGGCGATTCATTGGAATGTGCCAGTAGGCGTCCACCAAGTCTATCAAGACTGTGTATGCCTTTTGAGGCAGTAGGGCTCGTATGTGCTGAAGGGTCAGCATCTTCAACTTGTTGTTCACGATGAACTTGTTGAGAGGGGACAAGTCCAGAATGACTCTGAGTTTGTCGGAGTCCTTCTTGGGAACACAGAATAGTCTTCCTTGGAACCTGATGGACTTTGCCCTCTTGATCACCTTTTTGTTCAAGAGTTCTTGGACGTATACTTCCAGAACGGGGGTGGAGTGTTGGAAGAATCAGTGGAAAACTGGTGGTGGTGTCCTCCAGCTCCAGCCTAGTCCGTTCTTGATGATGCTGTGAGCCCAGCGATTGAAGGTCCAACGATCCTGGAAGAGGCGGAGTCTTGCTCCCACTGGAAGCATCTCATTGCTTCTGGTTTCCGGAGGGCTTACCTCCTTCACCGCTTGCTCCTCTGCCTCCTCTCCCTCTGGAGGGACGTCTAGAGGAGTCTCTACCGGTGCCTCTACCTTTGGGACGAAAGGTAGTAGTCTGCCTCTCGAAGGCAGGCGTGAAGGCTGGTGACATCGGCTGGGGTACCAGTTGGAAGGTTTGTTGGGGCTGTGCCACCAACTGGGGAGCAGCGGTCACAGGAAGTTGATGTTTAGCCTGACTAGGCTGTGACCTTGGTCTCTTGGACTTCTTCTTTGGCTGGGGGCCCTCATCCAGGGAAGATTTCCATTTCAACGACATGCCCCACTTTTGGAGAAGGTTCCTGTTCTCCGTGGCGGCCTTGTCAACGATCTCCTTGACAAAGTCATTGGGAAAGAGATCCTTTCCCCAAATGTTGGAGGAAATCAGCTTCCTTGGTTCGTGTTTGACTGCGGCTGACGCAAACACGAACTCTCTGTGCTCTGACGAAGCTATAGAAGTCCTCCGTCAGGGTCGCTAAGTGGGTCTTGGCTAAGACCATGAAGACGCCTGGGTCCTGTGTTCCCCAGCCATTGTCTCCATTATCACTTGGAGGGAAAGAGAGGCAGCCAGCTCTCTTTCGTATCCTGCTCCCTACGAAGGAGATACTCCGAGAGCTTGGGGAGGTTCCCACTGAACTGACGTCCAGCAATGTCGGCCTCCAACTTTCCCACAGAGAAAGTTAACTGGATATCCTTCCAGTTCTTGTCGTCGGGGGGTAAGGCGAGGGAGAGGGGCCTACATTCTTCCAATTTAGGGTAGGGTTTCCCTTCCTCCACCACCTTAAGCACTGCCAGGAGAGACTTCTCCGCAAAGGGAAGACCATGGTGCTTGGAGCAAGAAAGGATGGGTGTTTCTTGCTAAGGGCCGGCACCTTAGAGTTGGTGTAGCCCTTGTCCTTCAAGCAACCGGCTAGCAGGGATTGAGCATTTGCATGGTCAAACACGATGACCTCCTTCGGCTCAGTTTCTTCCTTTGAAACGGGTTCTGATTTGAGGCATATAAAGCAGTCTGGGTACGCCTCAAAGCTAGGCCAGAATTCCACCTATTCAAGGGGGACGGCACCTAGCTTGTCGTTGATTACGATCCTACTGCTAGTGATGGGCATGTACTCAGCATGCCTCCATGTGTTGGTCATGGAGCAGGTATGAAGGTCCTTGATGTTTAGCCTCCTCTGAGGCTCGCGTTGCTCCGTCAACCGAAAGATTTCTTTCTTGAAATCCTCATCCCTCTTGCGGAACCTCTCCTCGAGGATCGCTATCATAACCTGGAAGTTGTCCATGGAATCGTCCGTTCCTCTGGGCATAGGAGTGGACGATGTAGAGGGGACTGGTTCCGAGATGACTACCGAGGCTGCGAAGGGCGCAGCGACGTACTCTTCTTCGGAGTCAGGAGCCGTCATAGGTTCCTCTTCTTGACCCTCGGCCATAAGGGTCCTCTCTGTGGTGTCCGACACCTCCAACATCCTGACATCGTCGAGATGGATGTCTTGAATTGCGTCCGAAACGTCTGGGTCGACCGTCAGCTGGATGCATGGGATCTCAGGTTTTGGGATGACAGCATCCGCAGATGCCTTAGGGAAGAGCATAGCTTCTCAGTGGGAAGGTAAGGCCCCGTGGTGTTTTTTTGGAAACCATGCACCCACTTGCGCAGTTTCTCTCGAGCGATGTCCCTTGACTCTGCAGACTTGGGAGTCTCGAACGCCTCGTTGAGCAGGTCCTTGCATGTCGTGCATACCTGCGGGTCCCAGTATCTCAGAGATCCCTGGGTGACGGAGCAGCTAGCGTGGGTTCGGCACGCCGGGTGGCTGTAGAAATCACGGCGCCAAACGCTGCAGAAGGCACTCTCACACCGGATGTACGCCTCCTGTAAAGAAAGGAAAGGTACATGAGTATGCGGGAGTCTATTATGTTAGACTTAGAATAATTTTAGATTAGCCTTAATGTAATCTTAATTATAATATAAGATTCCTTTCCAAGTGTAAGCTTAGGATAGGTAAGCTGGAAATGAAATAGGAAAGACACATACTTGTGAATCCCGCCCAGCCAATTGCCGCAACCCTTCTCCACAACTAATTCTAGGGCTTCCATCAAGGTAGGCCCTAAGGAGGAATCTAGCCCGTAGCGTTAGAGTAGCGTAAGTAGCACTTCTTCCGAGGGATCAGTAGTGGGGAAAGGGGAGAGCCGATGATCAATCAGCATAAAGAAAAGGGGAGAATATCAATCCCCAATTCAAGTAGGTCCTGGCAAGGGACTGCGCATGGATGCACAGAGTATGCTAGAAAATTATCTATTGCATAACTATACACCGGCAGGGTTAGTGCAAGAGGATGGTCCACTATCGCAATATGTAATATAGGGGGAGGCCGGGATCCGGCGGCTGCCCGCCGGTGCATCGGCTGCCCGCCGGACTGCCGGAGGCACGCCGGCCACCGGCGGACCGCCAGCGGAGGGTAACCCGTTCCAACCATCATTCTATGTGACAGGGAAAGGGAGACAACCCTAAGCATTGTCGGCAGGTAGCAGACATGCCGGGGACCGCCGGCAGAGTCATTGCGACAGTGGGCCGGCACTAGATCGGAGAGAAAGAGAAAGCAGTGAAGGAAGGCGAGGGGAGGGCGGCAGCTCACTACCTTAATCTCGCCTTCCTCGAGAAGGAGGGTTCAAATGGAAGGAAGAACATCCAGCCGCAGCTCAGCCGTCGGTCGGCTAGGGCTGCGGACGGCGATCCAAGGGAGGACCGAAGAACGCTCTAAGACAGCAGGGAGGTCTCCCGCCGGCAGAGAGACCTGCCGCTATGCTATCCCATAGCAGTATCATGCAAGGGAAGCTGAACGGCTTGGCCCACCAGGCGAAAAGACCAGGCCGACCCCACAACCCTTCAGTACTCGGTGAGTTGTAGAACGGTGGACAGGGGTGTGATGGCTAGGCCATCACCAAAGGACAGAGGGGGAGGGGAAAGGGTCCTGTGTAGGGGTGTAGGGGTTGGTGTAAGCCTTCTCCAGCACCCTAATAGGGGACTCTGTTTCGGTACCGGCACCACCCCAGGTATAGGGAGAGTTCATTCTCCAGCCTAGGGTGGGTTAGTACAGTAAGGGAACAGCATTGACAGGCCTTCCCAAACTATAAAGAAACAGAATCCTGAAGCCTGCTTAACCTAGGCTAGAGAATGCATATCTCCTAGCCCAGAGTAGGCAAGTGCAGGACAAGTCGCGAAACCACAGGGAGGAAGGGTCTCATAACCCTTCCAGGTGTGTTCTAGGGTTGGGGGTAGAGCCCCCACCCCCACCCCTTTCCATCCAGCGGGGACCAACAGGCGAGTTGATTCACCTATTGGGGTAGCTGGGGGCAAACGACGGGTACTCTGAGGTTCTGACCTAAACTCAAAGCTCATGTACTATGGCTCTGGGAAGGGGAAGAAAATCCTAGCCTAACCTTACCAGAATCACAATTTAAGGTAAGGAGAGCTAGGATATAGCCTAGGCTACCTCAAAGGGAGGAGAGATTACCTTGTATGTAAAGGTAACCGGGGAGTTGCGAAAGTATACTAAAGCCCCTAAGCTGTTAGGTTAGGGGCAAGGGAATCGACTACCGTAATCATCAAAACCCCTTTTTTGGGCTCAAGCCATGACGTCCTGATGGAAGGTTCCTTCAGTAGCTTCCTAGGGTATATTTAACTACAGTGGATATTCCCAGAGAATTAAACTAAAGGTTATCACAGAATTCTAACTTCTGGTGCGAGTGCCCTAAAGATTTCCCTCTAGGATATTGTATATCAACAGGGGACGCATGAAATAACACGCCACATAGCTATCTGCACCCCATATAGAGTTAACACTTTGATATGGAAAGGTGGAGAATAACCGGGGAGCCGTTCCACAGTTACACTCATCCGTGGCTGCTTTTGGTACTCGAGACATAAACAAACGGGCCCCATTGCTAAATGACGTCACGTCCGTCCTCATCCTTTCGCCTGTAGCTCCTTGCTTAAGTCGGATTTTCCCTAAGTGCTTTTTTCATCTGCTTACATCGCCGTTATGTCGCTACCTTCAGCCTCGCCTTCTTCTGGAAAGTTGAGTACCAGGTCCCAGTATTGTTTAAATAAGCTCTAGCCGTAAAGTAACTTCTACTTTTCGTAAAATATTGTGTTTTGTGGCAGAGCTGTGCCGATACCGGACGCACCATTTTATGGTGTCGCTGTTCATGTTGCATGCTTTATTTCTGGGCTCAAGCCATGACGTCCTGATGGAAGGTTCCTTTTGGTAGCTTCCTTGGGTATATTAACTACAAGGATATTCCCAAAGAATTAAACCACAGGTTATCACAGAATTCTTACTTCTGGTGCGAGTATCCTAAAGGTTTCCCTTTAAGACATCGTATATCAACAGGGGACGCATGTATAAACACGCCACATAGCTATCTGCATCCCATATAGAGTTAACACTTCGATATGGAAAGGTGGAGAATAACTGAGGAGCCGTTCCACAGTTACACTCGTCCGTGGCTACTTTTGGTACTCGAAAGGTAAACAAACGGGCGCCATTGCTAAATGACGTCACGTCCGTCCTCATCCTTCTGCTTGTAGCTACCTTGCTTAGATGGATTTCCCCCTTGTGCGATTTTTATCGACTTGCATCTCCATTATGTCGCTACCTTCTGCCTCGCCTTCTTCTGGAAAGTTGAGTACCAGGTCCCAGTATTGTTTAAATAAGCTCTGGCCGTAAAGTAACTTATACTTTTCGTAATATTTCGTGTTTTGTGGCGGAGCTGTGCTGCTACCGGACACGCCATTTTATGGCGTCGCTGTTCTCTTGCATGCCTTATTAAGCTAGTCAGAACAGCTTTTTCCGGCCTCTTAACTAATTGATATTGTTAGTTATATAGTCTTCATAGCTAGGAACTTCATATAGCGTGTTTTAACGCTCTATTATCCGGTCATCGCCTAACCCCATACTAGATTGCTAGCTTAGCCCCTAGGCTAGATTGCCTAGCTCTTGTGTTCATGCATGATATATTCCAGTGATCCTAGGTTAAGTTATGAAGATAGTGGCATTATTTATCATACTGTTATCTGTGATGCAAGTGTTTTTCGCCTTCAGGGACCATATAGGGGACCGGTTTGATTGCGTACCTTTCTAACCTAACCTAAATGTAGGAACCCCTATATGCTCCCTTCATCCCCTACCTACGGGCATTCCCTCTGTGTGGCCATGCTTCCCCTTCTATATAGGGGAATCGTGTCCACAATCAGAGTATTTATCGCTTCTCTGTCTACCCTAAGGGAATGATCCCCCCTTAGGGTTGCGACCGAGAAAGAGGAACGGCTCTGTCCTTCCTCAGTTGCTTATGGTTAGGTTACTTACCCTTCCATGCAACTTGCGATGTGTCTTTCAGCCTACCTAGCTTGGGATTTAACACTCCTTATCTAGGTTAGGCCGTGGGGGGGGGGGGCTAGTTCTGTACTGTTATAGTTTGAGACGGTACTCTTGCACCGTTCTCATTCTGGTTACCTACCCTAGGCTAGGGAGCGTCCTCCCTTCCTTGGTTGCCATTCTTGTACAGAGCCTCCCCTATGGAAGACCCCTCTTCCTCTCCCTCCCCACCTATCCCTTTGGTGTAGGCTAGCCTATACATAGGCTGGCCTATACACATCTGTCCCTAGTCCTACAACTCCTCCCTTGGGTGGAGTGATAGGGCTATCTTGATCACCTGTTGAGCAGGCCGCTCTGGTACATATACCCTTCATATGCGTTCTATAGGGGTAGCCACTGGCAGCGATTTGTCCAGCAGGGGGTCCCCCCCTCTTGAGTGTACCCTAACCCTCCCTTGGGTTACCTTGGCACCCGGCCGACTGCCGGCCTCCTGCCATTGGATGCTAGGACCTACTCCTATCATGGGGTACACTCTCTCAGGAGGGATGCCAGAGGGGTATGTGGTCTTACCCCTCCAATCCCTCCTTATCTGTCTCTCTATCTACCCTGGTGCTGGTCCCTTGCCGCCTCTACTGCCGGCGATACCGCCCTACCCTTTGGTGACTCTCTCATAGGATACCCTCCCTCCTCTAAGTCGCCAGCCTTCTGTGTGCCGGAGGGCTTCCGCCTTCCGTCGGCATACAGCCGATGGCCCACCCCTCCATTACCTAGTTTCGGTTGTCTGACCTTCGGGCCGGCCTCCGGCGTGTCGGCATTGATTGCCGGCGGTCTGGGTATTCTACCAAATTCTGCTTTATCTTATGAACTGATCACCAAGCCGTCAACCTTCGGCTGCCGGAGCCTCCGCCTCCCGCCGGAGTGCCGCCGCTGTGCCGGCGGCCGCCAAGTCGGTATTATGCTTAGATTCTCAATGTGTCTGCCTTAATGCCTTACACCCTGCTGGGGCGGCCTCCGGCGTCCCGCCGCCCTGCCGGCACCCTCTGGAAGCACCAAGGGACTTGCACCCCTTCTACTATCGGTCGACAACACGCCGACAGCCCTACACTGCAGCCAGATGGCTTGGCCACTTCGATAGATAGGTATTGTCTTACCATTCTACTAGTGGCTGTGCTGTCTTCTTGCACATTACAATTTCCAGCATACTCTGTGTGTCTTAGCACGGTCGGTTGCCAGAACCTAGATCTATACGGGGTCTCCTACTACCCCCTTAACCCAAGGATCTGAGTGGTCTCAGTTCCTGATACGCCTCGTAGACAATCTCTGCTAGAACTTAGCTTCTATCCACCACGGTGATCCATGCGGATTTCCGTTTTGTGTCCCTCGGTCACAAATGAAATTGCCTATTGATAAGGTTACGGTAACCGACTGGGCGGGATTCACAAGTATGTGTCTATCTACTTCCTTGTCCCGCTCCTCTTCTCAAACATTACAATATTCATGAATTATTTAATGTTAGGTGAAAGTTTAACTACATAAAATTTAACCTTAGAGTAATGTAAGTCATTCTTATGCCTTCCATATACTCATGATCTCTTTCTTTTACAGGAGGAGTATATGAAGTGTGACCACAACTTCTGTGGAGTGAAGCCCCCGGACTTCTACGGGCACAAGGCGTGTCGGACCCACGCCCCCTGCGCCGCCAAGAAAGGCGACCTGAAATATTGGGACCCGCAGCACTGTACAGTCTGCAAGAGTCGTCTGGTCGAAGCGTTCGACGATCCTCCTTCAGCGGAGGTAAGGGACAACGTTCGAGAGAAGCTACGCAAGTGGGTGCGTGGCTTCCAGAAGAATGCCACCGGACTGTATCTCGCTACCGAAGATTTGAGGGCCTTGCTATTCCCAAAGGCATCGAAAGACTCAGTGGTTCCTAGTGATCAGATTCCTACCGTCCAGATAGTGGTGGAACCTGATGTGGTCATGGCCCAGTCCATGCATGAGTGCCGTCTAGATTCCGACAACGTGGAACGTATGTCGGAAGTGTCGGAGACTACGGAGAGGAACCTCATGGGCGAGGAGCTCGACTATGAGGAAGATCAGGTGGAATACCCTGATTCGGAGCATGAGGTCGCTCCCGCTTCTACCCCTGCACCAACTCCTACACCACCCGAGGAATCACTTCCTTCAACGTCCGCTACCCCGGACCCCATCCCATCAGGCACTCAGGAGATCTTCAAGATGCTTGAAGCTCTCATGGATAAGAAACTTCGCAAGACTCATGAGTTTTTCAAGTCTAACCTCAGAAGTTCTAAGCAACCGAAAAAAATTTCGGTTAAGGACCTCCCTGCCTGCTCAGATACTAACCCATGGAGGTATGCCGAGCACATGCCGATCATCACGGGCAAGATCTTTATCAGCGAGAAGGTCGGCTCGATCGCGTTGGAAGAAGTGGAGTTCTTCCCGAACTTTGAGGCTTATCCGGACTGTTACGTCCGACTCAGGTCCGAACCTACCTCTAAAGAAGAGACCGAACCGAAGGAGGTAATTGTGTTCGATCTCTCGAAGGCCCAGGCTATGCTAGCCAACGCGGTGAAGAGTAGGGGCTTCACCAATTCAAAAATGCCGGCGCTTAGTAAAAAGCATCCGACCTTCGTCGCACTGAACAATGCGACCTTCCCCTTTCTTGAAAAGGCCTTCACTGCGGTACAGAAAGCAGTGGAAGAAGGGAAACCTTGCCCTGTACTGAAGGAGTGCAGGCCCTTCTCCCTGACTACTCCCCCTGATGATAGGCACTGGAAAGACGTCCAGTCGACATTCATAGTGGGGAAGCTAGAGCCTGACGTTGCTGGTCGTCAGTTTAACGAGGACCTCCCAAAACTCAACGATCACCTCCTTCGTAGGGAACATGATACGAAGGAAAGGCTTGCCGCATCTATGTCCCTCCAGGTACAGCTTGAAGTCATGGCCGGTGACACTAGGGTCCCAGACTTCTACATGGTCCTTGCCAAAACACATCTGGCAACGGTCATGAAGGATCTGTACAGGTTCACTAGGGCTCGTAGAGCCTGTCGTGAATTCGTGTTCGCGAGCGCTACAGTGAGACACGAACCCCGGAGGCTGATTTCCTCCAACATCTGGGGTAAACACCTCTTTCCCTCCTCCCTAGTGAAAGAGATCACCGACAAAGCCGCCACGGAGAACAGGAACCTTCTCCATAAGTGGGGCATGTCGAAGAAAAGGAAATCCTCTCAGGACGACGGCCCTCAACCTAAGAGGAAACCTACGAAACCAAAACCCCAGGAACGTCAACAGAGACGGCAGTTTCCAGGTTCCGCTACTCCCCAAGTGGCAGCTCAGCCACAACAGACCTTTCAGCTGGTCACCCAACCGGTCCTGTCACAATCACCGGTTTTCACCCCTGCATTTGAGCAGCAATCCACTACCTTTCGTCCTAAAGGTAGAGGCTCGAGCAGAGGCTCAGGCAGAGATGTGTCTCGCCGCCCCTCCAGAGGCAGAGGAGGAAGGGGAGCTAGCGGCCGAGGTAGTAAACCCTCGGGACACCAGAAGCAATGAAGTGCTTCCGGTGGGAGGAAGACTCCGCCAATTCCAGGATCACTGGACCTTCGATCCCTGGGCACACAGCATTGTCAAGAAGGGACTAGGCTGGAGCTGGACTCAACCACCCCCAACCTTCCAGCAATTCTTCCAACAGTCAACCCCCCTCCTGGAAGATTATGTCCTGGAACTCTTGAACAAGAAGGTGATAAGGAGGGTAAAGTCAACCAGGTTCCAAGGGAGACTATTTTGCGTCCCCAAGAAGGACTCCGACAAACTCAGAGTCATTCTAGACTTATCCCCCCTCAACAAGTTCATAGCGAACAACAAGTTCAAGATGCTGACTCTTCAACAAATACGAACCCTTCTGCCTCAAGGGTCCTACACGGTCTCCATAGACCTGGCGGATGCCTACTGGCACGTTCCAATGAACCATCATGCTTCCTCCTACCTAGGATTTCGACTCCAAAGGAAAAGTTACGCTTTCAGGGCCATGCCCTTCGGGCTCAACGTGGCCCCACGGATCTTCACCAAGCTGGCAGACGCCATCGTTCAACAGCTCCGCCTTCGCGGCGTCCAGGTGATGGCCTACCTAGACGACTGGCTGGTCTGGGCGACATCGCCCGAACATTGTGTACGATCCTGCAACAAAGTCACCCAGTTCCTAGAACACCTGGGATTCAAGATAAACACCAAGAAATCTCGCCTCTCTCCAGCTCAGAAGTTCCAATGGTTAGGAATCCATTGGGATCTTCAGTCACACCGCCTATCCATCCCACAGAAGAAAAGGAAGGAAATAGCTGGGTCTGTCAAAAAAATGCTGAAATCCAAAAGGATCTTAAGACGACAGCAGGAACAAGTTCTAGGCTCTCTACAGTTTGCCTCTGTGACAAACCCAGTGCTTCGCGCACAGCTAAAGGATGCAGCGGGAGTCTGGAGACGTTCCGCATCCATCGCTCGAAGAGACCTCAAGAGACGGCTCCCAAACAGACTTCGGTTACTCTTAAAGCCGTGGTTGGAAGTAAAGGTCCTGAAAAGGTCCATTCCTCTTCAACACCCACCTCCATCACTCAACATCCACACAGACGCTTCGCTGGAGGGTTGGGGAGGTCACTCCCACCAACAACAGGCTCAAGGGACATGGTCTCCCCTATTCAAGACGTTTCACATCAACATCTTGGAGGCCATGGAGGTCCTTCTCACTCTGAAGAAACTCTCTCCCCCTCCCTCGATCCACATCCGTCTGACTCTGGACAACTCGGTGGTAGTCAGATGTCTCAATCGTCAGGGGTCGAGATCGCCCCAGATAAATCAGGTGCTTTTTCCGATCTTCCGCCTGGCAGAAAAGAAGAAATGGCACCTGTCTGCAGTTCACCTACAAGGATTCCGCAACGTGACGGCGGACGCTCTATCACGGACAAGCCCAATAGAGTTGGAATGGTCTCTAGATGCAAGATCGTTCTCCTTCATCTCTCGCCAAGTCCCGGAACTTCAGGTCGATCTCTTCGCAACGAGCGACAACAATCAACTTCCTCGTTATGTGGCCCCGTACGAGGACCCCAAGGCAGAAGCAGTGGACGCCATGTCACTGGATTGGAACAGATGGTCCAGGATATACCTGTTCCCTCCCACCAACCTTCTGCTGAAAGTCCTCTCCAAACTGAGAACCTTCAAAGGGACAGCGGCCCTAGTGGCTCCCAAGTGGCCCCGGAGCAATTGGTACCCCCTGGTCCTGGAGCTGCAGCCCAAGCTGATCCCCCTCCCGGGCCCAGTTCTCTCTCAGCAAGTACAGAAGTCGACTGTCTTCGCTTCATCACTGAAAGTCAGGGACCTTCATCTCATGATTTTCTCTCCCTAGCCGCAAAGAAAAGGTTTGGAATCTCGAAGAAAAGTCTAGACTTCCTCGAGGAATACAAGACCGAATCCACACGACGGCAATACGAATCATCCTGGAGAAAGTGGGTCTCTTTCGTCAAGGCAAAAAACCCTACGGAAATCACCATAGATTTTTGCATGTCCTTCTTCATTTACCTTCATGGACAAGGCTTAGCAGCCAACACGATTTCTACCTGCAAATCGGCTTTGACTAGACCACTCCTGTACGCCTTCCAGATTGATTTGTCCAGCGATATCTTTAATAAACTACCAAAGGCATGCGCTCGACTACGCCCAGCACCTCCGCCAAAACCTATCTCCTGGTCCCTAGACAAGGTGCTCCATTTTGCCTCTAACTTGGTCAATGATTCGTGCCCTCTCAAGGATCTGACTCAAAAAGTTATATTCCTTTTTGCTCTCGCCTCGGGAGCCCGAGTCAGCGAAATAGTGACATTATCAAGAGACGAGGGTCATATCCTGTTCACAGATTCAGGAGAACTTACCCTCTTCCCTGATCCAACGTTTCTCGCGAAAAACGAATTACCCACCAAGAGATGGGGCCCCTGGAGAATCTGCCCCCTGAAGGAAGATGTCTCTCTATGTCCAGTAGAGAGTCTCAAGGTCTATCTTTGAAGAACTTCAGACTTTGGTGGAGGCCAACTCTTCAAAGGAGAAACATCGGGTAGCGACCTGTCACTGAAACAACTAAGAGCGAAAATCACCTACTTCATTCGCAGAGCGGATCCTGACAGTACACCCGCAGGTCACGATCCTAGAAAAGTCGCATCTTCTCTGAACTTCTTCCAGAGTATGGATTTCGAAAGCCTCAAGAGCTTCACAGGATGGAAATCTTCACGCGTTTTCTTCAAGCAACGCGAAGCAAGTGCATGAAGTCAAACATTTCGTGGTAGCCGCAGGAAGTGTTATGAAACCTGCAGTTTAACTCTGCATAGAACAGCGAGTTACTTGGGACTCTAACCCTGGATAGGTACGCTCCTCGGACACCCCTTTAAGGGTATACTCGGACGCTCGCAACCCCGACGCCAAAAAAAATTCTTGAAAAAATCAGTTTTTGCAGTAACCTCCTTTTTTCTTTTGCCAAAAAAAAATTCAATGAATGCTTAAAACAACTGTAAAGATAAATACTACTCATCTGCAGAAAAACTATTTATTATAAATATTTTAAAAAATTAAGTAGAAAAAAAAGACCTTACATAAAAATTCATAAAAAAAATGTTTATACATATATACACAAATCCTTTTAGGAATTGATTCTTGAATGTTTAGGACACATCTTGATGTATTTTGGATGAAGTCAGACCCATGGAGGTGAAGATCTGAAATGAGAAAAAAAGGGTAACTTTTTTTGGCCAAAAAAATTTGTCCAAATTTCATGAAATTTTTTGGGTACCCAAATGAAATAGGAAGTGGCTAATTTTTTTAGGGAATAAACATATGTTATCCTAAAATAGAAATATGTAAAAAAATCTTCATTATTTTGTAAATTACATTTATATCAGGGGCCATATCTAAAGGTAATTTTTTGAGTACTTAGAAATTTCGTAAAAAAATACATATATTTAATATATAATATGATATTTATGCAGGTAAAAATATACCTATACCAAAATATCACAAATTCTATAGGGAACAAGAATATATATAGATAGGGCAACTTACGCTTCGGATATGTCCACAAAATGGCCGCCAACCACACTGACTCAGACTCCCTAATCTGCCACTTGAAATGTAGGAAGGGTATGTCAATTTCAAGGTGTTATTTACTAATCTAATTATTCTTGGATATGCATAAAAATTATATGGTGGGTTGCTGGATAATTGTCGATTATATTACGACTATAAAATTAAAATTCTGACGCAAAAAAATTTTTTTGAAGGGAAATAAAATCGAAAAAAAAAAAAATTTAAAACAATATAATATTTTAGCTAAAAAAATTTGATGATATTCAATCAAAAAAGAAGTAAACAAAATTTTCCGACAAATAAACATCTAGATGAATCATTACTCTGTGATAGTTCCTTAGTACGTAGTAATTTTGAAAGAAATGGGAAAAAACGAAAAAGTGGCAATCGCAGGAAAATCGAACACATACTTATATATACGCCATATCTGGCTAAAAATAAAGATAGGCATGGGTAACCAGATCATCTAGAAACACTTTCCAACACTATAAAAATACAAGTTTTGCGACACTACTTGCCAATTCCTTACGGTAACATGACTAAGCAAAAAAATGCAAAACAAATAAAAAGGGGCACTCGCGGAAAAATGGCTAACATTCTAATATACGGCATTTCAGAAAAAAAAAAAATTTCAGCCACGTGCTAGGCAAACCATCAAGGCACATTTTCCGACAAATAAACATCTAAATGAATCATTACTCTGTGATAGTTCCTTAGTACGTAGTAATTTTGAAAGAAATGGGAAAAAACGAAAAAATGGCAATCACAGGAAAATCGAACACATACCTATATATACGCCATATCTGGCTAAAAAAAAAGATAGGCATGGGTAGCCAGATCATCTAGAAACACTTTCCAACACTATAAAATTATGAGTTTTGCGACACTACTTGCCAATTCCTTACGGTAACATGACTAAGCAAAAAAATGCAAAACAAATAAAAAGGGGCACTCGCGGAAAAATGGCTAACATTCTAATATACGGCATTTCAGAAGAAAAAAAATTTCAGCCACGTGCTAGGCAAACCATCAAGGCACATTTTCCGACAAATAAACATATAAATGAATCATTACTCTGTGATAGTTCCTTAGTACGTAGTAATTTTGAAAGAAATGGGAAAAAACGAAAAAATGGCAATCACAGGAAAATCGAACACAACCCTATATATACGCCATATCTGGCTAAAAAAAAAAATTGGCATGGGTAGCCAGATCATCTAGAAACACTTTCCAACACTATAAAAATATAAGTTTTGCGACACTTCTTGCCAATTCCTTACGGTAACATGACTAAGTAAAAAAATGCAAAAAAAAAATAAAAAGGGGCACTCGCGGAAAAATGGCCAACATTTTATTATACGCATTTCAGAAAAAAAAATTTCAGCCACGTGCTAGGCAAACCATCAAGGCACATTTTCCGACAAATAAACATCTAAATGAATCATTACTCTGTGATAGTTCCTTAGTACGTAGTAATTTTGAAAGAAATGGGAAAAAACGAAAAAATGGCAATCACAGGAAAATCGAACACATACCTATATATACGCTATATCTGGCTAAAAAAAAGATAGGCATGGGTAGCCAGATCATCTAGAAACACTTTCCAACACTATAAAATTATAAGTTTTGCGACACTACTTGCCAATGCCTTACGGTAACATGACTAAGCAAAAAAATGCAAAACAAATAAAAAGGGGCACTCGCGGAAAAATGCCCAACATTCTAATATACGGCATCTCAAATAAAAAAAAAGACATGCACGTGTTAGACCAACCATCAAGGCACACTTTCTAACACATAAACATGAAAAAAAAATCAATAATATACGGCAATTCCTTACTACGTAGTAAATTTTTACAAATATTGAAAAAAAAACAGAAATTGGCAAGGGCAGTTAAATACCCCATATACCAATAACTACGTCGTATCTGACAAAAACAAAGTCACGCATGGGTAGCCAGATCATCTAGACACACTTTCCAACACTAAAAAAGCAAAAGTTTTACGACACTATTTGGCAATATCTTACGGAAAAATGACTTGGCAAAAAAATGAAAAAAATGAAAAAGGGGCACTCGCGGTAAAATGGTCCTCGTGGTGATGAACGACATTTTAACTAAAAAAAAAAATCATGCACATGGTAGCCAAACAATCCACCAAGACTTTCCACAACTGATAACCTATACAAGTTGCACCATTCTACGACAATTTCATAATACGTAATAACTTTGATAATTATGCAAATTACCTTAGAAGGGTAAACTCGGTCGCGCTCGACCCAGACGCGTCTCAGAAATCGGGGAAGGAGTACAGCTACAGCAATGCACATCTGGACACTACTAGAGCGTGTAGGCGAGACACCTACTGCAGGTCGATCACCCACAAATTCAGTCACGGGGGTGAGTCACGTGAGAAAAACCTGTTTTTTTTTTTGACGCTCGGGGTCACGGACGACCCACCATACCGTTCCAGGGTTAACTCTACGGGTGCCTGTGTTGACCCTCGTGTGATACATAGTGATTTCATGGACACTTATTGTTTCTAATAGACTGTTCTTTACAAGGTGAAATGTCATAGACTTCACATGAGTGCCACATGACTAGGGCATGATGTGTTTTTTACTTTTAAAGACTGATGTTCCTCTGGAACTTGTGCTTTCTAAAAATTTGAAATTTCTTTCAGATTCAAGATTGAAGTCTTCTAATTTCTATGTACATTATTTATTATTGTAAATTAACTTTACATCCTTTATTGCATTTATTACTACTATAACCTGCAATTTCTGAAATAAAATGTCTATTTTATTACTTGTGCGTCTCTCTTCGCTCCTATTTACACTATGAAATACATGAATGTCATAGTTTCATTAACCCCTGTCTTTTGAAATGAGAAGAATAATATGTTTTGTCTGTATTATATACTCACCTATGCTGTGTAATATTCCTAATTGAATACTTACTTACGCCATACCTTCGAGACCAGATTGTTCCCTAACTATGGAATATAGTGACTAACCATCACTCATCTATTGTCGAGAATGTTCCTACACAAATATTGACCATTCTATCTTGTCTCCGAGTCCTTCACGAACTCTCCGCAGGGTGATTAGCCCTTCGATGACCACTTTGAATTTTAGTATAACCCGTTGGGACTTCTCTGCCAGGGTGGGGCAGGAAGCCGGATCCCCACGGAACCGAGGTCACATTACATACCTCTACTCAAAGCCCTTGGCACTTACACTAATAAGGGGAAATTTTCCACGATACATTGATTCTCTGGTACTCTTCCATCAGGACGTCATGGCTTGAGCCCAAAAAACGGATTTTGAGTGAAGCGAAAAATCTATTTTTGGGTGAGATGGCCATGACGTCCTGGTGGACCCTCCCTGCTATTCTAGTCCAGCCTTTCAGGCCCCGCCCTGTCCTGCTGTATCATGGAGATTAGCAAGGAGCTGGCATCAGGATGAGGACGGACGTGACATCATTTAGCAATGGCGCCCGTTTGTTAACGTTTCGAGTACCAAAAGTAGCCACGGACGAGTGTAACTGTGGAACGGCTCCCCAGTTATTCTCCACCTTTCCATATCGAAGTGTTAACTCTATATGGGGTGCAGATAGCTATGAGGCGTGTTAATACATGCGTCCCCTGTTAATATACGATATCTTAAAGGGAAACCTTTAGGATACTCGCACCAGATGTAAGAATTCTGTGATAACCTTTAGTTTAATTCTCTGGGAATATCCTTGTAGTTAATATACCCAAGGAAGCTACCAAAAGGAACCTTCCATCAGGACGTCATGGCCATCTCACCCAAAAATAGATTTTTCGCTTCGCTCAAAATCCGTTTTAGTTAGCCAGAACAGCCCCCTCCAGTCATTTAACTAAATAATATTATTAGTTATTTAGTCTTCATAGCTAGGAAATACTTATATCGTGTTTTAGCGCTCATCAGACTCGGTCGCCGTTCGACCCCATACTAGATCGCTAGCTTAGCCCCTAGGCTGGACAGCCTAGTGTTTGTTTTCATGCATGATATATACCAGTGTTCCTAGGTTAAGTTATGACGGCCCCGTGAGCTTGGATCAATCATAAGATAGATAAGTATATGGTTGTATACCCAGACCGCCGGAAATCAATGCCGGCACCAGAGGCAAAGGCGGTATCGCCGGCGGTGGAGGCGGCAAGGGACCGGCACCAGGATAGATGGAGAGAAAGGTAAGGAGGGATGGAAGGGGTAAGATCACATACCCCTCCAGCATCCCTCCGGAGAGAGTGCACTCCTGATAGGAGTAGATACTCCTAGCATCCGGCGGCAGGGGGCCGGCAGTCGGCCGGGTGCTTGGGGTAACCCAAGGGAGGGTTAGAGGGCACTCAAGAGGGGGAAACCCCCGCCGGCCGGACCGCTGCCGACAATTACCCCCATAGAACGCTATGAAGGGTATGTGTACCAGAGCGGCCAGCTCAGCAGGAGAACAAGTTAGCCCTACCACTCCACCCAAGGGAGGAGTTGTAGGACTAAGGACAGATGTGTATAGGCAAGCCTACACCAAAGGGATAGGTGGGGAGGGAGAAGATGAGGGGTCTTTCTATAGGGGAGACTCTGTACAAGAACGGCCACCAACGAGAGGGAGAACACTCCCTAACCTAGGTTAGGTAACCAGAATGAGAATGGTACAGGAGTACCATCTCAAACTATAAGAGAACAGAATCAACCCCCAGAGCTTAACCTAGAGAAGGAGGGTTAACTCCTAGGCTAGGTAAGCTGAAAGACAAATCGCAAGTTGCAGGGAGGGAGGAGTAACCCAACCAGGTGCAACTGAGGAAGGGCAGAGCCGTTCCTTATTTCTCGGTCACGACCCTAAAGGGGAATCATTCCCTTAGGGTAGACAGAGAAGCGATAAATACTCTGTTTGTAGACAAGATTCCCCTATATAGAAGGGGAAGCAGGGCCACACAGAGGGAACGCCCGCAGGCAGGGGATAAGGAAGCATATAGGGGTTCCTACATTTAGGTTAGGGTGGAAAGATACGCAATCAACCCGGTCCCCTATATGGTCCCCGAAGGCGAAAACACTTACATCACAGTTAATAGTATGTTTAATAATGCCACAATCTTCATAACTTAACCTAGGAACACTGGTATATATCATGCATGAACACAAGCACTAGGCTATCCAGCCTAGGGGCTAAGCTAGCGATCTAGTATGGGGTCGAACGGCGACCGAGTCTGATGAGCGCTAAAACATGATATAAGGATTTCCTAGCTATGAAGACTAAATAACTAATAATATTAATTTGTTAAATAACCGGAGAGGGCTGTTCTGGCTAACTAAATAAAGCAGGCAACATGAACAGCGGCGCCATAAAATGGCGCGTCCGGTGTCGGCACAGCTCTGCCACAAAACACAATATTTTACGAAAAGTAGAAGTTACTTTACGGCTAGACCTTATTTAAACAATACTGGGACCTGGTACTCAACTTTCCAGAAGAAGGCGAGGCTGAAGATAACGACATAACGGCGATGTAAGTAGATGAAAATCGCACTCAAGGGAAATCCGATCAAAGCAAGGAGCTAAAGGCTGAAGGATGAGGACGGACATGACGTCATTTAGCAATGGCGCCCGTTTGTTTACGTTTCGAGTACCAAAAGCAGCCACGGACGAGTGTAACTGTGGAACAGCTCCCCAGTTATTCTCCACCTTCATATCGAAGTGTTAACTCTAAATGGGGTGCAGATAGCTATGTGGCGTGTTAATACATGCGTCCCCTGTTGATATACGATATCCTAGAGGGAAACCTTTAGGGTACTCGCACCAGAAGTTACAATTCTGTGATAACCTTTAGTTTAATTCTCTGGGAATACCCCTGTAGTTAAATATACCCTAGGATGCTACTGAAGGAACCTTCCATCAGGACGTCATGGCTATCTCACCCAAAAATAGATTTTTCGCTTCGCTCAAAATCCGTTTTTCATGCATGATATATACCAGTGTTCCTAGGTTAAGTTATGAAGATTGTGGCATTATTAAACATACTATTTACTGTGATATAAGTGTTTTCGCCTTCGGGGACCATAAAGGGGACTGTGTTGATTGTGTATCATCCCCTCCTAACCTAATGTAGGAACCCCTCTATGCTCCCTAATCCCCCTGCCTGCGGGCATTCCCTCTGAGTAGTCTTGCCTTCCCTTCTATATAGGAGAATCTTGTCTACAAACAGAGTATTTATCGCTTCTCTGTCTCCCCTAAGGGAATGACCTTCCCTTAGGGTCATGACCGAGAGATTAGGAAAGGCCCTGCCCTTCCTTAGTTGCACCTGGTTGGGTTACTCATTCCTCCCTGTGACTAGCGATGTGTCTTTCAAGTCTTCCTAGCCTAGGAGTTAGTCCTCCTACTCTATGTTAGCTCTGGGGAATGACTCTGCCTTACTATAGTTTGAGACGGTACATTTGTACCGTTCTCATTCGGGGCTACCTACCCTAGGTTAGGAAGCGTTCTCCCTTACCTTGGTGGCCGTTCTCATACAGAGTCTCCTCTATAGAAAGACCTATTCTTCCCCCTCCCCACCTATCCCTTTGGTGTAGGCTTGCCTACACACATCTGTCCTTAGTCCTACAACTCCTCCCTTGGGTGGAGTGGTAGGGCTAGTTGTTCTCCTACTGAGCTGGCCGCTCTGGTACGCATACCCTTCAGAGCGTTCTATGGGGGTGGTTGCCGGCGGCGATCCTGCCGGCGGGGGATTCCCCCCTCTTGAGTGCCCTCTAACCCTCCCTTGGGTTACCCCAGGCACCCGGCCTTCTGCCGGCTCTCTACCGCCGGATATTAGGAGTATCCACTCCTATCATGAGTGCACTCTCTCCGGAGGGGTATGGGATCTTACCCCTTCCATCCCTCCTTACCTTTCTCTCTTTCTATCCTGGTGCCAGTCCCTTGCCGTCTCTACTGCCGGCGATAACCGCCACTACCTCAGGTGACATTCTTTCATAAGATGCCTCACCCCTCTAAGACGTCAGCCTTCCGTGTGCCGGAGGCTGCCGCCTCCCGTCGACATACCGCCGACGTCCCTCCTTTTTACCTAGTAACAGCCGGCCGACTTTCGGAGTCGGCCACCCGCATGCCGGCATTGATTGCCGGCAATCTAGGTATACAACCATATACATATCTATCTTATGAATTGATCTGAGGCTCACCATGCCGTCAGCCTTCGGCTGCCGGAGCCGCCGGCCCCTGCCGACGACCCGCCGCTGTGCCGGCAGTCGCCACGATGGTATTATCCTTTAGATACTCAGTGTGTCTGTCTTGATGCCTTCCACCCTGCAGGACCGGCCTCCGGTGTGTCGTCAGTCTGCCGGCACCCTCATGAGATATTAAGGGACATGCACCCCTTCCATGCCTGCCGGCAACATGCCGACAGTCAATATACTGCAGCCAGATGGCTTGGCCACTTCCATATAGGTATTGTCTTACCATCCAAGATTGTGGCTATGCTGTTTGATTGCACATTACAATATTCCAGCATACTCTGTGTATCTTAGTGCAATTGATTGCCGGAACCTACATTTAATAAGGGGTTTATGCTATACCCCTTCTCCTCCAGGGATCTGAGTGGTCTCAGACCCTGCTACACTCTGCGGGCAATTTCTGTTAGAAGCCTAGCTCGGCTCATCCAGATGGATTTCCCTCATTGTGACCTTCGGACACAAAAGAAATTGTCTACAGATAAGGTTACGGTAACCGGCTGGGCGGGATTCACAAGTATGTGTCTATCAACTTCCTTTCCCGCTCATTAATCTGAAACATTAAAATGCCTTATGATTAAATCAATTTTAAATTTAGATTAAGATATCTTAATTTTAGAGTAATGTAAATCATTCTTATGCCTTCCATGTACTCATGATCTCTTTCTTTTACAGGAGGAGTATATGAAGTGTGAGAGCAACTTCTGTGGGGTGAAGCGCCCGGACTTCTACGGGCACAAGGCGTGCCGGACCCACGCCCCCTGCGCCGCCAAGAAAGGCGACCTGAAGTATTGGGACCCGCAGAACTGCACAGTCTGCAAGAGTCGTTTGGTCGAGGCGTTTGACGAACCTCCATCTGCGGAGGCAAGGGACAACGCTAGAGAGAAGCTACGCAAATGGGTGCGTGGCTTCCAGAAGAACGCCACCGGACCATATCTTCCCAACGAAGACTTGAGGGCCTTGCTTTTTCCAAAGGCATCCAAACACTCTGTGGTCCCCCGTGATCAGATTCCCACTGTCCAGATCGTGGTGGAACCTGACGTTGTCATGGCCCAGTCCATGCATGAGTGCCATCTAGATTCCGACAACGTGGAACGTATGTCGGAAGTGTCAGAAGAAACGGAGAAGAACCTCATGGGCGAGGAACTCGATTATGAGGAAGATCGGGTGGAATACCCTGATTCGGAGACCGAGGTCGCTCCCGCTCCTGCTCCCGCAGCGACTCCTGCACCGTCCGAGGAACCTGTTCCTTCGACTTTTGCCACCCTGGACCCTCTTCCATCGGCCACTCAAGAGGTCTTCAAGATGCTTGAAGCCCTCATGGAAAGAAAGCTACGAGAAACTCAGGAGCAATTCCGGAGACTCTCGTCAGCCTTAAACAACCGAAAAGGATTTCGGTTAAGGACCTCCCCACCTGCTAGGAAGCTAACCCATGGAGATATGCCGAGCATATGCCAATTACAACTGGCAAAATCTACATCAGTGAAAGGGTTGGCTCTATCTTTTTGGAAGAAGTGGAGTTCTTCCCGAATTTCGAGGCTTATCCGGACTGTAACGTCCGGCTCAGGTCCGAACCAGCCTCAAAGGAGGAGACCGAACCGAAGGAGGTTATCGTGTTCAATCTCGCGAAGGCCCAAGCTATGTTAGCCCAGGCGGTGAAGAGTAGGGGTTTCACCAACTCCAAGATGCCGGCGCTTAGCAAGAAGCATCCAACCTTCGTTGCGCCAAATGCTGCGACCTTCCCCTTCATCGAAAAGGCCTTCACAGCGGTCTTAAAGGCAGTGGAGGAAGGGAAACCTTGCCCTGCACTGGAGGAGTGCAGACTCTTCTCCATTACTGTTCCTCCCGATGATAGGCACTGGAAAGACATCCAGTCAACCTTCACGGTAGGGAAACTAGAGCCTGACGTAGCCGGTCGTCAATTTAATGAGGACCTCCCAAGGCTAAATGATCACCTTCTTTGTAGGGAACAGGATACGAAGGAGAGGCTTGCCGCGTCGCTGTCCCACCAGGTACAGCTTGAACTTATGGCCAGGGATACTTGAATCCCGGACTTTTATATGGTCCTAGCCAAATCGCACTTGGCAACGGTGACAAAGGACCTATATAGCTTCACTAGGGCTCGCAGAGCCTGTCGTGAATTCGTGTTCGCCAACGCAACGGTGAAACACGAACTCCGGAGGCTGATTTCCTCCAATATCTGGGGCAAGTATCTCTTTCCATCTTCTTTGGTGAAAGAGATTGTAGACAAAGCCGCTACTGAGAATAGGAACCTTCTCCACAAGTGGGGCATGTCTCGAAAGAGGAAGTCCTCTCAGGATGATGGCCCTCAGCCTAAGAGGAAAACTCAGAAGCCGAAACCCCAGCAACGTCAACAGAGATGACAGTTTCCGGGTCCCGCTACTCCCCAAGTGGCCACGCAGCTAAAACAGACCTTTCAGTTGGTCCCCCAACCGGTGGTGTCGCAGTCACCGGTCTTCACCCCTGCGTATGAGCAACACTCTACTACCTTTCGTCCCAGAGTTGGGGCTCAAGCAGAGGCTCCGGCAGAGATTCTTCTCGCCATCCCTCCAGAGGCAGAGGATGAAGGGGAGCTAGCGGCCGAGGTGGCAAACCCTCGGGACACCAGAAGCAATGAAGTGCTTCCGGTGGGAGGAAGACTCCGCCAATTCCAGGATCGTTGGACCTTCAATCCCTGGGCACACAGCATCGTCAAGAAGGGACTAGGCTGGAGCTGGACTCAACCACCCCCCAGCCTTCCAGCAATTCTTCCAACAGTCAACCCCCCTCCTGGAAGAATATGTCCTAGAACTCTTGAACAAGAAGGTGGTAAGGAGGGTAAAGTCAACCAGGCTCCAAGGGAGACTATTTTGTGTTCCCAACAAAGACTCCGACAAACAAACCCCTCTCAACAAGTTCATTGCGAACAACAAATTCAAGATGCTGACTCTGGTACGCATACCCTTCAGAGCGTTCTATGGGGGTGGTTGCCGGCGGCGATCCTGCCGGCGGGGGATTCCCCCTTCTGCCTCAAAGGGCCTACGCGGTCGTCATAGACTTGGCGGATGCCTACTGGCACATTCCAATGAATCATTACGCTTCCTCCTACCTAGGATTTCGACTCCAAAGGAAAAGTTACGCCTTCAGGGCCATGCCCTTCGGGCTCAACGTGGCTCCACGGATCTTCACCAAGCTGGCAGACGCAATCGTCCAACAGCTCCGTCTTTAGGGCGTCCAAGTGATGGCCTACCTAGACGACTGGTTAGTCTGGGCGACATCGCGAGAAGATTGTGTAAGAGCCTGCAACAAAGTTACCCAGTTCCTAGAGCATCTGGGATTCAAGATAAACACCGAGAAATCTCGCCTCTCTCCAGCTCAGAAGTTCCAATGGTTGGGAATCCATTGGGATCTTCAGTCACACCGCCTTTCCATCCCACAGAAGAAAAGGAAGGAAATAGCAGGGTCTGTCAGAAGACTTCTAAAATCCAAACGGATCTCAAGACGACAGCAGGAACAAGTCCTCGGCTCCCTACAGTTCGCCTCAGTGACAAACCCAGTGCTTCGCGCACAGCTAAAGGATGCTGCGGGAGTCTGGAGACGTTTCGCATCCATCGCTCGAAGAGACCTCAAGAGACGGCTTCCAAACAGACTTCGCTCACTTTTAAAGCTGTGGTCGGAAGCAAAGGCTCTGAAAAGGTCCATTCCTCTTCAACACCCGCCTCCATCGATCAACATCCACGTGGACGCTTCACTGGAGGGTTGGGGAGGTCACTCCACCAACGACAGGTTCAAGGAACATGGTCTCCCCTATTCAAGACGTTTCACATCAACATCTTGGAGGCCATGGCGGTTTTTCTCACCCTGAAGAAACTCTCCCCGCCTCCCTCGATCCACATTCGTCTGACTTTGGACAACTCGGTGGTAGTCAGATGTCTCAATCGTCAGGGCTCGAGATCGCCCCAGATAAATCAGGTACTTCTTCCGATCTTTCGTTTGGCAGAAAAGAAGAAATGGCACCTGTCTGCAGTTCACCTACAAGGATTCCGCAACGTGACGGCGGACGCTCTATCAAGGACAAGCCCAATAGAGTTGGAATGGTCTCTAGACGCAAGGTCATTCTCCTTCATCTCTCACCAAGTCCCGGAACTTCAGATCGATCTCTTCGCGACGAGCGACAACAATCAACTTCCTCGATATGTGGCCCCGTACGAGGACCCCAAGGCAGAAGCAGTGGATGCTATGTCACTGGATTGGAACAGATGGTCCAGGATATACCTGTTCCCTACCCCCAACCTTCTGCTGAAAGTCCTCTCCAAACTGAGAACCTTCAAAGGGACAGCGGCCCTAGTGGCTCCCAAGTGGCCCCGGAGCAATTGGTACCCCCTGGTCCTGGAGCTGCAGCCCACGCTGATTCCCCTACCGGGCCCAGTTCTCTCTCAACATGTACAGAAGTCGACTGTCTTCACTTCATCACTGAAAGTCAGGGACCTTCATCTCATGATTTTCTCTCCTTAGCCGCAAAGAAAAGGTTTGGAATCTCGAAGAAAAGTTCAGATTTCCTCGAGGAATACAAGACTGAATCTACAAGACGGCAATACGAATCTTCCTGGAGAAAGTGGGTCTCTTTCGTCAAGGCAAAAAATCCTGCGGAAATCACCATTGATTTTTGTATGTCCTTCTTCATTCACCTTCATGGACAAGGCTTAGCAGCCAACACGATTTCCACCTGCAAATCGGCTTTGACTAGACCACTCCTGTACGCCTTCCAGATTGATTTGTCCAGTGATATCTTCAATAAATTACCAAAGGCATGCGCTAGACTACGCCCAGCACCTCCGCCAAAACCTATCTCCTGGTCCCTGGACAAGGTGCTCCATTTTGCCTCTAACCTGGACAACGATTCGTGCCCTCTAAAAGACTTGACTCAAAAAGTTATCTTCCTTTTTGCTCTCGCCTCGGGAGCCCGAGTCAGTAAAATAGTGGCATTATCAAGAGAAGAGGGTCATATCCTGTTCGCAGATACAGGAGAGCTTACCCTCTTCCCTGATCCAACGTTTCTCGCTAAGAATGAACTACCCACCAAAAGATGGGGCCCTTGGAGAATCTGCCCCCTGAAGGAAGATGCCTCTCTATGCCCAGTGGAGAGTCTTAAGGTCTATCTTCGAAGAACTTCAGACTTCGGTGGAGGACAACTCTTCAAAGGAGAAACATCGGGTAGCGACCTGTCACTGAAACAACTAAGAGCGAAAATCACCTACTTCATTCGCAGAGCGGATCCTGACAGTACACCCGCAGGTCATGATCCTAGAAAAGTCGCGTCTTCTCTGAACTTCTTCCAGAGTATGGATTTCGAAAGCCTCAAGAGCTTCACAGGCTGGAAATCATCGCGCGTTTTCTTTAAGCACTATGCAAAGCAAGTGCACGAAGTTAAACATTTCGTGGTAGCTGCAGGTAGTGTTATGAAGCCTGCTGTTTAACTCTGCATAGAACAGCGAGTTACTTGGGACTTTAACTCTACGGGTACCTGTGTTGACCCTATGGTGATACATAGTGATTTCATGGACCCTTAGTGTTTCTAATAGACTGTTCTTTCTAAGGTGAAATGTCATAGACTTTACATGAGTGCCACATGCTCTAGGGCATGATGTGTTTTCTTTGAAAAAGACTGACGTTCCTCTGGAACTTGCGTTTCTAAAAAGTAAAGATTTTTTTTCAGATTCAAGATTGAAGTCTTTATTTTCTATGTACATTATTCTTTATTATTGTAAATAAACTTTACATTTATTATTGTAATTACTACCACAATAATCTGCAATCTTTGAAATAAAATGTCTATTTTATTACATGTGCGTGTCTCTCCGCTCCTATTCTTTATTAAGATATATACGATTGTTATAGTTTCATTTACCCCTTTGTCTCTGAAGGAAAAGAATAATATATGTAATTGTATTATATACTCACTCATGCTTTGATAATATTCCTACCCGAATATTAACCTTTGTCCTGCCTCCGCAACCAGATTGATCTCTCCTCCAGGGAGTGTAGTAAATGTTATTTACTTACCTATGCTTGATAATATTCCTACCCAAATATTAACCTTACGTCTGTTATGTATTGTTGTAATAATGTACTATATTATTTCAAGTGTTGCAGGTATTGCGCAACATTGCATCATATTGTATGAATAAAAAATGTTATGCTTTGTACATAAGTGTAATGGTTTGTTTTGGTATTAGGATTCAAACATTTGTTGATTACCTCAGAGATAGGATGTGATTCTTTATAGTTTTGTACTGGAGTAGGATTTAAGTCTTTTCAGAGCGATGCTCTTTTGTTTAGCAATGTTTTGGTTTTGTCAGATTGTGTATGACGCTCCACACACACTTAGGAGTCAGCTGTCAAAGAGCCATGTAGTCACATATATTATTAAACGTCTATCTTAAGAATACCAACGTCTTATTTAATCCCACCAAGAAAAATTGACGACAAGAGATGGGATCAGCTGAGAAATAATTACTAACAATTGTTCATCTATGTTCCAGGTAATTATTACGGTTAATAGAACTTCCTACCAAAGTACCACACAACAATGTCTTGTCTCCGAGTCCAACACGAACTCTCCGCAGGGTGAGTAGCTCTTCAATGATCGCTTCGAGATGTTACTATTGTCCACCAGGACTTCTCTGCCAGGGGGGCAGGAAGCTAGTTCTTCACGGAATCTCTAGTAAGTACATGTTATATACCTCTATTCGAAGCCCTTGGCACTTGCATTAAAAAAGGGAAAAATTCCACGATACATTAATTCTCTGGTACACTTCCATCTGGACGTCATGGCTTGAGCCCAAAAAACGGATGTTGAGTGAAGCGAAAAATCTATTTTTGGGTGAGATAGCCATGACGTCCTGATGGACCCTCCCGTCTATTCTAGTCCAGCCTTTCAGGCCCCGCCCTGACCTGCTGTATCATGGAGATTAGCAAAAGCTGGGCTCAGGATGAGGACGGACGTTGACGTCATTTAGCAATGGTGCCCGTTTGTTTACGTCTCGAGTACCAAAAGCAGCCACGGATGAGTGTAACTGTGGAACGGCTCCCCAGTTATTCTCCACCTTTCCATATCGAAGTGTTAACTCTATATGGGGTGCAGATAGCTATGTGGCGTGTTAATACATGTGTCCCCTGTTGATATACGATATCCTAGAGGGAAACCTTTAGGGTACTCGCACCAGAAGTTAGAATTCTGGGATAACCTTTAGTTTAATTCTCTGGGAATATCCACTGTAGTTAAATATACCCTAGGAAGCTACTGAAGGAACCTTCCATCAGGACGTCATGGCTATCTCACCCAAAAATAGATGTACAGTCTCAAACTATATTAAGGCAGAGTCAACCCCCAGAGCTTAACCTAGAGTAGGAGGACTAACTCCTAGGCTAGGAAAGCTTGAAAGACACATCGCTAGTTGAAGGGAGTAAGGAGTAACCCAACCAGGTGCAACTGAGGAAGGGCAGGGCCCTTCCCTATTTCTCGGTCCGACCCTAAGGGAGGGTCATTCCCTTAGGGTAGGCAGAGAAGCGATAAATACTCTGGTTGTAGACGAGATTCCCCTATACAGAAGGGGAAGCAAGTCTACCAGAGGGAATGCCTGCAGGCAGGGGGAATAGGGAGCATATAAGGGTTCCTACATTAGGTTAGGAGGGGATGATACACAATCAACACTGTCCCTTATATGGTCCCCGAAGGCGAAAACACTTACATCACAGTAAATAGTATGTTTAATAATGCCACAATCTTCATAGCTTAACTTAGGAACACTGGTATATATCATGCATGAAAATAAGCACTAGGCTGTCCAGCCTAGGGGCTAAGCTAGCGATCTAGTATGGGGTCGAACAGCGACCGAGTCTGATGAGCGCTAAAACATGATATAAGGATTTCCTAGCTATGAAGACTAAATAACTAATAATATTAATTAGTTAAATGACCGGAGAGGGCTGTTCTGGCTAACTAAATAAAGCAGGCAACATGAACAGCGGCGCCATAAAATGGCGCGTCCGGTGTCGGCACAGCTCTGCCACAAAACACAATATTTTACGAAAAGTAGAAGTTACTTTACGGCTAGACCTTATTTAAACAATACTGGGACCTAGTACTCAACTTTCCAGAAGAAGGCGAGGCTGAAGGTAGCAACATAACGGCGATGTAAGCTGATAAAGAAAGCACTTGGAAAAATCCTACTTAGCAGAGAAGCTACAGGCAAAAGTATGAGGACGCACGGGACGTCATTTAGCAATGGCGCCCCTTTGTTTACGTCTCGAGTACCAAAAGCAGCCACGGATGAGTGTAACTGTGGAACGGCTCCTCAGTTATGCAACCACCTTTCCATATCGAAGTGTTAACTCTATATGGGGTGCAGATAGCTATGTGGCGTGTTAATACATGCGTCCCCTGTTGATATACGATATCCTAGAGGGAAACCTTTAGGGTACTCGCACCAGAAGTTAGAATTCTGTGATAACCTTTAGTTTAATTCTCTGAGAATATCCACTGTAGTTAAATATACCCAAGGAAGCTACTGAAGGAACCTTCCATCAGGACGTCATAGCTTGAGCCCAAAAATAGATTTTTCACTTCGCTCAAAATCCGATTTTTTGGCTCAAGCCATGACGTCCTAATGGCAGGTTCCTTTAATAGCTTCCCAAGGGTATATATGACTACAGTGATATTCCCAAAGAATTAAACCAAAGGTTTCACAGAATTCTAACTTCTGGCGCGAGTACCTTTAAGATTACTCTCAAGGGTATCGTATATCATCAGGGGACGTATTCTTGACACGCCACATGGCAATCTACACCCCGAATAGCCCTTACGCTTTGAGGGGGAATACGTGGCAGAATTAGAAGGGTAGCCGCAATAAAGGTTACCCTTGTTCCCCTACTACTATCGTATCACGACCGTGCCAACTCCCTCGTGCATCCATTCCTTTATCTGTAGCGACTCGGTACGGTGGTGTTCCCTGTCGATCTGACATTTCGATCCATTTCTGGGAATCTTTATGCTCTCTACGGCTTCTTTCTCCATCCAGAAAGTTGAGTATTTAGTCTTTACAATATGTAATTTAGTTCCAGCCTCACAATGAATTTAGTTTATTTATTGTGTGTGGATCTTCGCCGATCGCCGGTGTCGCCATAGGTGCTGTCGTTCTTTGAGCATGTGCTATTTCGTTAGCAGAATGACATTCCGGTTTAAATAGCTTAATTGTTATTATGAAAGCTATTTAGGCATTATGTATTGTAAAGATATTTATAAGCATAATTTTCCGTTTTCCGTGACGATCGTATATGTCAGAGTTTTGGTGATTTAGGTAACCGAGAGCTCGTCTTGTCTAGGTAACATAACCTAGACAGCATATACTTTCGTCATTTCCCCGGTTACCCTTGTGTATCGGTTATCATTCCGCGAGATCGATATCTCCTGGAATTATATTAACCATTACTAATCTCGCTAGAGATTTATGGGTAATCTCTCTTCTCTCTGAGAGTAGCCTTAGGCTACAACTCTCTGCGTCGGCCTTGAATTTCGAATTCAGGCATGACTAGCCTAGAGCTTTCTGTCTCATCCCTTAACGGCAGACGGCAAGTTTTGGGATTCGATCAGAACCTCAGAGTATTTAGTCTTTGTCGGCAGTCGGTCGGCGAGGTGATTGCATTCCCCTGCCCGCGGAACTGCCGGCATAGGAGGCTAGCCCTCCCTAGATTACACCTGAAGTGATCGAATGTTGCCGCCACCTTCTCCCTGTGGTCTAGTAGACTAGACCTACGCTCGCCAACCCTAGGCTATAGAATCGTATACTCTTGTGGCCTAGGATGGCGCCGGCATTGGAACTCTGTTTCTCCCTTGTTGAGACGAACGGCATGAGCTGCCGTCCCCTTAACTGTATTAGCACCTCCTAAGCTGGAGAATAAATGATTCTCCTGCCGCTTGTCGTCGTGCCGGTACTGAAACAGAATTTCTTCAAGGCGTGTAGGTCCGTTAATATTGCCGGTCCCTCCTATACCTCATATAGGACCCTTTCCCCTCCCCTCTCTGTTCTTTTACGATGTCCGAGCCATTGTCTTTCCTGTGCTGGAGTCCTGCAACCTTACCATTGCCGGTGGGTTGCCGGAGCCATCCAGACCCCCCCTCCTAAGCTGTCAGCTGTCGGCGACTGCCGACGGCCATGACGGCTTTCGGCTTCCAGCGGCCTTCGCGGCTGTGGATGGGAAATACCTTTTGTCACCAAAGTTCTCCAGTTCTCCCTTGAACTGCTAGTCACAGTTTCTGTTGCCGGCGTATTGTTCTGGCCGGCAGTAGACCGGCACAGATACGTACTGACTCAGTAAATAGCATGCCGACTGTACTCGTGCTGCCGGAGGCTGGCCTACAGTAGTAAGCCGGCAATAGTACTGTGGCCAAATGGAAGTGAACCTTCTTTTCGGAGAAAGGCAATAAAATTAGACTTTTACATCTTTTATTACTGTATACATATACAGTAACAAATAGCCTTCACTCCATGATTTCTCTCTCTCTCTCTCTCTTATCTAGCTTGCTAGATGCTCCGGCAATAGCTAGCTAATCCGACAACATGCAGGCTGAACTACAGTATATGTCTATACAGGTAGTCAGTATATTTGCAGTATAGTATATACGGCAGATGAATTACTAACGTATATATTATACTAGTAGTTATTACCAATATATCTTGGGTATCCCTGCCCAGATATTTGCTGAACCCAATTTTATATTGATGGAATAATATTTCATCAATATTGAATTTCGTAAAGGGCTGGTGGTGTGACACCTCTAACCCCTATAGGGGAGAGCCCTTGTCCCTGAGTTTCCCTGATCAGGAAACTCCCCGATTTAATATTGTAAGGGAGGTCACAGCAAATAGATTGCTTGGGATGCATAAGTATATATCTTTTTTGGGCTCAAGCCATGGCGTCCTGATGGAAGGTTCCTTTTTGGTAGCTTCCTTGGGTATATAACTACTAAATATTCCCAGAGAATTTAACCACAGGTTATCACAGAATTCTAACTTCTGGAGCGAGTATCCTAAAGGTTTCCCTTTAAGACATCGTATATCAACAGGGGACGCATGTATTAACGTGCCACATAGCTATCTACACCCCACATAGAGTTAACACTTTGATGTGTATGGGCGGAGAATAGCTGGGGAGCCGTTCCACAGCTAATCTCGTTCGTGGCTACTTTTGGTACTCGAGACGTAAACAAACGGGCGCCATTGCTAAATGACGTCACGTCCGTCCTCATCCTTCGCTTAGTAGCTTGCCTTACTAGTCAGATTTTTCCCTGTGCGTATCTTATCGTCTTGCATCTTAGCCATGTCTCTACCCTCGGCCTCGCCTTCTTCTGGAAAGTTGTGTACAAGGTTCCAGTATTGTTTAAATAAGCTCTGACCGTAAAGTAAGTTTTACTTTTTGAGATATTTTATGTTTTGTGGCAGAGCTGTGCCTCGACCGGACCCGCCATTTTATGGCGTTGCTGTTGTTTTGCATGCCTTATTTAGCTAGCCTCAACAGCGTTTTCCGGCCTCATTAACTAATCGATACTATTAGTTATTTAGTCTTCATAGCTAGGAACTTTATATATCGTGTTTTGACGCCTTGTTATCGGTCATCATCTGACCCATACCAGTTCGCTAGTCTAGCCCATAGGCCAGAGCGCCTAACATCAGTGTTCATGCATGATATATTTCAGTGATCCTAGGTTTAGTTATGAAGATAGTGGCATTATTTTACAATACTGTTGACTGTGATGCAAGTGTTTTCGCCTTCAGGGACCATATAGGGGATAGGTTAGATAGTGTGCCTTTCTAACCTAACCTACAAGTAGGACCCCTATATGCTTCCTTCATCCCCTGCCTTAGGGCATCCCCTCTTTGTAGTCTTGCTCCCCCTACCACGTAAGGGGATCAAGCTCATATCAGAGTATATCGCTTCTCTGTCCTCCCCAAGGGAATGATCCCCCCTTAGGGTTGCGTCCGAGAATGAGGAACGTGTCCTTCCTCTATTGCTGGGGCTAGGTCTCCGACCTTTCCTGCAATAGCGATTCATCTTCCATCCTTCCTAGTTCAGGGTGTAACATCCCTGTTCTAGGTTAGGCTTGGGGGGAGTTAGTTCTGTGCCTTGCTGAAACGATACCCATGCACCGTTCTCAGACAGGCTGCCTTACCTTAGGCTAGGGAGCGTCCTCCCTTCCTTGGTGGCCGCTTTGGTACAGAGCCTCCTCCATAGAAGACCCTTCTTCTTCTCCCCTCCCCACCTATCTCTTGTATGGCCTAGCCTATACTTAGGTTAGTCTATACCCATCTGTCCCCTGTCCTACAACTCCTCCTTAGGCTGGAGTGATAGGGCTACCTTGAGCTCCTGTGTGCAGTCCGCTCTGATACATATACCCTTCATAGTGTCCTATGGGGTTAGCCACTTGATGCGGTTTGTCCACAGGGGTTCTACCCTCTCTTGGGTGTTCCCTAGCCCTCCCTTGGGCTACCCTGGCTCCCGGCCGTCTGCGGCCCCTGCTTCTGGGTGATAGGGCTAGCCTCTATCATGGGTACACCCACTCAGGTGGGATGTCTTGGGGTCCGTGGCCGTACCCCTACATCCCTCCTTCTGTCTCTTTCACTATCCTGGTGCCGGTCCCTTGCCGCCTCCCCTGTCGGTGATACCCACCTCCCAGCCTTGGTGACACATCCCTTGCCCCCTGGGCCGTCAGTCCTCCGTGTGCCGGGGGACTGCCGCCTCCCGTCGACGTCCAGCCGATGGCCTTCCCTCTTACCTCATAGCTTCGGTCGTCCGTCCACCGGTCTGGCCCCCGGAGTGCCGGCATCCACTTCCGGCAGTCCGGTTCTGCTATAACCCATCCTTGTCCCTGTCACCAAGCCGGCAACCTTCGGCTGCCGGAGCCGCCACTCCCCGCCGGCGTGCCGGCGTGCCGCCGTTATGCCGGAGGCCGCCATCCTGGTATTACTCCTGACTTATATATTTGTCTTCCCTAATGCCAGAAACTCTGCTGGAGCGGCCTCCGGCGTGCCGCCGATCTGCCGGAGCCTTCCGGAGGCGTCAAAGCGACTTGCACCCCTTCTACTAGCTATCATCTCATGCTGATAGCCCTACATCGCAACCAGAGGGTTTGATTACATAAATAAATAGGTATTATCTTACCGTTCTATTAGTAACCATGCTGTCTTTTTGCATATCACAGATTTACAGCATGCTGTGTGTATCTTAGCACGGCTGGTTGCCGGAAACCGTTACCCTATGGGATCTTCTACGTTCCTAATTCTAGGGTCTGAGTGGCCTCAGTCCCAGTTTTATATCCTTGGCAATTCCCACTAAAATTCCCACTGCCCTCCTGGCATTCTATGTTGAATTCTGTCCTGTGCCCTCGGTCACAACAAATTGCCTATGGATAAGGTTACGGTAACCAGCCGGGCGGGTTACACGGAGTATGTGTCTATCTCCTTCTTTTCCGCCCATTCTCTGAACATCACATTGTTTATACCACTTAATATTGAGTTAAAGATTAATCCTTTAATATTTAACTTTAGAATAGAAGTCATTCTTATGACTCCCCCATACTCATGTTCTCTTTCTCTTACAGGAGGAGCACGTGAAGTGCGACCACGGCTTCTGTGCAGTGAAGCGCCCGCACTTTTATGGGCACACGGCGTGTAGGACTCACGCGCCTTGTGCCAACAAGAGAGGTGATCTGAAGTTTTGGGACCCGCAGAACTGTACGGTCTGCCAGGAACGCCTGGTCGAGGCGTTCAATAACCCTCCCTCAGCGGAGGTTAGGGACGCTTTTCGAGAGAAGCTACGCAAATGGGTGCGTGGCTTCCAGAAGAACGTCACTGGACCGTACCTTGCCACTGAAGACTTGAGGGCCTTACTGTTCCCAAAGGCATCCCCAGACTCTGTGGTCCCCAAGGATCAGATCCCCACCGTCCAGATCACGGTGGAACCCGATGTTGTCATGGCCCAGTCCATGCACGAGTGTCGCCTGGATACCGACAACGTGGAGCATATGTCGGAGGTGTCGGAGACAACGGAGAGGAACCTCATGGCCGAAGAATTGGACTATGAGGAGGACCGAGTGGAATACGCCGAGTCGGAGCAAGAGGTCGCTCCGCCTTCCACCAACGCCCCAACTCCTACACCGACGGAAGTATCACTCCCGTCTACCTCCGCCACCCCGGACCCCATCCCAACCAGCGCCCAGGAGATGTTCCGTATGCTCGAAGCTCTTATGGACAAGAAACTCCGTGAGACACACGAATACATCAGGACCAGGGGAAGTTCCAAGGAGCCAAAAAGGATTTCGGTTAAGGACCTCCCGGCATGCTCGCACGCCAACCCCTGGAGGTATGCTGAGCATATGCCCATCGCAACGGGCAGGATCTTTGTCAGTGAGAAGGTCGGCTCGGTTGCCCTGGAAGAAGTGGAGTTCTTCCGGAGTTTTGAGGTTTACCCGGACTGTTACGTCCGGCTTCGATCCGAACCTGCCTCTAAAGAAGAGACCAAACCTAAGGAGGTGATAATGTTTGATCTCCCGAAGGCCCAGGCTATGCTGGCCAACGCTTTTAAAAGTAGGGGTTTTACCTGCTCAAAGCTTCCGGCGCTGAGCAAGAAGCACCCTACCTACGTCGCACCAGATGATGCAATCCTCCCCTTCATGGAAAAGGCCTTCGCTGCGGTACACAAGGCAGTGGAAGAAGGGAAACCTTGCCCTGCACTGGAGGAGTGCAGACCCTTCTCCCTGGTTACTCCCCCCGATGTTCGACACCGGAAAGATATCCAGCATACTTTCGTGGTGGGAAAACTAGATCCTGACGTTGCTGGACGTCAGTTTAACGAAGACCTCCCGAAACTTAATGACCATCTCCTTCGTCGGGAACAAGACACGAAGGAAAGGCTCGCCGCATCCATGTCCCTCCAGGTACAGCTTGACGTCATGGCCGGTGACACTAGAGTCCCCGACCACTACATGGTGCTCGCCAAAACGCATTTGGCGACTGTAGTTAAGGACTTGTACAGCTTCATGAAGGCTTGGAGAGCCTGTCGTGAATTCGTGTTCTCAAGTGCCACAGTGAGACACGAACCCCGGAGGCTGATTTCCTCCAACATCTGGGGTAATCACCTCTTTCCCTCTGATCTTGTGAAAGAGATCACCGACAAGGCCGCCACGGAGAACAGGAACCTTCTCTACAAGTGGGGCATGTCGAAGAAGAGGAAATCCTCTCAGGACGACGGCCCTCAACCTAAGAGGAAATCCTCCAAGCCAAAACCCCAGCAACGTCAACAGAGACGGCAGTTTCCGGGACCCGCTACTCCCCAAGTGGCAGCTCAGCCACAACAGACCTTTCAGCTGGTCACACAACCGGTCTTGTCCCAGTCACCGGTTTTCACCCCTGCTTTCGAGCAAAAGACGACTACCTTTCGTCCCAAAGGTAGAGGCTCAAGCAGAGGTGCAGGCAGAGACGCATCTCGCCGTCCCTCCAGAGGCAGAGGAGGAAGGGGAGCTAGGGGCCGAGGCAGTAAACCCTCGGGACACCAGAAGCAATGAAGTGCTTCCGGTGGGAGGAAGACTCCGCCAATTCCAGGATCGTTGGACCTTCGATCCCTAGGCACACAGCATCGTCAAGAAGGGTCTAGGCTGGAGTTGGACTCAACCACCCCCAACCTTCCAGCAATTCTTCCAAAAATCAACCCCCCTTTTGGAAGAATATGTCCTAGATCTCTTGAACAAGAAGGTGATAAGGAGGGTAAAGTCAACCAGGTTCCAAGGGAGACTGTTTTGCGTCCCCAAGAAGGACTCCGACAAGCTCAGAGTCATTCTAGACTTATCCCCCCTCAACAAGTTCATAGCGAACAACAAGCTCAAGATGCTGACTCTTCAACAGATAAGGACACTTCTGCCTCGAGGTTCTTACACGGTCTCCATAGACCTGGCGGATGCCTACTGGCACGTTCCAATGAACCACCACGCTTCCTCCTACCTAGGATTTCGACTCCAAAGGAAAAGCTACGCCTTCAGGGCCATGCCTTTTGACCTCAACTTGGCCCCTCGGATCTTCACAAAGTTGGCGGACGCCATCGTAAAACAGCTTCGCCTCCGAGACGTCCAGGTGATGGCCTACCTCGACGACTGGCTAGTCTGGGCTCCATCGCCCGAGGATTGTTTAAGATCCTGCAACAAAGTCACCCAGTTCCTAGAACACCTGGGATTCAAGATAAACGCGAAGAAATCTCGCCTCTCTCCAGCTCAGAAGTTCCAATGGTTAGGAATCCAGTGGAACCTTCAGTCACACCGCCTTTCCATCCCCCAGAAAAAAAGGAAGGAAATAGCAGGGTCTGTCAAGCGACTGCTGAAATCCAAATGGATCTCAAGACGTCAGCAGGAACAAGTTCTAGGCTCTCTACAGTTCGCCTCAATGACAAACCCAGTGCTACGTGCACAGCTAAAGGATGCCGCGGGAGTCTGGAGACGTTCCGCATCCATCGCTCGAAGAGACCTCAAGAGACGGCTCCCAAACAGACTTCGGCTGCTCCTAAAGCCGTGGTTGGAAGCAAAGGCCCTGAAAAGGTCCATCCCTCTTCAACACCCACCTCCATCACTCAACATCCACACGGACGCTTCGCTGGAGGGTTGGGGAGGTCACTCCCACCAAAAACAGGCTCAAGGCACATGGTCTCCCCTATTCAAGACGTTTCACATCAACATCTTGGAGGCCATGGCGGTCCTTCTAACTCTGAGGAAACTCTCCCCGCCTCCCTCGATCCATATTCGTCTAACCCTAGACAACTTGGTGGTAGTTGGATGTCTCAATCGCCAAGGCTCAAGATCGCCCCAGATAAATCAGGTCCTTCTGACAATCTTCCGTCTGGCAGAGAAGAAGAAATGGCACCTGTCTGCAGTTCACCTACAAGGATTCCGCAACGTGACGGCAGACGCTCTATCCCGGACAAGCCCGATAGAGTCGGAATGGTCTCTAAACGCAAGATCCTTCTCCTTCATCTCTCACCAAGTCCCAGAACTTCAGATCGATCTCTTCGCAACGAGCGACAACAATCAACTTCCTCGATATGTGGCCCCGTACGAGGACCCCAAGGCAGAAGCAGTGGACGCCATGTCACTGGACTGGAACAGATGGTCCAAGATCTACCTGTTCCCTCCCACCAACCTTCTGCTGAAAGTCCTCTCCAAGCTGAGAACCTTCAAAGGGACAGCGGCCCTAGTGGCTCTCAAGTGGCCCTGGAGCAATTGGTACCCCCTGGTCCTGGAGCTGCAGCCCACGCTGATCCCTCTCCCGGGTACAGTTCTCTCCCAGAGAGTACAGAAGTCGACTGTCTTTGCTTCATCATCGAAAATCAGGGACCTTCATCTCATGATTTTCTCTCCCTAGCCGCGAAGAAAAGGTTTGGGATCTCGAAGAAAAGTCTAGACTTCCTCGAGGAATACAAGACCGAATCCACACGACGGCAATACGAATCATCCTGGAGAAAATGGGTCTCATTCGTCAAGGCAAAAAATCCTACGGAAATCACCATTGATTTTTGCATGTCC
Source organism: Palaemon carinicauda (assembly GCF_036898095.1). Lineage (NCBI taxonomy): Eukaryota > Metazoa > Arthropoda > Malacostraca > Decapoda > Palaemonidae > Palaemon > Palaemon carinicauda. The sequence goes on from NC_090748.1 coordinate 64,709,051, forward strand.
TTCTTTATTCACCTTCATGGACAGGGCTTGGCAGCCAACACGATTTCTACTTGCAAATCGGCCTTGACTAGACCACTGATGTATGCCTTCCAGATTGATCTGTCCAACGACATCTTTAATAAACTGCCGAAAGCATGCGCTCGCCTACGCCCAGCACCCCCACCAAAACCGATCTCCTGGTCTCTGGACAAGGTGCTCCATTTTGCCTCCAACTTGGACAATGATTTGTGCCCTCTCAAGGATCTGACTCAAAAAGTTATCTTTCTCTTTACTCTTGCCTCAGGAGCCCAAGTCAGCGAAATAGTGGCATTATCAAGGGACGAGGGCCACATCTGTTTACAGATTCAGGTGACCTTACCCTTTTCCTGGATCCAACGTTTCTCGCCAAAAATGAATTACCCACCAAAAGATGGGGCCCCTGGAGAATATGCCCCCTGAAAGAAGATGCCTCTCTATGTCCAGTAGAGAGCCTCAAGGTCTATCTTCGTAGAACTTCGGACTTTGGTGGAGGCCAACTCTTCAAAGGAGAAACATCGGGCAGCAACCTGTCACTGAAACAACTAAGAGCGAAAATCACCTACTTCATTCGCAGAGCGGATCCTGACAGTACACCCGCCGGTCACGATCCTAGAAAAGTTGCATCGTCTCTGAATTTCTTTCAGAGTATGGATTTCGAAAGCCTTAAGACTTTCACAGGCTGGAAATCCTCGCATGTTTTCTTCAAACATTATGCGAAACAAGTGCATGAAGTCAAACATTTTGTGGTAGCCGCAGGTAGTGTTATGAAACCTGCACCTAACTCTGCATAGAACAGTGAGTTACTTGGGACTCTAACTCCTCGGGTGCCTATGTTGACCCTCGCGTGATATGTAGTGATTTCAAAGACACTTAGTGTTTTTTCATATACTGTTCTTCTCCCAGGTGAAATGTCATAGTCGTCACACGAGTGCCGCATGCCTAGAGCATGATGTGTTTTAATTTTAAAAGACTGACGTTCCTCTGGAACGAGTGCCTACTAATAATTTGAAATTCTCTTTCAGATTCAAGAGCAAGTCTTTCATTATTATGTACATTATAATTGTTGTAAATTACTTTTACATATTTATTGCATTTAATTAATATATTCTGCAATTGTGAAATAAAATTTCTATTTTATTACTTGTGCATCTCAATCCGCTCCTACTTATACTAGGAAATACACGACTGTCATAGTTTTATTATCCCCTTCCTCTTATATTCGATGAAGATTACTAAGGTTTCAACCCTTATTATATACTCACCTGTGCAATGTAATATTCCTACACGAATACTTACTTACTTCATACCTTAGAGACCAGACGATTCTCTATTACCATACAGTGCCTAACCACCACTTGTCTGCCCTTGAGAATGTTCCTATATGAATGCCAACCATTCAGTCTTGTCTCCGAGTTCTTCATGTTCTCCCAGCAAGGTGAGTAGCCCTTCGATGACCACTTTGATCTTCAGCATGGCCCGTGGGGACTTCACTGCCAGGGGGGCAGGAAGTTCTCTTCCCTACGGTTCTTCTATTAAGATTACTATGCTAACCTGTTCAAAGCCCTCGGCACTTACACTAAAAAGGGGAAAATCTACCACGATACATTGATTCTCTGGTATTCTTCCATCAGGACGCCATGGCTTGAGCCCAAAAAACGGATTTTGAGCGAAGCGATAAATCTATTTTTGGGTGAGATAGCCATGGCGTCCTGATGGACCCTTCCTGCTACTTCGTCCAGCTTTTTCAGGTCCCACCCTGTTCTGCTGTATCATGGTGATCGGCAAGCAACTGGCTTCAGGATGAGGACGGACATGACGTCATTTAGCAATGGCGCCCGTTTGTTTACGTCTCGAGTACCAAGAGTAGCCACAAACGAGATTAGCTGTGGAACGGCTCCCCAGCTATTCTCCGCCCCTACACATCGAAGTGTTAACTCTATGTGGGGTGTTGATAGCTATGTGGCGCGTTAATACATGCGTCCCCTGTTGATATACGATGTCTTAAAGGGAAACCTTTAGGATACTCGCTCCAGAAGTTAAAATTCTGTGATAACCTGTGGTTAAATTCTCTGGGAATATTTAGTAGTTATATACCCAAGGAAGCTACCAAAAAGGAACCTTCCATCAGGACGCCATGCGTTCCCTGTTGATATACGATGTCTTAAAGGGAAACCTTTAGGATACTCGCTCCAGAAGTTAGAATTCTGTGATAACCTGTGGTTAAATTCTCTGGGAATATTTAGTAGTTATATACCCAAGGAAGCTACCAAAAAGGAACCTTCCATCAGGACGCCATGGCTATCTCACCCAAAAATAGATTTTTCGCTTCGCTCAAAATCCGTTTTATTTTCTGCCGGCTGAACTACGGTATAGGTCCATACAGGTGGTCAGTATATTTGCAGTATAGTATATATGGCAGATGGATAACTAACGTATATACAGTATTATACTAGTAGTTATTTCCAATATATCTTGGGTATCCCTGTCCAAATATTTGCTGAACCCAATTCTATATTGATAGAATAATATTTCATCAATATTCTAATTTGAAATCAGTTTCCATTTACCCTGTAATATTAAATTTAGTAAAGGGCCGGTGGTGTGATGCCTCTAACCCCTAAAGGGGAGAGCCCTTATCCCTGAGTTTCCCCGTTCAGGAAACTCCCTGATTTAATATTGTAAGGGAGGTTACAGCAAATAGATGGGTTAGGATACATAAATATATGTCTTTTAATTTCTAATCAACATATCTTGGATGCGAGCTTCTGCTGTTACCGCTCTTTTTTCGAAAGAATGACATTCCTTCGATACTCTGATTGTGAATCAATCCTCCTTACCTCACAGCGTTAAGTATAGAGGGGGACAATGCTTGTACACTTCCTTACACCTAGGTGTTCAAACCCCTTTTTCTTCAGGGAATTCCCCGGTTGCAGGAATTTCCTTATCTTAATACTGAGGAGAAGTAAAGCATTGGCTCACAGGGGATACACGGGTATGTGTCTCCCACTATCTCTTTTAGCTTTCTGTCCTAAGCTATTATTGTCAAAAGACGATTTTGCAAATTGTTTATCGGTGCGATAATCAATTGAATACTCATTTCTGTTCTCCCTTCCTTACAGGAGGGACACCAGATGATGCATTGCAGTCTTCTGCAGTTATAAAGGTGAGTATTTTCACGGACATAATATATGCAGGTTCACCCCCCCCCCCAGCAATATTATTTCAAAATCCCCAACCTACAAGACGGCAGTCTAGAGCTGTCGAACTGTGGTTGGTTTCGTTTCAGAAGTTATCTCATAAATGCGGTTCAGTTGCGAACTCGCAAAAATGCGAAAACTCTACGGGAATTGGACTGAGAATTTCACTACTCATTACAAAAACTGCCAATTTAGTGTTCCTTTTAAAGGTTTTTAAGGTCTAACCCCCCCCCCCCACCCTGCCTCGCAAGATGAGGTTGCAGACACTAACGGCACTGGTGAGTCTGAGCGGGACTCGAACCCCCGACTGACAAACACCGGGCAGAGACTCCACAATCAAGCCACACCTTGTAGTGAAATCAACGACAGCAGTCATTGTTTCACTGTCACATCTGACTCCGCCGCCAAGAGCCGGCAGTGTGTGCCCTTGGTCACCACCCAGTCAATAGCTGAGTTGGTATGCCTTCAATTGACAGCTCGCCAATTACCGCTGACTATGCGTATAGTTTTCACCACTACCCAGTCACATTGAATACTGGCTAGGATGGTGTGACTTCTGTCAGCAGCCCGCTGACAGCCGACAAGTCACTGATATGTCGAAAACCTGCTAGCCATATCGGTACTGGAGTCCTGTGCCAGTTAACTTACCCCCAAGTACTAGCCTTGATGGTAACAAGCCAGTTGTATAGGGGTATACAATACCCTGTACATCTGCAGTATAGGACCATATCGCAGACAGAAATCTTTGGTACATAACCATACAATAGAATGGTTTTGGGGGATCCACTTCCCCCCCCCCACCCTTTTTTCTTTACGCTGATTCTTCATCAGCCTCTTGATTCTCATTATTAATTCCCCAGATGTAGGATGCTACTCTATCCTTATGGACTAAAATCTTCCATCGGCCCCTTCTTGAAAGGGGATGCCCTAAAATCAATAATTAGGAAGGCCGCAGCAGTTGGCTGGAAGGATTTACACGTATGTGTGTCTCCTCTTTTCCAGCGTACTTATCCTAAGCTTTATACAATAGAAAGGAGTCTTCTATTACAGTGAAACACTGAAAACCTGATATAGGCAAACGGTCAGGTATTGCCTAAAAGGAGAACGGAAGGGTTTCTTAGTTCTCCTTAGGATGTTAAACAGCATCCCACAGTTAAAATGACCGTTGTTCCACAGACGGTCAAATATATACACCTTCGGATCATATGAAGCAAACAGACGCTTCTGGTAGGAGGGAAGTTCCTCCTGGATCGCCGGACCTTCGATCCCTGGGGTCCAAGGTCTAACCAAGTGTTGCAGGTATTGCGCAACATTGCATGAATAAAACATGTTATGCTTTGTACATAAGTATAATGATTTGTTTTAGTATTAGGATTCGAACATTTGTTGATTACCTCAGAGATAGGATGTAATTCTTTATAGTTTTGTACTGGAGTAGGATTTAAGTCTTCTCAGAGCGATGCTCTTTTGTTTAGAAATGTTTTGGTTTTGTCAGATTGTGTATGACGCTCCACACACACTTAGGAGTCAGCTGTCATAGAACAATGTAGTCATAAAGTATCATTAAACTTGTATTTTAAGAATACCAAGTATCATTAATCCCACCAAGAAAAATTGACGACAAAATATGGGATCAGCTGAGAAATAATTACTAACAATTCTTCATCTATGTTCCAGGTAATTATTATGGTTAATAGAACTTCCTATGAAGTCATACTTAAAAATTGGTGACAAGGATGGGATCAGCTAATAAATAATTACTAACAATTCTTCATCTATGTTCCAGGTAATTATTATGGTTAATAGAACTTCCTATGAAGTCATACTTAAAAATTGGTGATGCCCAGGAGGACGAACACACGCAGAAGAAACATTGGGTCTTATGTAGAAGGACGGCCAGCACAAGAGAAGGTCCTTACAGCAAGAGGAAAATCGCCCAATGAAGATTGTACAAGCAGCAGAACAGGAATTTCATCAAACAAACAAAACAAGAAAGGGTGAAATTTGAAGTTGGGTAGGCTACAAAACAGGTAGGAAGTAAACTTGTGACTGCAGAACAGTAGCTTAACCTACTGTAGGTATTAAGGTAAGACTCAAAATGCCTTTTGATATAGAACACCCCGAACGTTTCAGCATCACTGCTGAGCCCAATTCTGTTGCAACACGATGGCAACAGTGGTGTGAGGAATTTAAGATTTATTTAGAAGCATTAGGGAACATGAAGGATGCCCAAAAGAAGGCATTATTACTTCATACAGCAGGTAGGGAAGTTCGGGAAGTGTTTAAGACTTTGCAGCCTACAGATGACACAAGTGAAGCTAAAATTAAGGCTCTTACCACATATTTTGCTCCTCAGGTCAGTAAATTTTTTGAAAGATATCAGTTTTCAGCGCAGGCTTATCAGAAAGAAAATGAAAGTTTAGATGCATTTGTGACTAGACTAAAGAATTTAGCCGTTTCATGTGAATTTCTAGAGTTAGAAAATGTTATCATAGATCAAGTGATTGCACATTGCACATCACAAGAGCTAAGAAAGAAATTATTGCAAGATAAAGATTTAACATTAGAAAAGGTATTGATAACAGGCAGAGCTTTAGAAACATCAAATAGGCAAAGTAACATAATAGGTCGTTCTACAAGCAATAAAATGGAAAATTCTAAAATTAATACAGTAGGTTCTAAGTGGAAAACCAATGAGAATCAGAGAAGGAATATGTCAAAGCCTAGTCATAGAAAAGTGCCTAATACTAATGTTCATAAATATCAGAATCAGGCTTATACACAGAAACAACAGGAAAAACCCAAGTGTTATAGGTGTGGTAAAACTGATCATCTTGCATACGAAGCAAAGAAATGCCCTGCTACTGGACAGACATTCCAGAATTGCAGAAAGATGGGTCATTTTGCAACTTCTTGTAGATTCCCTAAACATTACGCAAAGAAAATAAATGCTACTGTTGATACTATTGGTCAAGAGAATAATGCGGAAAATGTTGGTGTTGACGTGTGAGTAGTCCTCTAACATCAGTTCTGAGGGGAGCTTGACAGCTAATGTGTCATCAGCAGTGTTCCAGTCCAGACTGAGGTAATCTTGGGGGCCCGTTTTGGTGAAGTCTCCCGAGATGGGGGCATTAGTGGTCCATTTGGCAAGGGGCATGTTGGCTTCCAGCACAATTTTTTCTATGGACTGTCTTTCGCTAAGGATGTCCGTGGGCGAGTCATAGCAACGTTGGAAGTAGTCAATGTAGAAGCTTGTTTTAAGCTGTGAGGCAAGACTACTCGTTTGAGCATCCAGGTGGTGTTGGATTGTCTGGTTGAGCAAATATGGGCTCGAGGTGGCCCCAAACAGGACCACCTTGAAGCGGTACGCAACAACTTCGGACATACTGGAGTCCTTAAAGAAAAGAAACCGACAGTAATCACGGTGTTCCTGGGCGATCTCTATCTGCAGGAAAGCCTTAGAGTTGTCTGCCGTCAAACCAAATGGCTTTTCCCTAAACCGGAGGATCATGGACTGAATTTTTGAGGCCAAGTTTGGGCCGGTGTACAAAGATTCATTCAGAGACTTTGAATTTGGTCCTGATTTAGCTGAGGCATTGAATACTATGCGCATCGGGGTGGAGGTGGAACTTTTGAGGACAGGATGATGTGGTAGGTAGTGCATTTGTCCGTCATTATGAGGTTCTAGCTCGACCGGCTCGATAAAGCCCTCCTTTATGTACTCGTCAAGGATGGCCTGGTATTTGATGAATAACTGAGGGTCCTTAGATTTTTTAAGGGCCATCAGCTGGGCAAAAGCCCTACTAAAATTTATCTCCGGTCGGCTATCACTCTTGAAGGGTAGTTGCACCGTGTATCTTCCGTTTGCGTACTGTGTAGTACGCTTGAAGAGATCAACGGCCTGTGCCTCAAGATGACTGAAGGGTTCATTGCTTATGCCCACAGTATCGAGTTTCCAAAGATTCTCGACGGGGGGCTCTATTCCCACAGGGTCTGTTACGCTGATGCGGTTTAGTGTGAGCGACAGACTATCAACCTCTGGGGGTTCTGTCCCTTCTCGTGACCAATCTGGCAGCTCTCCCCAAAACACATATCCACCTGGTGTACTGAACAAGTTGACACCCTTGATGTTGTGAGTGCGCTTGAGGAGTCAGGGAAGATAATCAGCTCCGAGGATTATCTCTATGCCAGTAGCATTGTCATCTGGCTGCCTGTCTCCAAGACGTAGACCACTAGCCTCTAGAGTGCGAACTGCATGGGTATATCCAGGCGTCCTTATGTTCTTCCCCACGTTCGGGTTGTCGATGGCAACGACCTTATGCTTGCGGCGACCAATTTTCAAATTGAACTGTACAAAGTCTGAACATTGAGGTAGTTCGTCCATGTTGAACGAGTTGAGTCGGAACATGGTTTTTCCGACAGGAGCAAGGTTCAGTGACTTGACTACATTAGGATGAATAAATGTGCGTTGGGCACCACAATCCAGGAAAACTCGGGTGGTGTGTTTAAGTTTTCCATTAATTAGATCGCCAGTGAAGGTGGGTAGAACAGCAGGGTTTATTTCGTTTACCTGGTTAGTTTGTTCAGTCTCACTCGAGGCTATATGATTAAGTTGAACAGAAGGTGGGTCTGCTCTTGGCCCATCAGGTTGGTGACCCATGGTCAAGATGTTAGGGCAGAGAGGCAATTTGTGACCACGTTGGCAGTTCTGGCATGAAACATGGGCGGTGCAATCACGGGCAACATGTTGCGTCGAAAAACATTTAGTGCAACAGCCTAGTTGGTTCAACCGCATCAATCGACTACTTGAATCGAGGAACCGAGGACATTTTGTAGATGAGTGACCATTGTGGTCACAGAAAACACAATTGTACCGAACAGAGTTACCTGCTAGTGGGGGAGCTCTGGCCGGCTCCGGTGCACGCTTCTGAGTGGGTTTTGCTGGGTTTTGGGTTGGTGTGGATGGTGTCTTCGGCTTAAGAGCATCACTGGTTGTTCTAGGGAAGGGCTTAGCCAATTTTGTAGTTTAATTACTGTTTACTCCAGAGTTAGAAGGTTTAACAGGAAGCCGGTCTTTGCTTGGCTCCGTCAACAGTTTGGCTAGCTCCTTTGTGCGTGCATGTTCGTATAGTCTTTCCTTTAACTCTTGCAAGGACACGGATGTACTATTGTAATGGTGATGAACTGTCTCCAAGAGAGTGGGGTTTAGCTTACTCAGGATGGCATGCTCCAACAGATCTTCGGACAAGGGGGCTTTGGTCACTGGCACGTATTCCTCCACAGCATTGTTCCACTCCATCAGAAACCGTCTGAGGTCAGGGCCATCATCCGCCGGGGGACTCATACTAAAGAGCTTCTTGCGCAGCAAATGATGGTCAAGATCAGGGGATTCGAACTCCTGGACGAGGTTAGCGATGGTCCTCTCGTACAAACCCTCTGCCCAAATCCTGTTTCCAGCAAGACCCCTGGCTGGTCCTCTTGGGCACCGTAATAGGATCTTGTACTTATCCGCTGGGAAATATTTGGGAGACTCGTGGATGGTTTGACGGAACAGGCTCCACCAACCCGTCCAACGTTCCCTTCGACTTTCAAAGATGGGGGGATCAGGCTCAGAGGCAACGGACATATAAACAGTATGTGGGTTTGCGCCAGGTGTTTAATTCTGGACTTGGTCGCCAGTGGACTTATGGAACACAATGCTACTGAAGGCCGTTTCAATTCGTTTTGCACAGTCAACCAGCATTGGGTAATTCGCCACAACGGTCGGATGTTTATAATGAGACGGCCAAAACTGTTTGTGTTCATTGAGTTTGTCCCTGATGCCTCCGATGTGAACACTAAAGTAATCCAACCCAGGCGACGTCATGCGTGAAAGATCAACTGAACTTAGGCTATGGAGAGCCAGATCTGCGTCCTCACATAGAAATTTGAAATCGACCTCCTGTTGCTCAAGCTGTGAGTTAAGTTCCTCCAAGCTGGGAGCTTCAGCCTGAGGTTGTGGAGGGTTACCAAAATTAAGAATTTGTAAAGACATTTTAGATGAAACCCATGGATGTGCGGAGTTTGCAAATTCAAAGTTAAATAAATTCTTAAGATTTATGGGTATATCTGAGGAATGGAAACACACCCTACTCAAAGGGTTTGGGAAACTTGTGCGGCTATGTGTGCACAAGAAGTGACCACGGATTGGTTACATCCAAAATGAAAAACTGTGGTAAGTGGCAACGACAATTTACAAATATACAGTATAGGCTAGCACAAAAAATGTCATTAGTAAGTAAGATTTAGATAGTCGCAAAAATTACTCAATATGACTAGTAGCACATGGAAATTGCAAAACAATTCAAACAGTCACACATGCTCGGAGGAACCAACTGTGAACACCACTCGCGCTGAGGCTAAACTTGAAATTACCTCACGCAAAGTATAACTAAATCCCACTCACAACAGAGGACATTACATGAAGCTTTCCTCACACGGAGGTTAAACACAAAATTTCCTCACAAAAGGGACAATAGTGCAAAATTACGCTAAGGCTAAGGGTAAAATTATTGGCGCACTTGTTAAGTGGTAATCACAAGTAAAATAAGATACACTACACATGGGTGAGACGACCTTTAACAAAATTTTAAGTGTCTACGTGAAGTTGTAGACTTAGCAATATCGTGCTAAAAGTTCTGTGACCAAGGACAAAGGGTTAAACTTACAAGGGGTGTTAGTAAGAAAATTACAGCACTTGCACAAAGGATGGTAAACCGAGGTACAAAAATTATGGAAAAAGTAGATTGGCAAATTAAGTTAAACAGAGCAAAATGAAAGGTGCTTGCCTGGAGCAGTAAACTATGAAGTCTGAGCAACGTAAGTGATATACCTTAGTTCCAGTGTCTCGGAGCTTTCTGGTTAAATGCCAAAATTAGGTGAACAGATCATATGAACCGACGGGCATAGAACTTCGCAAGTTAACAGTAAAACATACAGCATGCAACCTAAATCAGTGACCTGAACATATATAAAGTTCTGTCGTCTCAGAGCTCATAAATAAACCTGGTTACACTGTCTTCCTTAAGCATGTGTCAAATACTATAAAATTACAAAAAAATCTTCTCTTGTTCCAACTCAAGTCTGGGCATTACACTTACTACAATGTGGCTGGAGCATGTGGGTAAGCGTGATATAGCGAGGTATTTATTACTTAATCAAACTAAGTTACGTTAATCTAATGATCCAAAAGTCAAAGGTGAGAGATCCGGTTCAAGGACCACTCGTGTGGAGACTTTTTATCTAAATGTTTGAGTGGGAACTTAGTCCGGGAAAGTCTCCCTACAACAGTTACACAAAGATCAACAGAGGAGGATAATGAGCGATTACACTCCAGGCACAAACACCCTGCTAATATCTTTACTGCCACAGTTTACTAACCTTCACTCTTAAATACAAAAGGGGGAAATTTTACTGTCCAGAGGGCGGAGAACTCCACACGTGGAAATAAAAGTAATTTATTTCCTACTCTAGCTTTGTCAGGTCTATAGTCATCTCACTCTTAGGCTGTTACGACTCCGTCCCAGTGACCCCAGAGAGATGCTGGACAGGTATCTTACGTTAATGCAATTAGAGACAATAAAAAAAATGGGAGCAGTGGTGTATAAAAGTATAAAGTAAAGTTAAATGGGGATCTTCACCTTCAAAGAACTAAGTTAAAGAGCGTACACTCGCTGATACCAACGTACCGATATCTACAATGGGTTACTCTCAACATCTCGGGTACTTCTCACCCGTCCCATAGTATAAATTGGTAAAATTCATATAATGGGGTTAAAGATACCAAAGTTTGTAATCTATTCCAAATGATTTATTACAGCAAAAAGGAATGGGAGTAACTCAATGATTTATACACATAGCAAAATTAAAAATTGGAAAGAATATCAGTAACTCAATTATAATTTATTCACATGGCAAAATGAATAAGTGAAAAGAGTATCAGTTTACAACAAAAATTATTGATAATATTAAACGGAATTAACTTGTGGGATTAACTCTCAAACGGAATAAATAGAATCAAAATGTTCTGATAAACAATGTGCGGTAGGCTGCTGTGAGGTCCCAACATGTGGTCAGTGACCTCAAGCAATTACCAAGACCAAAAATTATAAGTACATTAATTTCCATGCACGCAGCCTGAAAGATGTAATGCCAGAGTAATACCTAAACTTAACTTATGAGACAAATAGAAACTTATCTAAAGGGGGAATGAACTCACAAGATTTTATATGTTGTGGGCGCCCGTGTCCTGAAAGTGGCGGTCTTCAGTTTTGCTTCACTAGGTCTTCAGCACTTAATTTGCCGAGTCAATGGCCCCCTCCAACCAGCCCTCAGACTGGAACAGACGTTCTGTGGAATTAGCTGCTTTTCACTCACACTGGTTATCTGCTTGACCTCCTCCTTCGTAATCTTGGTTAGTTATTGTGTAAGGGGACAGGCTAGTGATGGATAGTGGGAGCACGAGGTTGACCTTGGATCCTGGCTTGACAGCTCCACTTAGTACCGTGGCCTGTAAGTTTGTGAGGTTGAGTTGAGGTCAGCTGCGTCCTCCTTCCTTCCTCCCAAAAAAGCTTATCTTGATGCGTAGGCCTATGGTCTTGAGGTGCCAACTCTCATTTAGGACAGGCTTGAAATACTTGTGTCTTGTGAGTTTTAAGCAATACACTTATTTAGAATAAAAGGCGAAATCTTGCAACTCCAGGGGACAAAGATAATCCTAACTCTAAACATCTGGCACACAAAATAAAAAATGAAACTAAAATGTAATTTAGCAAGTCGGGCTTACGTGTATGGACAACCATACCTCCTAGACTAGCAGACTTGGGTTGTAATTAAGAGATTTAAAATACCTAAATACTTAAGGTAAAATAATGAATACAAAAACACAAAAGTATTAATCTTGAGACACTCGCTTGAGAAAGAATCATTACTCATATTTTCCCCTGCCGTGACGTCACGAACAATAACAAAAACTACGTAAAAACTATGAAGAAGAGGAGTAGTGAAGAAAATTCTTCACAATGTATATATGTATATATATATATATATATATATATATATATATATATATATGTGTGTGTGTGTGTGTCTTATATATTATAGGCTATGTATTTAATTACAGCATATGTGTGTGGGCGTGTATATATATATATATATATATACATATACACATATATATATATATAGATATGTATGTATATATATATATATATACATACATATCAATATATATATATATATATACATACATATCATATATATATATATATATGTGTGTGTGTGTGTGTATATATATATATATATGTATATACAAGTATATTTTCATTTATGCCCCCCCCCCCCCCCTGTGGCCGCAGGGACATAAAAACTATTAGAATAGCGCCAAAGTATCCCTGGGTGTCGTAACAGGTGACTAAAAGGGACATAATGAGGGGGCTGGGAACCCCCTCTCCTGTATTATATACTCCTGTGAGACATCAAAGAGGTAGAGCTGGGAGGAAAGTGACTGCTCCCCGCACTCTAGTTTTGGGGTGTTTGAATGTGCGTGGATGTAGTACGATAGAGAGTAAAGGATGTAAGATTGAAAGTATGTTTAGAAATAGAAGAATGGATATATTGCCTTTTTGTGAGACAAAGATAAAAGGGAAGGGTGAAGTGATGTTTGGTGAAGTGACTGGTAGAGTGTCTAGGATTGAAAGGGGAAGAGCAAGAGAGTGTGTGAATTTATTGCTGAGTGAATGGATGGCAGATAAAGTGGTGGAATGGAACGAGATATCATCTAGGTTAATGTGGGTAAGGGTTAGGTTGGGTAGGGAATGTTGGGCTTTTGTTAGTGCGTATGGGCCAGGTTGTGAAAAAATTAAATAGGAGTGGAATGAGTTCTTTAATGAATTAATTAGGTGTGTAGAAAGACTGGGTAGAAGGAATTATGTAGTTGTCATGGGTGACTTATATGCTAGAGAAGTAGAAGGTGTCATTGGGAAGTATGGCGTACCAGGTGAAAATGAGAGTGGTGAGAGATGGTGATAAGTTCTAGCATTTTCAAAAAAAAAGATAAGAACAAGTATATATGGGTAAGAGTGGCCAATGGATGAGTGGTAGAAAGGGCTTTAATGGATTATGTGTTGATAACTAAAAGAATGTTTGGAAGATTGAAAGACATGCACCTGTTTAGGGGTATGGCTAACGGTATGTCTGATCATTTTTTGGTGGAAGGAAAATTAGTTGTAGCAAAAGAGTGGGGGATTAGAGTAGGTGGATGTAAAAGGGAGCTAGTGAGGGCTGAAGAGCTAATAAAACCGGAGGTAAAAAGTGAATACCAAGAAAGGTTGAAAATAGCATATGACAGAGTGAAATTAAGAGAAACTGGTAATTTAGAGGAGTGGATGTTAGTAAAAGAAAATTTTGTTGGGATTGCAAGTGATGTGTGTGGCAAGAAGTTTGTTGGAGGCAGCAAGAGGAAGGGCAGTGAATGGTGGAGTGAAGGAGTGAAGGTAAAAGTGGAAGAGAAAAAAAATGGCATTTGAAGAAGGGCTTCAGAATAATAGTGTAGAGAAGTATGAAAGAAATAGAGAGAAAAATGTGGAAGTAAAGCGCAAGGTAACTGAGGCAAAGAGGGCGGCTTACCTGAGGTGGGGTCAGGGATTGGGTCGTTCATATGAAGAGAATTAGAAGAAGTTTTGGAAAGAAGAAAGTAAGGAAGGCTGGTTCGAGAATTGAAGAGACAGTGAAAGATGGAAATGGAAGGTTGTTAAAAGGAGAGGAGGCAAGGAAAAGGTGGGCGGAATATTTTGAATGTTTACTAGATGATGAGGATAATAGGGAGGCAGACATAATTGCTGTTGCAGGTGTTGAGGTCCCAGTGAAGGAAGATGAAAATGAAAGAGAGAATACAAGAGAGGAAGTGAAGAGAGCACTAGATGAAATGAGAGTAGGAAAAGCACCTGGTATGGATGTTGTGAGAGCTGAGATGTTGAAGGAAGGGTGTGTGACTGTACTTGAATGGTTGGTAAGATTGTTTAATATGTGTTTTGTGTTGTTAATGGTACCAGTAGATTGGGTTTGTGCATGTATTGTACCACTATATAAGGGTAAGGGAGATGTGCATGAGTGTTGTAATTCAAGGGGTATTAGTTTGTTGAGTGTGGTTGGAAAAGTGTAAGGTAGAGTAATGATTAATAGGATTAAGGATAAAACAGAGAATGCAATCTTAGAAGTACAAGGTGGTTTTAGAAGAGGTAGGGGATGTATGAATCAGATTTTTACAGTTAGGCAGATATCCAAGAAATATTTAGCAAAAGGTAAGGAGGTGTATGATGCGTTTATAGATCTGGAGAAGGCGTATGATAGAAGTGATAGGGGAGTAATGTGGAATTTGATGAGGTTATATGAAATTGGTGGAAGGTTGTTGCAAGCAGTGAAATATTTCTACAAAGGTAGTAAAGCGTGTGTCAGGATAGGAAATGAAGTGAGCGATTGGTTTCCTGTGTGAGTGGGGCTGAGACAGGGATGTGTGATGTCTCCATGGTTGTTTAACTTATATGTTGATGGAGTGGTGAGAGAGGTGAATGCTCGAGTGCTTGGACGAGGATTGAAACTGGTAGACAAGAATGATCATGAATAGGAGGTAAATCAGTTGTTGTTTGCGGATGATACTGTACTGGTTGCAGATTCAGAAGAGAAGCTTGGCCGATTAGTGACAGAATTTGGAAGGGTATGTGAGATAAGGAATTTGAGAGTTAATGTGGGTAAGAGTAAAGTTATGAGATGTACGAGAAGGGAAGGTGGTGGGAGGTTGAATGTCCTGTTGAATGGAGAGTTACTTGAGGAGGTGGATCAGTTTAAGTACTTGGGCTCTGTTGTTGCAGCAAATGGTGGAGAACGTCAGGGAGTGAATGAAGGATGCAAAGTGTTGGGGGCAGTGAAGGGAGCGGTCAAGAATAGATGGTTGGGCATGAGTGTAAAGAGCGTTCTGTATGAGAAAGTGATTGTACTAACTGCGATGTATGGATCGGAGTTGTGGGGAATGAAAGTGACGGAGAGACAGAAATTGAATATGTTTGAGATGAAGTGTCTGAGGAGTATGGCTGGTGTATCTCGAGTAGATAGGGTTAGGAAAGAAGTAGTGAAGGTGAGAATGGGTGTATGAAATGAGTTAGCAGCTAGAGTGGCTATGAATGTGTTGAGGTGGTTTGGCCATGTTGAGAGAATGGAAAATGGCTGTGTACTAAAGATGGTGATGAATGCAAGAGTTGATGGGACAAGTACAAGAGGAAGGCCAAGGTTTGGGTGGACGGATGGAGTGAAGGAAGCTCTGGGTGATAGGAGGATAGATGTGAGAGAGGCAAGAGAGTGTGCTAGAAATAGGAATGAATGGCGAGCAATTGTGACGCAGTTCCGGTAGGCCCTGCTGCTTCCTCCGGTCATCTTGGATGACCGTGAAGGTAGCAGCAGTAGGGCATTCAGTGTTATGAAGCTTCATCTGTGGGGGATAACGGGGGAGGGTGGGCTGTGGCACCCTAGCAGTACCAGCCAAACTCAGTTGAGTCCTTTGCCAGGCTGGGAGGAAAATAGATAGGAAAGGTCCCCTTTTTTTCATTGGTTTGATGTCGGCTACCCCCCAAAATTGGGGGAAGTGCCTTGGTATATGTATGTCTAGATATATATGTATATATATATATATATATATATATACATATATATATATATATATATATATACATATATATTATACGATGATGGCTCCTGGGTCTGGGCACCAAAAATATATATTATACTCTGGCTCGTGACTTGGAACCAAACATAATATAATATATACTACAACTGGTAAGTTAATCAACCTCTCGAATTCCAAACTCACTTATT
Organism: Palaemon carinicauda; assembly: GCF_036898095.1. Lineage (NCBI taxonomy): Eukaryota > Metazoa > Arthropoda > Malacostraca > Decapoda > Palaemonidae > Palaemon > Palaemon carinicauda. Next base: position 64,725,169 of record NC_090748.1, read on the forward strand.
TGCTTTTATATTAAAACTTTTACACTTTAAAATATTAATACACGAATTCTGGGACAGTTAAATAAGTCCCAAACAGCATTATATAAAGCACTGAATATCCGAAGGTCTCTTAAGTACCCTCAAAATTGAACTGGGCAATTACTCTTAAGAATTATTTACAACTTACTACGGCTCTTTAACAGGATACGAACGGATTCTATTCTAAGCTATGGTGATTGGAATCATACCTTCTTTTATATAAATTATAACATTTTGAAAGAATTTACATAATAAAAAATACAATCGAAATATTAACTCTGAACAAAACTTAGATTAAGACAAAAATGTTACGATCTGATAATTATATAATGACTTGACTAAATGTTAAATCTGGATAATCCTTAGACTAGGAAAAGAAATAAACTTACAAAAATTATACAATCACTTGTTTCACTGGAAATTAAATCTGAGTTCAATATTTAAGTTTTACACTTAATGAAAAATAGATAACTAGATTACAATACAAATACCTAACATTCACACAGGGCCGTTTACAAAACTTTAAGAGAATTTTCATAAGTACACACTATAGGTACTGAACACTTAAAGCAATAGTCTGAGCTACATCCTTGATTGAGGGAGAAGGGAGACGGCAAACTTAAGGCTGGAAATCTCTATCTGTCTATCTAACACTGGGGGTTGCCTTATATATATATATATATATATACATATATATATACATATATATATATATATATATATGAAACCTAGCTACTTCCAGAAACTTCCCAATGAACTGGGAAGCAAGGGGGACCAGGCAAAAGGCGTCAGAGTTACCAAGTATTGCTTTCTCGAACACTTTCTCACCCAACAGGGAAACGAAACCTGGGCTTCCTGGGCAAATATCACACACAGTGAGGCGGCTCTCTGTCAGCTAGCTCTGCCCACTCTTTGTCCCCAAAACAAAAAATGATAACATCCTATCACTAGGTTTTTCGCGAAATTTCCAAGGCACATGGTCTGTGTATTCTCTCTCAGACATGACGCAATACTTCATAAAATATAAAAGAACATTACATAATCTCTTGTTCATGATCAAATAGCACTCTCAAACACATCACGTAAGACTTCGAAACAAAAATACGTGAAATTAAAAGTTCATTCTTAAAACTAACGTAAATTTACATATACTGATTTGAATAAAGAGTACAATGAAATTAACGAAGAAAGTCTTACATAATTTACATAAATTACTTACGTCAACACGAGAGGAGCTCATTTTACGAGCTGGCTATTCATCTTTTCAATGCATAAATAGAATATAAATAAAATCACTATTAAACTACTGTATTTATTCTACACTTGACCAGCTTCGTAAGAAGATATATATATATATATATATATATTTATATATGTGTGTGTGTATGTGTGTGTCTTATATAATATTATAGGTTATGCATTTAATCATGTGTGTGGGAGTGTATATATATATATATATATATAGATATAGATATATTTATATATATATATATATATATATATTTATATATATACATATATATATATATATATATGTGTGTATATATATACATATATATGTATGTATATATATATATATATATATTTATACACACATATATATATATATATATGTATGTATATATATAAATATATATATACATACATATATATACATATATATATATATATATATACATATATATATATATATGTAAGTATATATATATGTAAGTATATATATATATATATATATCAGCCATTACTAACCCACTGCAGAACAAGGGCCTCAGACATGTCCTTCCACTTGCGTTTATTTATCTTTCTGTGCCAGGCCATACCCGCAAACTTCCTTAGTTCGTTGATCCACCCTCTTCTCTTCCTTACTCTGCTTCTTTTACAATCTCTAGGGACCCATTCTGTTATTTCCTGATGTCCATCTATTGTCCGTCATTCTCAGTATATGTCCTTTCCATGTCCATTTCTTTTTCTTACAAGTTATTAGAAAAGCCTTTACTTTAGTTTGCTCTCGTATTCATATTGATCTTGTTCTGTCCCCTAGTGTTATTCCCATTATCATTCTTTCCATAGCTCTTTGAGCTGTAACTAGCTTATGCTCTGAGGCTTTAGTAAGGCTCCAAGTTTTTGACGTATGAGTTAATAATGGTAAGACCATCTCATTAAATGCTTTTCTTTTTAGAAAAAGTGGCATTTTACGTTTCCTAATATCATTTTGTTTACCAAATTTTCTACATCCAATGCTTATCGTTTTTTTTTTTTTTTTTTTTTTTTGGTCTCGTTTCTTGGAGAAACACTTGCTGTTTGTCCTAAATATGTATATTCATTAACAATCTCCAGATGCTCGTCCATAGCTCTTATGTGTGGTCTCCCTGCATCTTAATTAAATATTATCTTAGTTTTACTCATTAATTTTCAGTTTTACATTTCTGATTTCTCTATTCAGATTTTCTGTCATCTTTCGTAATTTCTCCCATGATTCGCTAAACCGCTGTCATCTGCAAATCATGTTAAGGTATTCCCCATTAACATTAATTCCTACATTTTCCCAATGTAAATTCTTAAAAACTTCTTCTTGGCATGCCATAAGTAATTTAGGAGAGATGGTGTCTCCCTGTCTAACAACTTTCTTAATCGAAATTTTATCACTATCTTTATATAGTTTTAGGATTGCTGTACTTCCTATATAGATATCTTCATGTGTTCTAACATAAGAGTCTTCTATTCCTGGTTTTTAAGGGATTTTATAACTGGTGATGTTTCCACAGAATCGAAAGCTTTCTCATAGTCTATAAATGCCATACATACTGGTTTGTTATACTCTGTTGATTTTTCCATTACCTGGTTAATTACATGGATGTGGTCAGTTGTTGAATACCCACTTCTGAAGCCTGCTTGCTCTCTTGATTGATTACAGTCTAGCTGACTTTTTATTCGGCCTAATGTGATCTTTGTATATATTTTATGAATTAAGGACAGTAAATTTATTGAGCAGTAATTTTTCAGATTTTTTGTCTCCCTGTTTGTGAATTAGTATATTGCTAAAGTTTTTCAAATGTGTAGGTACAGAGCATTCTTGCAGACATTTGGTGTAGCCTAGAACTCAGTCTGTTTACTATTATGAAATCGCCTCCATCTATTATCAAATCAATTGTTAGGCCATCTTCTCCTGCTGCTTTGTCTCTTTTCATGCCTTTTAATGTTTTCTTTAGTTCTCCTACTGTTACGTTTGGTACCGGCCCAAATGTTTCAATGTTTCTATTAGTGAAGTTATTTCTTATGTAAGGACAGTGAGACAAGCGTCACCAAGATCAACTGATACTTTATTCGAATGTGCACGGAAGTATATTACAAGGTGCGGACGGAAAGGTAGGATGAAGCTGGCGCCAAATCAGATTGAAGTGCCCGCCAAAATATATGTGTTTTCTTACACTTACAAATATATGAATTATGGGTTAAGAGAAACATGTTATGAAATGATACATACATCAAAATGTAGCTCTGGTAGAGCGGGATATATATACAAGGGAAACCACAGTGTGGCGAAAAGAGAATTCAAATAAATAAGTCGTTTGTCGATTTTCTGGACGACGAAGGGATCGGTGTCCTTACAAGTACTCCCCCCCCCCCCCCCCAAGACATCGGGCGGCGTAGAGGGCTGATGGTCAATCTTCGTATCTTTTCGGGCGTCGGAGGGTTCCTCTTGTTTTTGAATGGAGGGGCGCGCTGGCGGTCGGTGTAAGGATCTCTTCCTCTTGTCGTCGTTTGATGATTTTTCTTTCGTTGGGTGGCTTGTTTTGAGGCGGGACTCTGGATCTGCCAGGTCCAGCGGAGGCGGTGTCGCTTCCTTCGAGAAATGCTGGTTTCACGCGGTCTATTGAGACCCAGTCCTCTTGGCCATGGATGTCGAGAAGGAAGGCTTTCGTTGTTTTTTTAATTACCCGGAAGGGACCTCGGTAAGGTCTAGTCAGTGGTTGTCGATGAGCGTCGACACGGACGAAAACATACCTGCAGTCATCCAGGCTTTTTGGCTTGAAGTGCTTGGTTCTGTCCTGGTAAGTTTTGAGACACAGCCTGAACTTCCTGGCGATGTCCCTTAGGTGATCCAGCTGCGTGTCGTCGGTTGATGAGGGAAAGAATTCACCAGGAACTGCGAGCGCTTCCCCGTAAACCTTTTCGGCGGGCGAAGGTTCGCCGTCTGCGCGAGGGGCGGTGCGAAGGCCGAGGAGTACCCAAGGAAGTCGTGATTTCCAGTCCCCGTCGGTGCAGCTCGCCATCAGGGACGCCTTGAGGGCGCGGTGAGTTCTTTCGACCATGCCGTTTGCCGCGGGGTTGTATGCCGTGGTGCTGTGGAGCGTCGTCCCCATCAGGTTTGCCAAAGCGAGCCATATTTCTGAGAGGAAAGCGGGGCCTCTGTCAGTCGTGATGTCGTCAGGAACGCCAAACCTGCTCACCCAGCTTGACAGGAGGGCTTCAGCGCATGCTGGAGTCGTAGCTTCGGTCATCGGCGATGCCTCCAACCACCTCGTGGAGCGATCGATGATCGTAAGTAGGTAGCGAGCGGATCCAGAAGGGGGCAATGGTCCCACGACGTCGATATGTATATGGCCGAAACGTCTTTTTGGCTGGGGAAAATCGCCTACCCCCGATTCGGTGTGACGGCTGACCTTGCTTGACTGGCAGTTGATGCATGACTTTGCCCAGTCCCGGGCGTCCTTTTTTATCCCTGGCCAGACAAACTTTTCAGACAGAAGGCGAGCGGTGGTGCGTCCTGAGGGATGTGAAAGTCCATGGATGATATCGAATATTTTTCTTCTGCAGGAGGCTGGTACCCAGGGACGTGGGCGGCCCGTGCTGGTGTCGCAAAGAATAGTTACTCCTGCTGGTCCGAGGGGAATCGCACTTATCTTAAGCGCAGATAGCCCCGTCAGGTGATCCTGTGCTTCTCGGTTGGTGCGTTGTTTGGTTGCGAGATTGGCGTAGTCGATTCCCAGGTGGATCGCGTCAATTTCAATCCTTGAAAGGGCGTCCGCGACTGGGTTTTTCTTTCCTGGGACGTAACGTATGGTGCACCCGAATTCGGCGATTGATGCGAGATGACGTTGTTGTCGGGAGGACCATGCGTCCGTCGATTTCGTGAAGGCGTGTACGAGGGGTTGATGGTCCGTCGCGATTGTGAAGGAGGTACCCTCCAAGATGTGCCTGAAGTGGCGGACGGCGAGGTAGACGGCGAGGAGTTCCCTATCAAAGGTGCTGTATCTTGTTTCGGCAGGTTTCAATTTCTTGCTGAAGAATGCCAGCGGTCGAGGAGAACCATCGACGAGTTGCTCAAGCACAGCCCCACAGGTGACGTTGCTGGCGTCGGTCGTTAGTCGCAGGGGCGCGTTGTCGTCGAAATGAGCCAGGGTGGTGGCATTCGCAAGGGAATCCTTCGTCCGAGCGAATGCCTGTTGCTGGGGCAAACCCCACTCGAGTTTGTTTGCTTTTCCTTTCAGGACGTCGTCAAGGGGTGACAGGGTTTGTGCGATGTTGGGGATGAAGCGCCTGTAGTAATTGACCATTCCCAAGAACTCCTGAAGTTGGCGGATGGTCGTAGGCATTGGGAACTTTCTGATGGCGTCGACCTTGGTTGTCATGGGTTTTACCCCGCTCGAGGATACGCGGTGACCAAGGAAATCCACTCCCTCCGCACCGAACGTGCATTTGTCGAAGCGTACGACTAGGCCGTTCTCCTGTAGGCGCTTGAGGACGGTGCGGACGTGTCCCTTGTGTTCCTCCTTGGTTTTCGAGAATATCAGGATGTCATCGACGTAGCAGACGCAGAAAGGTAGGTCACCCAGGATGCTATCCATTAGTCGTTGGAAGGTCGCCCCGGCGTTACGTAGACCGAAGGTCGAGTATGCGAAGGTGTAGGATCCAAACGGCGTTACAATGGCAGTTTTCGGGATATCTTCCGGGAATACGGGGACCTGGAAATAAGACTTGAGGAGGTCCATCTTGGTAAAAAACCTTGCGCCGTGCAACGCGTTCGTTAGGTCCTGCATGTTGGGCAGCGGGTAATGATCGGGCATTGTGATGAGGTTGAGGCGCCTGTAGTCGCCGCAAGGTCTCCAAGACCCGTCCGGCTTTTTAACCATGTGCAGGGGTGATGCCCAAGGGCTCGATGCTTTCTTACAGATACCCATGCGTTCCATGTCCTCGAAGGCGCGTTTGGCATCCTCCAGTTTCTGAGGCAGGAGGCGGCGGAATTTGGCGTGAGTGGGAGGTCCTGTCGTTGTGATGTGGTGGTAGATACCATGCTTGGACGGGGAACCTGGCGAGTGTCGAAGCTCGGGCTTGAAAACCTCGGGAAACTCTCATAGGAGGTCTGCGTAGGGGTGCGTCGTTACGGCGGATATGGACATTGTTGCAGGGCCGTGTTCTAGGGCGCGGGACTGGCAGGTTCCCGTGTCGATGAGACGTCTGTTAGCGACATCGACGAGGAGTCCATGGTGGGCGAGGAAATCCGCACCGAGGAGGGGGCGATTGACGTCGGCGATAGCGAAGGGCCAAGAATACGAACGGCCCATGATAGATATCTTGAGGGTCTTGATCCCATAGCACAGTATGGGAGATCCGTTGGCGGCGATGAGTGAGGGAGCGTTTTTGTCGGGACCACGGTCTAGGTCGGACTTCGAAGGAGGGAACGTTGACTGCATTGCGCCGGTGTCCACCATGAGTCTACGGTTGGATATGGTATCGAGGATACAGAAACCAATCTTGTTTTGGTTAACTGAGGCTGCGATGGTGGCAGGTGGATGCTTCTGGCGTCATCTTCTAGGGAAACTGCATGGTGCTCTACATTTCTTGGCGTCACTGCCGAACTGTTGGTGATAGATGCACCATGCTGGGTTAGGCCTAGGGTTCGGTCGCGTCGGTTGCGGTGGTTTCTTTCTTGATAGAATGTTGATCTCGTCGTCCTCAAGGGCCATTGCCGAGGAGTCTATGGAAGAGCAGCTGCTGAAGGAGGAGAACGGAGGCGGTGCTGACGATGATGCTCCGAGGCGAGATGCTTTGGAGGCCTCGGGGAGCTTCTGAGCCTTCGACAGGAGTTCGTTCATCGGGAGCGTGTCGGCGTCTGTCAATTGGGCCCGTACGTCCTGTGGTAGGCGTCGAAGAAAGATTTCACGAGATAAGCTAATCTCACGTCGTCGGCCGTTGCTGTCTGTTTCGGGGAGCATAAGCAGGCCGGTTAGCTCGTCCCACGCCTCGACAGGAGAGGTGTCACCCATGGGCTTGCCGGCGAGGTCTAGTACTTTCTGTGCCCTTGCTGAGACAGAGAGGGAGTATATATCGATGAGTTTCGTTCTCAGGTCGTCGTATGAAACTTGGCCGGCCTGGGCGTCGAGCCATGGGGAAATCTTGTCGAATACCTCTTCAGGTATGGAGGTGAGAACGATGTCAGCCTTGGCGCAGGAGTCGCTGAGTCTAGCGACGCGGAAGAGTACGTCCGCTCTCAGGAACCAGGAAGCGGTGTTGTGTTGAGAAAAGGGCGGCAGTTTGACTTTGGGCGTGGAGGCGAGGCCGTTGGGTGCGATGGGCGTGTTGCTTCCTGCATCAAGGCCAGACGACGAGTCGGCGAAGAGGTGAGAAGTTGATATGTCGGTTAAGCTCATCCTACCGCCTTACGTTCACCGAAGTGTGGGAGAACCAAAGGCAGGCTCGTGCCTAAGGTAACGGAGTATATAGAAGGTAGCACGGCCGTAATAAGTCCGTTAATGGCAAAGCCAAAACCGCTGATGCTACTTTCAACTCCGGGGTCACCAGTTGTAAGGACAGTGAGACAAGTGTCACCAAGATCAACTGATACTTTATTCGAATGTGCACGGAAGTATATTACAAGGTGCGGACGGAAAGGTAGGATGAAGCTGGCGCCAAATCAGATTGAAGTGCCCGCCAAAATATATGTGTTTTCTTACACTTACAAATATATGAATTATGGGTTAAGAGAAACATGTTATGAAATGATACATACATCAAAATGTAGCTCTGGTAGAGCGGGATATATATACAAGGGAAACCACAGTGTGGCGAAAAGAGAATTCAAATAAATAAGTCGTTTGTCGATTTTCTGGACGACGAAGGGATCGGTGTCCTTACAAGTACTCCCCCCCCCCAAGACATCGGGCGGCGTAGAGGGCTGATAGTCAATCTTCGTATCTTTTCGGGCGTCGGAGGGTTCCTCTTGTTTTTGAATGGAGGGGCGCGCTGGCGGTCGGTGTAAGGATCTCTTCCTCTTGTCGTCGTTTGATGATTTTTCTTTCGTTGGGTGGCTTGTTTTGAGGCGGGACTCTGGATCTGCCAGGTCCAGCGGAGGCGGTGTCGCTTCCTTCGAGAAATGCTGGTTTCACGCGGTCTATTGAGACCCAGTCCTCTTGGCCATGGATGTCGAGAAGGAAAGCTTTTGTTGTCTTTTTAATTACCCGGTAGGGACCTCGGTAAGGTCTAGTCAGTGGTTGTCGATGAGCGTCGACACGGACGAAAACGTACCTGCAGTCATCCAGGCTTTTTGGCTTGAAGTGCTTGGTTCTGTCCTGGTAAGTTTTGAGACACAGCCTGAACTTCCTGGCGATGTCCCTTAGGTGATCCAGCTGCGTGTCGTCGGTTGATGAGGGAAAGAATTCACCAGGAACTGCAAGCGCTTCCCCGTAAACCTTTTCGGCGGGCGAAGGTTCGCCGTCTGCGCGAGGGGCGGTGCGAAGGCCGAGGAGTACCCAAGGAAGTCGTGATTTCCAGTCCCCGTCGGTGCAGCTCGCCATCAGGGACGCCTTGAGGGCGCGGTGAGTTCTTTCGACCATGCCGTTTGCCACGGGGTTGTATGCCGTGGTGCTGTGGAGCGTCGTCCCCATCAGGTTTGCCAAAGCGAGCCATATTTCTGAGAGGAAAGCGGGGCCTCTGTCAGTCGTGATGTCGTCAGGAACGCCAAACCTGCTCACCCAGCTTGACAGGAGGGCTTCGGCGCATGCTGGAGTCATAGCTTCGGTCATCGGCGATGCCTCCAACCACCTCGTGGAGCGATCGATGATCGTAAGTAGGTAGCGAGCGGATCCAGAAGGGGGCAATGGTCCCACGACGTCGATATGTATATGGCCGAAACGTCTTTTTGGCTGGGGAAAATCGCCTACCCCCGATTCGGTGTGACGGCTGACCTTGCTTGACTGGCAGTTGATGCATGACTTTGCCCAGTCCCGGGCGTCCTTTTTTATCCCTGGCCAGACAAACTTTTCAGACAGAAGGCGAGCGGTGGTGCGTCCTGAGGGATGTGAAAGTCCATGGATGATATCGAATATTTTTCTTCTGCAGGAGGCTGGTACCCAGGGACGTGGGCGGCCCGTGCTGGTGTCGCAAAGAATAGTTACTCCTGCTGGTCCGAGGGGAATCGCACTTATCTTAAGCGCAGATAGCCCCGTCAGGTAATCCTGTGCTTCTCGGTTGGTGCGTTGTTTGGTTGCGAGATTGGCGTAGTCGATTCCCAGGTGGATCGCGTCAATTTCAATCCTTGAAAGGGCGTCCGCGACTGGGTTTTTCTTTCCTGGGACGTAACGTATGGTGCACCCGAATTCGGCGATTGATGCGAGATGACGTTGTTGTCGGGAGGACCATGCGTCCGTCGATTTCGTGAAGGCGTGTACGAGGGGTTGATGGTCCGTCGCGATTGTGAAGGAGGTACCCTCCAAGATGTGCCTGAAGTGGCGGACGGCGAGGTAGACGGCGAGGAGTTCCCTATCGAAGGTGCTGTATCTTGTTTCGGCAGGTTTCAATTTCTTGCTGAAGAATGCCAGCGGTCGAGGAGAACCATCGACGAGTTGCTCAAGCACAGCCCCACAGGCGACGATGCTGGCGTCGGTCGTTAGTCGTAGGGACGCGTTGTCGTCGAAATGAGCCAGGGTAGTGGCATTCGCAAGGGAATCCTTCGTCCGAACGAATGCCTGTTGCTGGGGCAAACCCCACTCGAGTTTGTTTGCTTTTCCTTTCAGGACGTCGTCAAGGGGTGACAGGGTTTGTGCGATGTTGGGGATGAAGCGCCTGTAGTAATTGACCATTCCCAAGAACTCCTGAAGTTGGCGGATGGTCGTAGGCATTGGGAACTTTCTGATGGCGTCGACCTTGGTTGTCATGGGTTTTACCCCGCTCGAGGATACGCGGTGACCAAGGAAATCCACTCCCTCCGCACCGAACGTGCATTTGTCGAAGCGTACGACTAGGCCGTTCTCCTGTAGGCGCTTGAGGACGGTGCGGACGTGTCCCTTGTGTTCCTCCTTGGTTTTTGAGAATATCAGGATGTCATCGACGTAGCAGACGCAGAAAGGTAGGTCACCCAGGATGCTATCCATTAGTCGTTGGAAGGTCGCCCCGGCGTTGCGTAGACCAAAGGTCGAGTATGCGAAGGTGTAGGATCCAAACGGCGTTACAATGGCAGTTTTCGGGATATCTTCCGGGAATACGGGGACCTGGAAATAAGACTTGAGGAGGTCCATCTTGGTAAAAAACCTTGCGCCGTGCAACGCGTTCGTTAGGTCCTGCATGTTGGGCAGCGGGTAATGATCGGGCATTGTGATGAGGTTGAGGCGCCTGTAGTCGCCGCAAGGTCTCCAGGACCCGTCCGGCTTTTTAACCATGTGCAGGGGTGATGCCCAAGGGCTCGATGCTTTCTTACAGATACCCATGCGTTCCATGTCCTCGAAGGCGCGTTTGGCATCCTCCAGTTTCTGAGGCGGGAGGAGGCGGAATTTGGCGTGAGTGGGAGGTTCTGTCGTTGTGATGTGGTGGTAGATACCATGCTTGGACGGGGAACCTGGCGAGTGTCGAAGCTCGGGCTTGAAAACCTCGGGAAACTCTCATAGGAAGCCTGCGTAGGGGTGCGTCGTTACGGCGGATATGGACATTGTTGCAGGGCCGTGTTCTAGGGCACGGGACTGGCAGGTTCCCGTGTCGATGAGACGTCTGTTAGCGACATCGACGAGGAGTCCATGGTGGGCGAGGAAATCCGCACCGAGGAGGGGGCGATTGACGTCGGCGATAGCGAAGGGCCAAGAATACGAACGGCCCATGATAGATATCTTGAGGGTCTTGATCCCATAGCACAGTATGGGAGATCCGTTGGCGGCGATGAGTGAGGGAGCGTTTTTGTCGGGACCACGGTCTAGGTCGGACTTCGAAGGAGGGAACGTTGACTGCATTGCGCCGGTGTCCACCATGAGTCTACGGTTGGATATGGTATCGAGGATACAGAAACCAATCTTGTTTTGGTTAACTGAGGCTGCGATGGTGGCAGGTGGATGCTTCTGGCGTCATCTTCTAGGGAAACTGCATGGTGCTCTACATTTCTTGGCGTCACTGGCGAACTGTTGGTGGTAGAAGCACCATGCCGGGTTAGGCCTAGGGTTCGGTCGCGTCGGTTGCGGTGGTTTCTTTCTTGATAGAATGTTGATCTCGTCGTCCTCAAGGGCCATTGCCGAGGAGTCTATGGAAGAGCAGCTGCTGAAGGAGGAGAACGGAGGCGGTGTTGACGATGATGCTCCGAGGCGAGATGCTTTGGAGGCCTCGTGGAGCTTCTGAGCCTTCGACAGGAGTTCGTTCATCGGGAGCGTGTCGGCGTCTGTCAATTGGGCCCGTACGTCCTGTGGTAGGCGTCGAAGAAAGATTTCACGAGATAAGCTAATCTCACGTCGTCGGCCGTTGCTGTCTGTTTCGGGGAGCATAAGCAGGCCGGTTAGCTCGTTCCACGCCTCGACAGGAGAGGTGTCACCCATGGGCTTGCCGGCGAGGTCTAGTACTTTCTGTGCCCTTGCTGAGACAGAGAGGGAGTATATACCGATGAGTTTCGTTCTCAGGTCGTCGTATGAAACTTGGCCGGCCTGGGCGTCGAGCCATGGGGAAATCTTGTCGAATACCTCTTCAGGTATGGAGGTGAGAACGATGTCAGCCTTGGCGCAGGAGTCGCTGAGTCTAGCGACGCGGAAGAGTACGTCCGCTCTCAGGAACCAGGAAGCGGTGTTGTGTTGAGAAAAGGGCGGCAGTTTGACTTTGGGCGTGGAGGCGAGGCCGTTGGGTGCGATGGGCGTGTTGCTTCCTGCATCATGGCCAGACGACGAGTCGGCGAAGAGGTGAGAAGTTGATATGTCGGTTAAGCTCATCCTACTGCCTTACGTTCACCGAAGTGTGGGAGAACCAAAGGCAGGCTCGTGCCTAAGGTAACGGAGTATATAGAAGGTAGCACGGCCGTAATAAGTCCGTTAATGGCAAAGCCAAAACCGCTGATGCTACTTTCAACTCCGGGGTCACCAGTTGTAAGGACAGTGAGACAAGCGTCACCAAGATCAACTGATACTTTATTCGAATGTGCACGGAAGTATATTACAAGGTGCGGACGGAAAGGTAGGATGAAGCTGGCGCCAAATCAGATTGAAGTGCCCGCCAAATTATATGTGTTTTCTTACACTTACAAATATATGAATTATGGGTTAAGAGAAACATGTTATGAAATGATACATATATCAAAATGTAGCTCTGGTAGAGCGGAATATATATACAAGGGAAACCACAGTGTGGCGAAAAGAGAATTCAAATAAATAAGTCGTTTGCCGATTTTCTGGACGACGAAGGGATCGGTGTCCTTACACTTATACCACTATTGCGTAGCATTGTAAAGAAATCCTCTGCAATTTTTATCCCTCCACCTTTATTGTGGCTAATAGCTTATTTCCATTTTCATATAATAATACCACACATCTGTCGGCGTCCTATTCCAGGTCTTCTTTTCAACAATTTGGTGTTCCTTCCTTTCTTTAGTGTTTCCTCAATTTTGGTCTGATTGTGTTTACAAGTATCTTAGGTTTTTAGTTTATTTATTGCTTTGGTTTGTTCTGCTAATCATATTTCATCTCTCTTGAATTCTACCTTCATTTCCGATCTTTATTTATCAGGTTTTTGGTCTTTCCTTATAGTTTTCCTTGATCTTGCTTAGGAACTCTTCCACCTATCTCTTGTATTGATTCCAATACAAATTTTGTTAAATTATTGTTCATTTCTTCTTTATTTGCTTCAATATCGTACTGTAGCTGGGAGTACCTATTTTGTAGACTTGCTAAACTAAACCCATTAGATTTTTCTCTTATTACAGGGGTGTTTATTTTCTTTTTAGAAATTGATTCTTTCTCTCTCTTTCCTTAAATCTAAAAAAATTTTACTCCTCCCCATTCTATGTTCGCTTGACTTTAACTTGTTTAACACTGTTGCATCTTTAACTAAATTTACTTTTTCACAGAGAATAAAATCTATTTCCTTTTTTCGTTTCTCCATTTGCCTTCTCCATGTCCATTTTCCATGTTCCTTTTTATAAAAAGTGTTCGGGAATTTAAAATTGTTTCTTTCAGCAAATTCTACAGGCATGTCTCCTCTGTCATTCCTTGTGCCTACTCCAAAATTTATTTACTGCAGATTCTCCTGTCTTATTTTGGCTTACTTTAGCATTGAAAACACCCAAAACAAACGTATATTGAACCTTATGTTTTTCATAGATATCTCGAGATCTTCACAAAAAGTTTTTATTTCTTTCTCTGTATGGAATGTTGTTGGTGCATGCATTTGAATGATCTTCAGTTTGTACTTCTTACTGCAATTCTAACATTAGTACTACAAAATTCTTCTGAGTTGGGATACCTTAACGAGATGAAAGAGTTTGCGCATCACAATAATCAGCAAAGATATATTAGCCAGGGTCACCCATACTAGGTTGGTTTGCTGTGAGTGATAAAACGAAAATCTCCCACCATCACCAATCCGGAGTGGCTAGCATAGTGATGAAAACTGTTCAAAACCCAGACATGTATATCACAACCCTACCTCGGCCCCAGCCCCAGCGGCAGTGGAACAACTGCCCAAGGTGCTGAGCAGCTGCATTCCACTGCAGGGGGTGCTAAAAAATCTCTGGACTAGAACAAGCCACCTTTAGAAACTGAACCTTGCAACATACAACGTCAGGACTCTGTCCAGTGAAGAAGATCTTGCTGTGTTACTAGAAGAACTGATCGAAATAGAATGGTATATAATAGGATTGAGTGAAATTTAAAGAACTGGGGAATCTTATACAGAATTAAACGAGTACCATATATTTTGCTTCAAAGGACATGAAAGGAACAACGAAAATGGGCTATGTTTTCTTATTAATAGAATTCTTGTAGGTAACACACACACACACACACACACACATATATATATATATATATATATATATATATATATATATATATATATATATATATATATATATATGTATATATATATATGATATATATATATATATATATATATATATATATATATATTTTTTTTCTTTTTTTTGGGGGGGGGGGGCCTCGAGCCATGTCGTCCTGATGGAAGTTCCTTAAACTAGCTTCCTAAGGGATACATGTACTACAGTGATATTCCCATAGAATTTTACCTTTAGGTATCCAGAATTCTAACTCCTGGCTCGAATATCCTTAAATTTTCTCTCAAGGATATCACATAATATCAGAGGACGTATTCTTGACACGCCACATGGCAATCTGCACCCCTAATAGCGTTTACGCTTCAAGGAGGTGTGGCAAAGTAAAAGGGAGCCGTATCAAGGCTACCCCGTTCTCGTACTACTATTGAGTATGATAACAGCGCCATTCCCACGATGGTGGACATTCCTTATTTTGTAGCGATTTCGCTTGGTAGTATTCCCTGCTGATCTAACTTTTCGATCGTTTTAAAGGATTATAATTATGCTTTCTCCATCTTCTTCCACCTCTGGAAAGTTGAATATCGGGTCTTTACTATGAGTATAATTTAGCTCCTGTTTCACAATGAAATTAGAGTAATTTATTGTGCTTAAGAGCTAGGCCAGTTACTGGAGGCGTCATGGGTGCTGTTGTTTGTTAGGCATGTGTTATTTAGATAGCAGAACGACTTCCAGTTTAAATAGCTTTATTTAATTATTTAGCTATTTAGGCAAATTTTTTCTCGTAAAGATTTGATAATGTGCATAATTTTCCTTTCTCTGCCGATCGCATAGTTAGAGTTTCGGTGATTTAGGTAACCGAGATCTCGTCTAGCCTAGGTATCCTAACCTAGGCGTTTTACTATACGTTCAGACATCCCCCGGTTACCCTCGTGTATTGTTTTTCAATTCAGCGGCGACTGATACCTCCTAGAATTATATGAAACATTACATGTCTCTTCAGAGATTTAAGGGTAATCTCTTTCCCTCTGAGTGTAGCTTCAGGCTACAACCCTAATAGCTGTGCCTTGAATTTTATTCAGACATGACTAACCTAGGGTTTTTCCTGCCTCTTCCCTTAAACCGCTGGTTGTGGTATACCAGCAGGTTTTGGGATTTAGTCAGAATCTCAGAGTATTTAGTCGTATGTCGGCGACCTGCCGGCAGGGCGAATGGGTTGTAGAATACCATCATTCCCCTGCCGGCTAAGCTGCCGGCAATGGAGGTTAGCCCTCCCTAGCCGCACTTGAAGTAATGGTAGGATACCATCTTCTCCTTGCGACTATAAGACTAGTCCAGCGCCGCAGTCCTCTAGGCTGAAGAGTGATCTTCTTTTGCCTAGGATGACGTGGCACTGGAACTCTGTTTCTCCCGTGTTGAGAGGAGGCGGCAATGCCGCCATCCCCTTAACTGTGTCGGCAATCTCTAGGATGGAGAACTGAGACTCTCCTATCACCTAGGATTCTGCTGATACTGAAACAGAGTTTCTTTTAACAGGTGGTGGGACTGACAATTTTGCCAGTTCCTTTCACACTCTATACAGGACCCTGTTCCCTACCCCTCTGTCCACTTTTGATGGCCGAGCCATTGTCTTTCTTCGGGCCAGCATCTTGCAACCTTACCATTGCCAGTAGGTTGCTGGAGCCGGCCAGACTCCCTCTCTAGTCATGACATTGGCTGACGGAAATGCATACTGCCGGCAACCACATCATCTGTCGGCAGCTATGGTCCCTATCATTAGCCGATGACTGTCAGCAGCCAAGATGGCTGCCGACAGCTGGTGGCTGCCGGCAGTTGGCTGCTGCGGCAACTGGCGGCTGCTGGCGGCTGCCGGCAGCCCTGATGGCTGAGAGTGGGAAGTCCCATGCTATCCCCAAGGTTCCTCAGCTCTCCCTGGACTGTTATTCACGAGTTCTGTTGCCGGATTACCGCCGGCCAGACCAGTACAGATAAGTGCTGACTTAGATGGCAGCACGCCGACTGTACTGATACTGCCGGAGGCTAGCCTGCCGGCAGTGTATTGGCGGCACCTTACTGGCAATAGTACTATAGCTGGATGGAAGCCTGAATGGTACATTCTCCCCTTCCATTGGAACCTTCTATTCGGAAGAAAGGCAGTAAAATGAGACTTTTACATCCTTAATTACTGTATACATGCACAGTAAAGGAGTAGCCTTTCCTCCATGCTATCTCTCTCTCTCTCTCTCTCTCTCTTGCTAGCATACTAGATATACCGGCAAGACCTAGTTATGCCGGCTGAACTACAGTATATGTTATACAAGTAGCCAGTATATCTACAGTATAGAATATACTGCAGATAGAAAACTACTATATATTTTATACCAGTAGTTATTTCCAATATATCTTGGATATCCAACACAGGCATTTGCTGAACCCAATCCCATATTGAATGAATATGATTTCTCAATATCCTGATTAGAATTAGTATTCGGATTACCCTACAATATTAAATAACTTCAAGGCAGAACTGATACACTCCTAACCCTTAAAGGGTAGAGCCTTTATCCTTGAGTCTCCCTGATCAGGAAACTCTATATTTTAATATTGCAAGGAAGGCTACAGCAAATAGGGTGAGTGGGATATACAAATATATGTCTTTGATTTCCCTAGTCCAACTGGCTTCATGCTAGATGGACCGTACTGTCATATGCTACTATGAAGGCAGCATAATGACTAGACTACAATGCATGATGTACAGTAGCCAGTAAATTGCAGTATAGACTTACTGCAAATAGAAAACTACAGTACCATTATACAGTAGTACCCTTGTACGAGCATTCCGCTGGTACTGCTCATATATTGAATGAATAGTTTTTCTTCAATATTTTGATTGAGAATCAGTCATTCTGACCCCACAGTATTAACATTATTTTGGGACAGTGAATTGGTACTTCTCTACCCCTAGGGGTAAGAGCACTTCTACTGGGAGTTACTCAATAGAGGAACCCCCATATAGTTAATACTGAGGGGAGGTAACAGCATTTGCTTGCAGGGGTACACAAGTATGTATCTCCTACTATCCCTTTATAGCTTACTATCCTAAGCTATTCTGTTGTAGATGACCTTTGCATGTTGATTATCAGGGAGATAATCCTTTGTATACTCATTTGGTTTTCCTTTCTTTACAGGAGGAACACCAGATACCTTGTGCTGCAGTCTTCTGCAAGGCCAAGAGTAAGTATTTTTACGGTCATAATACTTGCAGGTTTCATGCCCCCTGCAATATTATTTCCGGATCCCTACATTATTGGAACCCACAGGTTTGCAATATATGTCGGACATTAATGTCTGAAGGTTTTGAAAATCCCAAGTCTACGGAGACTAGGGATACAACTCAATACAAATTACGCAACTGGTTGAGAGGCTTCCAAAAAATCTCTCCGGGACCCTTCCTACCTAATGATAGGATGCGTAAGCTACTATTTCCGAAAGCAAGCAAGGAAATAGTGGTGCCTCAGGAGCCAACTACATCCCCTGACGTCCAGAAAACCTTTGGGATTGAGGGCAAGAAATGCCCCAAGGTAGAAGAGAAAAATGTCGTGTCGGAATTTCCTCCGCCTATGCCGGCTATAGAGCCATCGATGTCGACATCTTTGTCTTCTACTCCTCTATTGGATATAATGGTACAATTATGTATCCAACTGAAGAATCAGATAGAGGGCTTTCGTAAACAAAACGAAAAGCAAGGAAAAAAGCGCAAGATAGAGTCTCTCAAAGCTTCTCTTGTCACTTCCCAGGGGTCAGTCAAACGACCCATGGATCAAGACCTACCAACATGCTCCAAAACAAATCCCTGGAGGTTTGCGGAGCAGATGCCGATTTTAAATGGCAATCTCTATATCTCAGAGAAAATGGGTGCTGTTCCTTTGGACAAAATTCAATTTTGGCCAAGCTTTGATGCTTTTCCTAATTGTGGGTTCGACTGAAGTACGAACCAAAGTCAAGGAAAGGAACAGAACCAAAGGAGGTCATGATTCTCGACCATGATAAGGCACAGACTATCCTCTCAGGTAGTCTGAAAAAGGTGGGTTATTCAGAGTCGAAGGTATTCTCACTGAATAACAGACACCTTTCCTTTCTTGCTCCTTCTTCACTCTCATTCCCCTTTACGGGTAAGGCATTTATATCTGTTGCCAAAGCGGTGGAGGCGGGTAAGCTATGTCCCACACTCGAAGAGTGCAAGCCTCTGTCACCAGCTTTTTCCGGACAGGAAAAGGATGGGAAAGAAGTCTATTTGACTTTTTCAGTAGGAAAATTAGACGCGGATGTCGCAAGTCGACAATTTAATGTATGTCTCCCTAAATTATCTGAGTTGCTCTTGCATAATGAACAAGAGACAAAGGAGAGACTTGCGACCTCCCTTTCTCTACAAAACTACATAGAGTTGTGTTCAACCTACGAAAATACCCCAGACATGCTCATGGTCATAGCCAAAATGCATATGGCTACCTTAGTGAAGGACCTTTACGCCTTTATGAAGGCTAGGAGAGCATGTAGAGAGTTTGTGTTCGCTGCTGCAACAGTGAAACACGAAACGAGGAAGCTAATATCTTCCAACATCTGGGGTAAAGACCTCTTCCTACACGAGGTAATTAAGAAAGTAATTAAAAACACCACCATGGAGAACATAAGTCTTCTCCAAAAATGGGGCATCCTTTCAAAGAAAAAATCTTCCATGGTTGTGGGTCCCCAACCTAAAAAGAAGATCGAAAATGCTGGAAATATCCGGGCTGCTCAACAACATCCCATTATTCCAGTGATCACGATGCCACAGGCAGATGGTCAAAAGTCTAACCCTACTGACTATTCGATGCATGAATAGTCAGTAGGAGGAACATTCCTTCAGGATCGCAGGACCTTTGATCCTTCGGTCCAAAGCCTATTCAAGATGAGCCCTTGATGGGAAACAGAAATGTCCCCACCAACATTTCCTTACCTTCTCCTACAATTCAAAATCCTCCTGGAGGAGTATACCAGGGAGCTATAGAGCATACAGGTGGTAAGAAAACTATAGGCTATCGAGTTCCAGGGAAGGCTGTTTTGTGTTCACGAGAAGGACTCAAGAAATCTAGGAGTCATTCTGAACTTGTCGCCACTCGACAAGTTCATAGAAAACAGCAAGTTCTGAATGTTAATCCTTCCAAACATATGGACCTTGTCCCAAATAGGGGTGTTTGTAGTCTTGTCAGACCTGAAAGGTGTCCTGCGGAACCTTCCAGTCAAGCACCCCCCTTCCTCCTATCTAGAATTCAAGTTACAGATAGTAACATTCATCCTAGGAAAGATATGTGTCGGACTCACAGTCCTAAGTATCTTCATAGGATTGGCAAACCTAGTCACGTCAAAGTCAAGCCTAAGAATAGTTCAGGCATTTATATACCTGAACGAGAGGCTGGGGTGGGCAGCACCCGAAGTGGCTGGCCAATGTGCATTCAAGGAAATGACCCGGTTCCTGGGACATCACGGATGCAAGATAAGCTTCTAGAAGTCTCGACTTTCTCCAGCTCAAGGGTTTCAATAGCTGAAAAACCATTGAAGCCCACAGTCACATCAACTCTCCTTTCCTTTGGGAATATAAAAGGAGCTCGCGAGGTCTGTCAAGAGACTCAGGTAATCAGTCAGATTTCCAAGACGCCAACAGGGACAAGTGCTAAACTTCCCCCAGTTTGCAATAGTGACAGACCTAGTGCAAAGAGCACAGCGGAAAGATGCGTTAAGGGCCTGGAGAAAATACGCATCAAACGCTTGAAGAGTTAAAAAAAGACTGATATCGGTCCCTCTTTAATCGCTTCTCTACCAAAAATTAAAGCACGAAAGTCCCAAGACTCTGCTGGTCCTATCATGAGTGGGGAAGCCCCCTCCACACAGATCAGACTTCCTACGATTGATCTGGGACACCGAAGCGATAATAAGACGTCACAATTGAACGTCTCATACAGTGTAGGTGAAGTTACCCATCCCTTTCTTAAAGGGATGGCACCTGCCAGCAGTTCATTTACAACTGATCCACAAGGTGACAGTAGATGCTCTATTTCGGTCCAAGCCGATAGAGTTGGGATGGTCCATGGACGCAGACCTAGTCTCTCGTAGAGGGGAACAAGTCCCGGAACTGCAATTCGACCTCTTCGTCACGAGCGTCTTCAAGAAACTACCTCGATATGTAGCCCCATACGAGGATCCTCTAGTGGGGCTGATAGACGATATGAAGAAGTTGAAGATGAGGCTGGTCCTAGCTCTGATCCTAGGTTTATTTCCGAAGGTTCAGAAATTAACTGCCTTCGTTTTATCACAGAGAACCCAAACCCTTCATTTCATGATTTTCTTACTCTAGCGGTTAGCAAAAGATTTGAGATCTCAAAAGGCAATATAGAATTCTTAGAAGAATATAAGGCTAAGTCAACTAGAAGACAATATGAGTCTTCCTGGAAAAAGTGGGTTGCGTTTGTGAAAGCAAAAGGACCGAAAGAAATTTTAATGAACTTCTGTCTGTCCTTCTTTGTCCACCTTCATAGCCAAGGTCTGGCGGCCAATACGATAAATACGTGCAAGTCCGCCTTGACTAGGCCTCTCCTATATGCCTTTCAAGTGGATCTGGCAAATGAAATCTTTAATAAGATTCCGAAGGCATGCATTAGGCTTATGCCCGCAGTACCACCAAAGCCCATCTCTTGGTCCTACATTATGCCTCATCTGTGAACAATGAAGATTGTTCTCATAAGGATCTAACCCAAAAGGTTATTTTTCTATTTGCTATAGCCTCTGGGGCTAGAGTTAGTGAAATAGTGGCCCTATTCAGAAATGAGGGTCACATTCAGTTCACGGAAGTGGGAAAACTGTATCTCTTTCCTGATCCATCCTTTCTCGCTAAAAATGAGCTACCCACTAAGAGATGGGGTCCCTGGAGAATCTCCCTTCTGAAGGAAGATGTGTTTCTATGTCCTGTAGAGTGTCTAAAGGTCTATCTTCGTAGAACTTCAGACTTCAGGGGAGGACAGCTCTTTAAAGGAGAAACTTCTGGATCAAATTTATCCCTGAAACAACTAAGGGCGAAGCTCACCTACTTGATTCGTAGCGCGGATCCGGACAGTACTCCCGCAGGTCATGATCCGAGAACGATTGCTTCATCACTGAACTTCTTTCAGAGTATGGACTTTGAGCGTCTTCGTTCATACACTGGATGGAAATCATCCAGAGTGTTTTACAAACACTATGCAAAACAAGTGCATGAACTGAAACACTTCGTTGTGGCGGCAGGTAGTGTATTAAAACCTGCCCCCTAATTACTGTGGTAAACAGTTAATAGCTTGGGACCTCACATGTCTTCACACATGTACTGGGTGAAAATCATCCAGAGTGTTCTACGAACACTACGCTAAACAAGTCCATGATCTGACGCAGTATGTGGTGACGTCGGGTAGAATACTTAACCTGCCGTCTAATTCTACGATGAACAGCTAATTGACTGGGACTGTCAATTAAAGGGAGAAGCGGTCACCCTTCTTAGGTGTGACCTCTCTTGATTAAATGTTACCATGGTGACACTAGCTCTGTTCAAAATCCCAGGTGTGGAATTATACAGATAGCACTAGTGCCGGTGTACGTAGTACACAGTGCAGATAGAAGTAACGAGTACAGGAATTATGAAGAGAAATTGTTTTATACATTTTCTTCAGTCTGAGAGTGGCACTCATCATTTCTTCCTTTTAAGAAAGAAATATAGTCTCTATACTTGTTACAGGTATAATCCCATTGTCATACTACATTCGTTTTACTGAACATCTTTTAGTCATTTATTAGGAATGTCTATTAGAATGTAGTGCGTCCACCTTCGCCAGACTATTGTATGTATACATGCCAGAGTTCTTCAACTTACCAAAGTAAGTATCCCTCATATATTTGTATGCATCAAATAATAGATATAAGACACACTGATATTAATTCAGCAAATATACAACTATGAGACTATTCGTATATTCAGTGTATACTTATGTTTGGTCATACAATATATGTTAACCTCGAGACCCCTTTTCTACTGTCTAGATGACTCTTCCCTGTAGGAGGCAGGAAGCACTAACATTTTTTATGATTAGTGATGATGACGAATAACGGTGACGTCACTGGTCTCAATTGGTCCCCATGACCATAGAAAAGGTTGCTATAAGGTTAAGGCATTGATGAAAATCCACTGGTACATTAATGCTCTGGTATGCTTCCATCAGAACGACATGGCTCGAGCCCAAAAAACTGATTTTGAGCGAAGCGAAAAATCTATTTTTGGGTGAGATAGCCATGTCGTCCTGATGGACCCACCCATCTCCTCTAAAAAGAAAATATCTTCACAGTATCCCTCCCATGGTACTGTATCTAACACCATGCTCAGTGCTACAAGGAATGTCCGCCATCATGGGAATGGTGCTGTTATCATACTCAATAGTAGTACGAGAACGGGGTAGCCTTGATACGGCTCCCTTTTACTTTGCCACACCTCCTCGAAGCGTAAACGCTATTAGGGGTGCAGATTGCTATGTGGCGTGTCAAGAATACGTCCTCTGATGTTATGCGATACCCTCGAGAGAAAATTTAAGGATATTCGTGTCAGGAGTTAGAATTCCGGATACCTAAAGGTAAAATTCTCTGGGAATATCACTGTAGTACATATATCCCTTAGGAAGCTACTTTAAGGAACTTCCATCAGGACGACAAGGCTATCTCACCTAAAAATAGATTTTTCGCTTCTCTCAAAATCCGTTATATATATATAAGAATTGCGTATTTTCTCGCAAACA
Source organism: Palaemon carinicauda (assembly GCF_036898095.1). Taxonomy (NCBI): domain Eukaryota; kingdom Metazoa; phylum Arthropoda; class Malacostraca; order Decapoda; family Palaemonidae; genus Palaemon; species Palaemon carinicauda. Next base: position 64,748,278 of record NC_090748.1, read on the forward strand.
TGACTTGATACCTCATAAAAATATATAAAAGATTTACAAAAGCCCTCGTTCATATCTCGTATGGATCGTATAGCACTTTTAAACAGATTATGTAAGACTTTGTAACAAAATATGTGAAATAAAAAGTTAATTCTTTAAAATAACGTAAATTTCTTGAATGAAGAGCACAATGAAATTAACAACGAAAGTCTTACGTAATTTACATACAAAACTTATATCTACATGAGAGGAACTCACTTTACAGCCCGGGCCGGTCATTCACCTCTTAAATAAACAAATGAAATACATAAATAAAATATGTGAATAAATTATTTACTTTACGCTAAACCAACTTTGTAAGAGTATGCATATACTGTATGGCTTTATTGATTTTTATGACCAATGCAATAGGCCTATTATCAAATGTAAGTAGTACTTCTGTTTTTATGTGTGGTTTTATCTTCATACCTTATCACGGTATTTTAAAACCAAAGACAAATAACTCAATTATCAATTAAAACATCAGGTAATTGTCCTCTGTAAACTAGAAATTAGAGGACATTGAAATATAATAGCATCAAAAATTCAAAGATAGAATTGGAACTGGAAAACAATTTACAAATATAAATTGTAAGTAGCACATAGTATTATTATTATTATTATTATTATTATTATTATTATTATTATTATTATTATTACTTGCTAAGCTGCAACCCTAGTTAGAAAAGCAGGATGCTATAAACCCAGGGGCTTCAACAGGGAAAATAGCTCAGTGAGGAAAGGAAACAAGGAAAAATAAAATAATTTAAGAAGAGCAACAATATTAGAATAAATATCACTATATAAACTAGAAAAACTTTAACAAAACAAGTGGAAGAGAAATAAGATATAAGATAGAACAGTGTGCCCGAGTGTACCCTCAAGCAAGAGAACTCTAACCCAAGACAGTGGAAGACCATGTAACAGAGGCTAAGGCACTACCCAAAATTAGAGAACAATGGTTTGATTTTGGAGTGTCCTTCTCCTAGAAGAGCTGCTTACCACAGCTAAAGAGTCTCTTCTACCCTTACAAAGAGGAAAGTGGCCACTGAACAATTATAGTGCAGTAAGAAGAATTGTTTGGTAATCTCAGTGTTGCCAGGTGTATGAGGACACAGGAGAATATGTAACGAATAGGCCAGACTATTCGGTGTGTGAATATGTAGGCAAAGGGAAAATGAACCGTAACCAGAGAGAAGGATCCAATGTAGTACTGTCTGGCCAGTCAAAAGACCCCATAACACTCTAGTGGTAGTAGTAGGCTTAGAAAACTGACAGCCAATAATTTTATCGATATTGGAATGTGTTTATAGCAAAGAATGAACCCCGTTAGTATGTTTTTGATAAATTCATGTAAACCTATCAGTATTTTATGATAGTAATTATGTAGGCTATAAATTGTAAGTGGTCACATGAAAATTGTAAAAAAAGTATGATTTTGGTGTTGTTACAATCTGCTGTCAGATGCCAGAATATCAAATCTAAAGGTGTTTCCTCGTAAAAAAAAAAAAAAAAAAAAAAAAAAAAAATCTGGGCCCCATCACTGCCATTTCAAACTTTAGCACCCCACCCGAAATCATGCTCCTACGCTCTGCTTAGTGACCTCCTAGGTAGTCTATGTTTCAGAGAAGAGAAGCGGTTAAACATTTATGACAAAAATTTGTTCCCTACTTAAGGGGCTAACTGATTTCATGTTTAATATTTGTTTGATTAAAAACTGCAAATCCATTTGCCTTATTAATTTAATCTCGACCCACGTAGTTTAAGGAAAGAACCAATGCTTTGTTAGGCCCCATTCATCGAGAAGCTGTCGTGACCGACAGTTAATCCGTGCACTTCTGGCTCACCCCCATCCCCCTCTCTCCCAAAACTCGACTCGCAAAAGGTTGCTGCCGGTCGGAGAGATTGAGAAGAAGAGGACCCTGGCATACCATAGTTGTAACCATAGTGAGAATTTTTGGGGTGAGCCAGGCAAGAGTGCAACGTGCCCATTAGTGCAACAACCAGGTCAACAGCTATCACGGGCATAGGACTAATCTTCAAAGGAGTGCAGGTACTACATCAATGGCCATTTAGTTTTCCCCCAATTCTTAGCTTAGACTAATTTTAACTTTATAGGGAACCTGGATTTTACACTATTCGGACTGTGTGCGGTGGGATTGTGTGTATATATTTTTTTCTATACAATTTTTTGCCTTTTGAGACTAACACAGTCTCTGGGTCACATGGGCCACGTGTCCGACCCCATTTTGATTTTTAATTATTGTAGACCACGCGTCTAACTAACTAATTTTCATCATTTTGAATTGCATTTTTATGATTCCATTTTGTCTTTGTTAAGATGTCCGTTTCTTTGATGTAAATTTGTGAATAAATCAATATTAGGTTAATTAAACCTTCTTAGTATTTTTTCTCCCTCATTTATTTAATGTTTAAACTGGGAATATTTGAAGAGTAAGTCTATAGGTGGTAACAGCGAGGTACTTTGCATTAATATATTTGCTTCGAAGGTAAAGATCCTTATCTTTAAACTTTTAAACTACTTTACATCACTGCTCCCATTTTGGATTTTGTCTGATTACATTAACGTAAAATACCTGTCCAGCATTTCATTGGGGTAGCTGGGACGGAGACGGAACAGAGCCTGAGAATGAGATGACTATAGACCTGACAAAGCTAGAGTAGGCCATAAATTATTGATATTTCTACGTGTGGAGTACTCCGGCCTCTGGACAGTAAATTTCCCTTTTGTACTTGAGAGTGATGGTTAGTGAATTGTGACAGTAGAGTCTTAGCAGGGTGTTTGTGCCCTGAGAGTAAGTGCTCATATCCTCCCCTGTTGAACTTTATGTAACTGTTATAAGGAGACTTTCCCGGACTAAGTACCCACTCAGAACATACCATAAAAAATTCTCCACAATTCACACGCATACACATATACACATTGTGTCTATATATATATATATATATATATATATATATATATATATATATATATATATATATATATATATATATATATGATATTGCATCATCACCTTCAGCCGTAACTACTCCACTGCAGAACAAAGCCTCAGATATGTCCTTCCACTCCTGTCTGTTTAAGAGATTTCTATGCCAGTCTATACCCACAAATTTTCTTAGCTCTTCAATCCATTGTCTTTGCTTCCTTCCTCTGCTTCGTTTGCAATCTCAAGGACCCATTTTGTTGTTCTTTTTGACCATCTATTATCTGCCATTCACATTACATGTCCTACCCATGTCCATTTCTTTTTCTTGTTGTTAGGGTATACTCTACTTCATTTTGCTCTTGTATTCATTTAGCTCATTTTCTTTTCTGTCTCCTAGTTTTAATCCCACCATAGTTCTCTGAGTTGTAGCCTAACTAGTTTATATTCCAAGGTGTAGAATACCAAACACAGTTGCTGGAACGTTGGCTTTATTCAACTTAAAATTGTGGTAAGGTGTTGGCCAAGCCAGTGCAGTGTTAGAGTCTCAATGTTGCCAAGCAAGCACAGAAACACCAGTGCTCACAGCTACCAATTCACACCACAGTCACCCGCACTGAGAGGAAGAATGTACAGTACAGTACACATTCACATCATAAAAAAACATGAATTCCCTCAGATTTCACACCAACTGCAATTCTTCTCACATCACATTTGGATTACAAAGCTCACCTCATTGGCATTATAGATTTCACCTCATTCGCATTAGAAAATTCATCGGTAACAATGAGCCTTATAACTTCTAATTTATAATGTACACAATGACATAAGGACACTTACCACCCATAATACTCCCACTCATCTCCTAGGACAAAGTCTGAGAGATAGCCAGGAGGGCACCTAGTGCGACTTTTGCATTGAGGCACCTCTGAGGTTGGCATTTCTGCTGGTGTTCCTTTCAACTGTGCCTTTTCTGGAGTAAATGGTTCTGTGGTTTGTTGTGGTTCAGTTGTAGACTCCCTTCCCTGGACTTGTTCTGTCTCCACTCCACTTCCTTCCATTCTCTGGCTGGGGTCTCCAGGTGGAGGGGGGTTCCTTGATTGATGGGAGTCTTACCATTTGCTCGCATGTTGAGGAAGTGATGGCTTCCTTTATTATGGCAGGTGTTTGGACTGAATACTTTAGCTGCAGGAGCCAGGTGACGAGTCAACACAGTGGATTCCTTGCCGTCTTGGTGCGCAACTCGAGCCCATTGTGGGTTGACATGCAGGAGTCTAACTTCCTCGATCTCAGGTTTGAACTTAGATTTACTAACTGCTTTCTTTAGAAGATCTTGCTAATTTTCTGTCATCCATGGTGGAGCCGCCTGCCCATATGTTGCTTTCCTGGAGTGGAGGAACATGCACTTGTGCGGTATTTGGTTCGTAGCGACATATAGAAGGGACCTCATGCTGTGTAGTGCTTGATCCAGGACAGCCTCCCACATTTCTATAGGGAGGAAGAAAGAAGCGAGAGCTGTCCTTACGGCGCGCCACAAAGTTCCACTGGCTCTCTTGATCTGGCCGTTGCCACGGGCGTTATAGGCAGACGAGTAGCTTGTAGCTACTCCACGGTCATGAAGGAACTTTTGGTACTCTGAAGACATGAAAGCAGGTCCTTGTCTGAATGAATGTACTCAGACAGGCCCCAAACTAAAAAGAGATTAGACAAACATTTAATTTTGGTACTCGCTGAGGTGTCTTCTATTGCAAAGGCGAATGAAAATCTGCTGTACTCGTTGATTATTTTGAGGATATATCTGTTCTTTGTGGCGGACGGCATCGGACCTTTGAAGTTAATAGCCTGACGCTTGAATGGCCTGGTAGCTTTTATCAAACTTAGGTTTGATCTTAGCACAGGTTCGACATTTACGTAAGACAGTCCAAACTTCCTCAATGGAAAAGGGTAAGTTTCTCTGTCTTATGACGTGGGTCCTCCTTCTGATTCCTGGATGACACAGGTGCGCGTGAAGCTGAATTAGCTCGTCTTCTCGAGAACAGGTAAGTGAAGCCACACATCCTGAGGCACGAGAGATAGTGTCTGCTACTTGGTTCTTTGATCCAGGTCTGTATGGGATGTCAAAGTTGAAACAGCTCAGTTCTAGCCTCCACCACATTATTTTTTCATTCTTGATTTTGCCATGGTTCTTAGCTTCAAACAGGAAATGCACCGACTGCTGATCAGTTATGAGTCTGAATTTACGTCCTAGCAGAAAGTGTCACCATTTCTTGATGGCTTTTATGATAGCACATGCTTCGCGTTCCACTGCCAATTGTCGTTTCACTGATTCTGAGAGCGAGCGAGAAAAGAAGGCCACTGGTTTTCCCTCTTGTGTCATCTATAGCAGCTAGTGAGGCTCGAGATATGAAATTCTTTAGTTCTTCGAGTGCTTGTTTTGTGAATTTGGCCATCGGGAAAGTTTTTATTTCGACTAGAGGTCAAATTTTCTGGTAGAAGTTCGGTACCCACTTCTCATAGTCCTAATGTTCTCTTGAGACTAGGGTTACTTTCCAGAGAGTTCATCTCCGGTAATTATCGTATTCTCTCTGGGTCAGGTAGGACTTGGTGCATCATTCACTACATGGCCCAAAATCATGATTGATGTTTGAGTATAAATGCTTTTCTAGTTATTTATGGTAAGTCCATACTTCAATACAGTTTCTTGAAAGCGTTTCAGATTTCTGTCATGCTCTTCTTGTGTGTGACCGCAGACCGTGATGTCATCTATGTAGGCGAATGTACCCACTAGTTGCTCCTTGGCAATAATTTCGTCGAGAACTTGCTGAAAGCAGGTAGCCCCGTTGGCTACTCCAAAAGATAAGCGCGTGAATTTGAACAGCCTTCCATCCGCTTCGAACACCATGAATTTCCGATCAGCATGTACAGTGGTCTTTCATGATATGCTGCCTTTAAGTCTATGGAGCTGAAGTAGCAGTAAGTAGAGATTTTCTCAATCATCTCGGTGATCCCTGGAACAGGATAAGCAATCAGGTTGTTAAATCTGTTTATGGTTTGTGCGTAATCTATAACCAGTCTTTTCTTGTCACTCTGATTAACGAACACCACTTGAGCTCTCCAGGAACTGCCACTCGGTGTGATGATGCCCTCCTCTAGCAGCCTTTTTACTTCTTTCTTGATGAACTCAGAGTCTTCTTTTGAATGCCTTCTGGATTTCACCTGCATCGGATGACAGTCAACTGTCGAAAATGGCTGGCAGTTCAATTTGAGCAGCTATTAGTGCACAAGGTGACTGGATATTTAGCTCCGAAGGCAGTAGTATCCCACCAAAGTCTACGCTGACTTGGCTGTGTAACTGTAGGAAGTCATATCCCAAAACAATGGGAGCCACGCAATCATCCATCAAGTGCACTCATACGGTTATATCGTAATTGCAACACTTGGTAAGTTTCATTGTCTGTTTTGCATTAGCCATGGTTATGCTGCAGGCTGAAGAACGAGTCACTGAGTTCAAAGCCTTAGCTACTTTGGCATCTACAAAGCTTTTAAATGCTCCAGTGTCAACCAGCCTGTCCAGAGCCTCGCCTCCTTTCAGTTCTACAAGTAGGACAGTTCTGTATACGCTTCGTAGTGCAGGAGAAGCTTCAGCCAGAGAGGCTCCTGTCATGGAAGCAGGGGTGGGTTATGTGAGGGTGTCTGGGACTCCTCCAGCTACAAGATTGGAGTTTGTTGATTTACCATTATTGTTCCATCATTTTCTTTGCCACTTGTAGACACAAGCATAATGACCTACCTTCTGACAGTTGGAACACAAGCTTTCTTGGCTGGGCAGTGGGCTCTGGGATGTAGGGATCCTCCACAAAGAAGCACCTCTGACAGCTGCAGCACACTCACTTGGATTCGGGAAGTCACTCATTTTGACCAGGATACTGTTGGGATCCATTTTGGGGTTTGCCTGCTCATCTATCAATACTACCACTGTGGTGTTGGTTTCACTTGCATAAGACACTGAGTGCATTTGAGCCATTTCTAGCTCATGGGCCTGTTTCACAGCTGTGGATAAGTCCAAGGATAAGTTCTCTAACAGTCTCTGTTGGGTTGCATTGGATGCCATACCCATGATGTATGAATCTCTGATGGCCAGTTCTTCAGCCTGAGTGGCTGTACAGTCAGTGAAGCTACATTCTGAGGCTAGACCTTTGAAGTTATCCCCCCCCCCCCCCCCAAAAAATACGTATAGAGTCTCGCCACTCTGTTGCTTGCAGGTGGCTAATTCGTATCTAGCAAACACCTTCACTTTTCTATTTAACAAATCTAACCTTTAACAGGCTTATGGCAGTAGCGTGTGTGGTGGCACTTTTAATGATCTTGAACAGTTTACAAGATACGTGAGCATGAAGCAGGGCCAACTTATCTGAATTTAAGTTTGGGTTAATGGCCGCACAGAACACCTCAAAGTTATCATGCCTCATAATCCATTTGTCCTCCTCATCAGATGATTCTGGGTCCATGTCAATCGGGCTGGGCCACAGAAACTTGTCCATGGTGAATACAAGCCGAATAAATTGTGGAATACCAAACACAGTTGTTGGAACATTGGCTTTATTCGGATTAAAGTTGTGGCAAGGTGATGACCAAGCCTGTACAGTGTTGAGTCTCAATATGTTGCCAAGCAAGCACAGAAACACCACCCCTCACAGTTAAGTTGGAGCCTTACTAAAGCCTTGTGTGGTGTACACAAGGCTTTAGTAAGGCTCCAAGTTTCTTGTGCATACGTTAATACTGATAGGACCATCTAATTAAATACCATAGTTTTCTATTTAGAGAAAGTGGCATTTGGGATCGACCTTACCACAGGGTCATGTGGGGGTAAGTCTTTCCTGGGGTCACCTCGCTTGTTAAGGTCAGTATGCAGACTGTTTGTTACTTTGTTAGTAAACTATGCATGAATGTGAAGTTTTACATTGTATAAAACACAATAAGTTAATAACCAAAAATAGGCCTAAACAAAAATGCTAAAATAGAAAGTTTCAGAATTCTTTAAAATATAAATGTTAAAAAGGAAAGGTATTAATAAATACATTAACTTTTATATAAATTTAACCTAAAAATCAATATCAAATATATTCTAATTAATATCAGATCTAAATTGCAACTTACTTAGCCATGCTGAATTACAAACCAGTTCATACATACATAATTATGCTAATTTGGTATTATAAATTAGATCTTCGTCAATGTATATCGGAAAATAAATGCGTGAGCTGCAAACTAATAATTACTGAAAATTAATCATTAAATTCTTAATATTGAGTCTACAAAACGTGACCCATGAATAAAAAAAATCTGGTAAAACAAACTGCCAACGGGAGCTTGATTAAAAGTCAACATCTCTGATATTTTGTGGAAAAAAGAGAGCAAAATCTATGTCCCCTGACCCAAAACTTTTTAAATCATCAGACTATCATTACCAGAGAGAGAGAGAGAGAGAGAGAGAGAGAGAGAGAGAGAATCGTTGGCCATTCATAATACAGGCTTTGTTTATCTGAAAATCTAGTTCTCTTCAAACTAATGAAAACTAAACTTGTTACTAAAGAGCAAATGTTATTCCAAGCATTAAAATCTTGTTTAATCAAAAAAAAAAAAACACTAGTCTCTATTGCGTGCAATACCATAAACATTAAATGTACGAAATGCCAAAATTTCCCATAAATAACAAGGGGAACAGAGCAATACGCAAACAACACACTAAATATGTCGAAGGCTGAAATATATTCATATCCATTTAACAGCATTATTAATGATATATCAATGTCACACTTAAAGGGGATCTCTCGAATTCAAAACAATAACAAATTTACAAAATTCAGGGGAAAAGGGGGAATTAACCAAACTTATTTGAATCAAATCAATGCTTTTTATGCACACAAGTTATTGACTTAACTGTCAGCAGTAGAAAAAACGAAATGGCTTAGCAGTACATGTTATTTATCCTAATTCCTGGTCACCTTCCTCAAGGTTTCAGAGGAATGTAATTCCCATTATGATTTTCTAGTTCCTAGACCAAAGATGTCTAGAATAAACTACATTCTGTCACTCGCATACTCTTGCAATCCAGTTAACAAAACATAATCAAAAATGGTAAACTGTGCTATCAAACTTGCAAACCCCAACAGAATGGGTAAAATGGTACTGGGGAAAAAAAAAAAAAGTTTAATGGGGGTTTCAATTTATGCACATCCAAGATTTTTCTGTTTTCCAAGTGCTTCGATAAAGTGGATTTAATAATAAACAAGCAACATGCTGCGTTTAATGTTGAATGCCCTGCTATGCATATAATAAATTAATGACTGTGACTGTCCTGTAGGCGTTGGGATCTCATGCAGTATAGGACCCGAAAATG
>NC_090748.1:64762643-64795143 GCF_036898095.1 Palaemon carinicauda
TCAAAATAGGAATCATGAAAAATTAACAAAATAAATCTTTCGTCTGATCGCAAATCCGGCTGCGGGATTCCTGCTTCATCTAGAAGACATTCTCGACTTCTCCCAGAGTGTCTCCAGATCAAGTTGCATTTTTATTTTTTTCAAAATAGACCTAAAACAAGGTAGAGGAAAGCTATTAACAATGAAGTGTAAAAGGTATTGTTGTTTTTGTGGAATAGCTTTTTTGAGTACCAATATGGGATATTGTGTATGCCGTAATTGTTCCGCCATGGAACCGAAAAGGTATTTTGAAAATATCAGACGAGGAAACTTAAAGGTAGGTGATCTTCGTGGACAATCTCGGGACTTTAGAAACCATCTTGGGAGGATCGCTAGAAATATGGCCTCCGCGCAGATGAACCGAACAAAAATGGAGATTTTGACGATTTATTATTGTGGAGTGGCTTTGAATACCCAAGTTATTAATGGAGTTATAATTGCAATGGATGAAGTCTCTCCAGACAAGAGAGGCTTCGTAAATAATCTCGTTACTATATGGGAAGAGGCTCTGAAAGGTGAGAAAATAGATAAGAAAAAGAAAGTTGTTCTTGAAGAAATTGAAGAGGGACTCGTGGAGAGGAAAATCAAGTATTTTGAAAATATCACACGAGGCTTTATAAAGGAAGAAGACAATCTTAGTGAAAATATCATACCAGGAAACATAAAGAAAAAAAGCAGTCTTCGTGGACAATCTCCAGACTTGAGAAAAAATCTTGAAAAGAAAGCTAAGTACGCATTCGATATAGAAAACCTGGAACTAAAAACCCAAGAAGACCTCTCTCGAATGTACAATAGGATCAAACCGGCCAATTTCAACGAACCACCGGAATGCACATTAGGCAGAGATGGAAAACAAGAGCAAATGGGATTAGAAAGCTGTAACCAAAAATACCCTCAGCCGATGAACAAAGCTAAAGATGATGATTGGTGGGAATTTGCAGAAGGAATACTTCGCGAAAACACAAAATATGAAAGCATAATCAAAGAAATGAAAAGGAAAGGCAATGAACAACAACAAATAATTGAGGAAATGAATTCAAAGATAAGACAATTGGAGAAACAGCTAATTGGGGGGATGGGAGATGAGAGGCAACAAGCCAGATTCCCAAATGAGTCCTATATAAATCGACTGAAGGAGCGCCTGGGAAGATGTGCATTAGAAAAAATATCGATTGAAGAAAAGAAACAAGAGGAAATAAATATTTTAAGAAAAATAATAGCAGAAAAAGACAAAATAGAGGAAAAAAACGAAGAGAGAGAGCAGGACAGTGAAGAGGAATTGCAAAACCAACAAAACAGTTATGAGAGAGATGCAATTGAGGCGCAGAAAAATCGACAGGAAAGGCAACTAGAAAAATGTCACCAAGACAGAAAAAAACAGGAAATGGAAATAGACAGGCTAAAAAAAATAATATATGAACAGGATTTAAACAAGGAAAAAAAATGCAACAACTGAAAATTCGTATCAGAGAGTTAGAAGACGACATCAATATCAAAGATTCCATTATACGTCTACAGCACAATAAACTTGAAGAAAAGCAAAATGATACGACAAGAAAGCTCGAAGATGAATTACAAGCTGATTTTTTCGTCCTATTAGAAGCTGCTGTAGATAATAACCCATTAAGCAGAAGCCAACTCTTAGACATCATAAATGCTCATGAACTTGAAAAACATTTTGCCTCTTTCATTGACGAGAGTTCAAGGACAAGTTCAACCTCTACGTGGTCCTTCCCACAACATCTCCCTCGTACTATTAACACGGATGAACAATTTGAGACTCTTGAAATAAGTGGTTACGGAAGTATGGATTGGGGACTTGATGATAAAGAAGATGTACATAAAACTGACAAGTTAGTAAATACTTGGGGATTGACTACCTCACGCGTACCTGAGTGGGAAACCAAGGAAACCTGGGAAACTGAAACTACATTTTGGGATACCACTTATGATCTGGAGTCACAATATTCATATACCTCAGGAGAATCATATAGTACATATGACTCTACTTGGGATCAGTTCTTTGACACTAATTGGACCTTTGAAAGGGGTACTACTTCTGATATATATTATGAAATGACGTCAACCATGTTTACATATGAGTAAATAGGCAAAAGACAGAAAGTGATGCCAAACGTTTATGTTTTATCTTCACTTTAAATTAAGTTAAGTAAGACATGTGGACCAGTACCTGGAAAATGGACTATGCACAGGGAAATGGTCTAGCTTTTTCTAGTCTGCTTGTCTTTTGATAAAGATTTGCCTGTACCAAATCTTTTTCAAGGTGACAGGTGGCCCAGTTGCTAGATCAATTCTCTCATAGGTACCTGGAAAATGGACTATGCACAGGGAAATGGTCTAGCTTTTTCTAGTCTGATTTGCCTCTACCAAATCTTTTTCAAGGTGACAGGTGGCCCAGTTGCCAGATCAATTCTCTCATAGGTACCTGGAAAATGGACTATGCACAGGGAAATGCTCTGGTATTTTCTAGTCTGCTTGTCTCTTGATATAGATTATTCTAGAACTGCATTTCATATGTGAATTAAACCCTACATATATATATATATATATATATATATATATATATATATATATATATATATATATATATATATATATATATATATATATATATATATATATATATAATATATTATATATATATACATACATACATATATATATATATATATATATATATATATATATATATATATATATATATATATATATATATATATGGTGAATAACCAAATGATCATGAGTTTAGACCTTACTTATGCATTCCCCAGTTTAGGGGAATGTTCTTAGATATCTGATGTTAATTTGCCTTCCCCCCAAAAACTAAAATTCCATCCAGTTCCCCAAGTTTGCAATGCACAGGTAAAGACAAAAAGTAATTAAACTGATTGTTATAAGCAAATTTTAACCCTCCCCCCTAAAAATAAAATAAAAAAAGGAGAAACATCGAAACTTACATAAAACATTTTCAACCTTGTATTCACAAACATCACCATAACTGATACAGCATGGATTGGTTCAGGGAAATTTAATTTTAACTAAAGCTGTTAAACTAACGTAACCCTGTGGGGTGTTTTTTATACATAGTTTTTTTTTTTTTTTACAATTTTATTGTTTTCATTTTGCTTTTAAGAATTTTTTTTTTTTTTAGGGAAAAGTTTTATGTAGAGTTAATGATTGCTGTTTTTTCACAGTTGCTATGTGCTTATGGATGTTGAGATCAAGATTGTGCACTCAAGATCTCCTGAACATATAAAGGACTTTCCACGCTTCATGATGATCATGGGGAATCACAACCATCCCCTTGACACGGCTGATGTTCTGAAAGAACTGAGAGTTCCTCCATGCACCAGACACACTTTGTGATGAATAAAAAAAAATAATGTTAGGGACTTGAAAGTCTTAATGTCTTCAATCATTCAATGTTTCTATATTGAACAGGTTGACACAAGTGTCTTTATATATTTTATATATGAAAGATATCTTCTTTAATATTGTTACTGTTCTTAATATATTTTAATTGTTCATTATTTATATCTTATTTCCTATCCTCAATGGGCTATTTTCCCGGTTGGAGCCCTTGGGCTTATAGCATCCTGCTTTTTCAACCACGGTTTTAGCTTAGCTAGTGATAACAAAAATGAAAATAATAATAATAATAATAATAATAATAATAATAATAATAATAATAATAATAATAATAGTTAAAAAACTCCTCCTCTATTGATCATAGAGGTGCTGCCATCTAACGGACGTTTAGCGAACTTCCAATGACAACAACATTCCAGTCAGACTGAAAGGCGACTGTCATCCTGCCCCTGTCGAGGTGTTCGTCTTACGTTCTGAGAAAGTTAATTTCAAGCTATCGGTAGAGTCATAGTAGAATAGAAGATAACTGGGTGATATTTCACTTTCCTGTGAACTACTTGGCGTACGTCATGGCGGTAAGGATGTGTTAGATGTGTAGTACAGTACTTGGCTAATCTAGCCTATTTTTATGGTATTTGTGTACAAGATCACGCTCTCCAGATACTGCCAAATTATCCAGAGCTATTGTTTTCCTCTGTTACTTTTTTATACTTTAAAACAATTTGGCTCATGGGACACAAGTTAAAATTATTAAAAAAAAACTAATTATATGAAAAAAAAACTCTCCTGGTTTCCTCACTAAACGACCTTAAACTGACATCATCACCATAGTCATCCGAACAGAAGTTCATGATGCCAGCGTACATTTGATATGTATTCAAAATATATACTAAATTAAAAATGGAGTAATTACTCTGGTCCATAAAATATGCAATTCACAAATAGTGTATTCCTGTTACCATTACCATAACTAATATTATCAAAATTCCCTTTCATTAATTATTACACTTTTTCATGATGTCACCCTGGTTACACCTTCTCACTACCACTCCCACACCCTTCCCATAATGCACTTCCCTCGTCTCCCCTCAAACTTCACGCAACTCCAGCCAACCACCCACTTGACTTGTTTTTTCCTTTCATCATAGGCTCTGTTTCTTTATCTTTTGTATTTTATCCTTTCACGTCACCCTAAAGTACTGCCTTCTTTGCTGCTCATGCTCTTCACCTTTTGTTTCTTACTGTCCTTTGGCCTTCCTCTCCAGAGCACACCAACCCCATACTTTCCCCCTACAGACCATCACACACCACACTCGATTGGTGGGAAACCTTCCCTTTCCTTAATTCATTACCTATTTCCTTTACATTTTTACCCTTTCTTTAACCAAAGAACACTGCTTCTCTGAGCCATCATTTCCTTGTTGCTTTAAGATATCTTCCTAAGATCATTAAAATTAACCTCCCCTCTTCTATTTATAGTCCCTAACATTATTTTTTTTTATTCATCACAAAGTGTGTTTGTGTATATATTTATATGTATGTAGAGGCAGTGGTTGTGGTGATGCAAAAAGAATGTTAGAATAATTTATTTATACAATTTCTGAAATACACCAATTTTTATAGAAACAGATACAAACAAAGATAGAGACACAGGGTAAGGAGGTGGGGTGGGGTTGGAAAAAGAAGTCAAGCTGTTGATCTGTGATGTGGCACCAGGTGGGGGAATCTATTTGAAACTAGTTATCCCTCCATATTGGCCATTTTTCACTGCATTGTGTACAGTTCCATGTACAATAGTTATAGAATTACCATTTATTTGGAAACCTTAAAAAACAGGTTCATTATATACAGTAAGAGAAAATTAAGCTTTACTTGTTTATTGATATGCTTTAAAATTTGAAGAAACCCTGGAAAACCTTTCAATAATTTCAAACAGGAGGGCATCTTTAGGTTGCCGGACACATTGATTCAGGCATAATGAAAGGGAATTTCATTGCTATTTTGATATATTAAGTTAAATAGGTATGAGCTACCTGAAATATACACAACCTTAAGGATGAACCCAATGCCCCCATGCAATTCCCCAATTGCCTCACCAGGACAAACTAGCAGGTGTGTCCGCCTCTCTACAAACTAGCCTAGGACATACTCCTCTCCCTTTTAGTCAACAGAAAAGGTAGACTTCAGTGGGAAACCTAGTTTTTTGGGTGGAAGTAAACCCAAATTGAATGCAACTCATTACTGTATTCAGAAAAGTTTGAAATTCAGAAATAACGTAAAAACCAACTAAAATGTTGGTTAATATATACACACGATTCCATTTTTCTGTGCTGATAGAGTTCACTGAAATTAAGGAGATATATATTAACCCTAGATATCTGACCTGACCTTAGTTGTGTCCTTATTTACTTGAGAGGCTACCCTGCTTACCTTTTCACAATGATTTTCAAGTTACGATAGCAAGAAGATTAAGTAAGTAAAAGGACAATTGCTCCTGCACAAATACAAACCATTTGCTATTTTTTAGTTAGTACTTTCGGCGAAGCTGAAAGACAAGCCATGATAATTTTTAGTGAGGGATAACTATCCCAATCGCTAGTTAGCGGGTGGAATTGGGGTTAGTGCAGCTACCCCGCTCACTCACGCACCTTGGCTGAGCAACCACTTTGTTTTCTGGCTCGTTAGAGAACGGACACACTGTTGCTCTTGCCTGCTTTGACTTGCTTTGTAATTCTTTTTCTTTTCAAATTTTGTGTGTGGTAGTCCCATGCGTACTTGTCCTGGTCCCGAAGGCTGCTCCTGCAGTACCTTTGTGTCTTTTATTGAGACGGTTCCTCACCTGCTGTGTCCAGCTTGCCGGGGCCGCCGGTGTTTCAGGGACGATACTTTTGATGAGTGTAGGGAAGTGGTCTGCTTCCCAGTTGGAGAGGTTTGGGTGACGGAAGAAGAAGGCCAAGCTTGATTTTTCTCTTTAGGATATTCCTCGAAATTGTAGAAACTGCGGTCTTCTTCTTCTACCCCCCCCCCCGATCTCTTTCCAAAGCTGCTGCGATCCCTTCTGGGCATTGTCCGAGTAGCAGCACAGACCGTGTTACTCCAGGTGTCGGCGCTGCCTCCCCAAGTGAGTTGGTTCTGCCCCTTCCCCAATGAAGCGCCTGCTCTATTTCTGATATGTCTATTTGGCCATCACTTGGACGTTCATGGTCCATTTTCGAAGGACGCTTTCCTCGAACTCCTTCAATTGGGAGCGGAGAGGAGGCGGTCATCTTCTTCCTCCGCGGAGTTTGATCCTCCTTCTGATTTGACTTCTGGTCTGCTGACATCAACGCCAAGGACTTTGTTGACTCCCGAGGGGCGGTGGAAGAATGGAGTCCAAGGCAGGGTTCTCCTTCGGGGGAATGTCTCTCGATCTCGAGAGAAGACCGTTAGCAGGAAGAGGAAACGTTGCCATGAAGCTTCTCCTTCAAAGGCATAGGCAGAGCGTTGCCGCAAACGTAGTTTGTTCCGTAACTAGAATACTGTATAAACCTACACTATTTATTTAGGGGTATTACTTTCTGCGAAGCTGAAATGACGAGCCATTAAAATTTAGCGAGAAGCAGAAATGACGAGCCATTAAAATTTAGCTAGGGTTAACTACCCATACCGCTAGTTATCAGGGTTAGGGGCGGTAGCTTGCTACCGCTCCCACTCACAAACCGATGATTTAGCTCACTTTACTTTTGGCTCGGATGGAGACCGGTTGTAACCGCTATTCCTCTTCGCATATTTTAGACTGCTATTAATTTTTGTCAATTATATATATATATATATATATATATATATATATATATATATATATATATATATATATATATATATATATATATGTATGTATGTATGTATGTATGTATGTATGTATGTATGTATGTATGTATGTATGTATGTATGTATGTATGTATATATATATATATATATATATATATATATATATATATATATATATATATATATATATATATATATGTGTATGTGTATGTGTATGTGTATGTGTATGTGTATGTGTATATGTATGTGTATATGTATATATATATATATATATATATATATATATATATATATATATATATATATATATATATATATATATATATATATATATATATATATATATATATATATATATATACACAGTATGTATACCGGATTTTGAGTGAAGCAAAAAATCTATTTGTTCCGTAACCGAAATACAAACCACGCTATTTACATAGGGTTTACTTTCTGCGTAGCTGAAATGACGAGCCAATAGAATTTTAACGTGGGTTTATTACCCCCGCGCTAGTTAGCAAGGGGGTAGGGGAGTGGTAGCTAGCTACCCCTCCCCCCCTCACACGCCGGTGAACTGCTTCTCTTCACTTTTGGCTCGGACGATGAACAGACGTCTCTGTCCCGTCCTCGCATGGCAGCCATTAATGTTTTGTCTTTACTTAATTACTTACTTTTCTTATACTTAATATATATGTAAACATTCTAATGTTTATGTATATATTTGAGTATAGAAATACAGTAAGTTTCCTTTTCAGTGTTTGTGCTGTGTGTGTGTGTAGGAAGTCCACTCAATTGTACGACAACATCTCCGTGTGGTCCCAGGCCCCCACGGTGACATTTCATGGGTCGCGATATCTCCTTTGGTCCTTCGGTCTCCCTTCGGCGGGCGCCGTGGGGAATCGTCATCGCTGGACTTTATTTATTACAGTAATCTGTTTCTCCGCTGTTCTCTTCCCTACGGGGAACTTGGTCTATCAGCATAGAGAACATGGGAGTTTAGTTTGACTACGGTCTCTCTCTCTCCTTGAGGTCGTTCACCCTTTTATTTCTACTACGTATTACGGTAGCTTCCTTCCCGTTGCGGGTTGAGTTGCTACTCCGTTTATTTTGTCTCAATTATTTTTAATCAAATCTAATTGTATTTGTTAACTTTTCAGCTTCTGTGTAGAACGCTTCCCTTCGGGGTTCATTCGTTCTTGCTATTAGTGAACAGTCTTAGCTGAATTACATAATTATAATTGTTATAATTCTGTTTTGTTACAGTTCTCCGCCTTTCCCCTCTTCCCGTGAGTGTCAGTGGGCGAGGAGGGCGCATTCCTGTTGCGTAATTCTTATGTTCTTTTCCCTCAGGGGTTCCTCTTCGGAGTTCCCCCGGGTGAATAAATTTTAACTAATTATTTTATTTTCACAGTTAACTATCTAGTTTTTCGTTTGCCTAATGTGCCAACGAAGCAGAGCTGTCCTGTTGGGGCCTGGGGTGTCTACTGTTGCCGCCTCCTCTACGACTTCTTCATGGGCGTGTTCCCTTCTAGAAGTTCTCCCATGACAACTGTCGGCTCCTTAGTTCATTTAGAAAGCTCAGGAGGTTTGCCTCCATGGGTGGGTAACTTCCCTTCCGAGGGAGGTTCCCTTCCCAGGTATGAGTTTATTCCCCTTCAGGGGGGGCAACTTCTCTTACCTTAATAATTTCTGGTCCTCAGGCAGTTATGCTCTTGGTGCTGAGCTACCGCTTTTGTAACCATGCTCAAGTGGCTGAGCGGTTGCAAGGCCGGACCATGGTATTCGTGCGATTATGCTCTTGGTGCTGAGCGGTCGCACTTGCAGCTACGCTCAAGGGGCTGAGCAGCTGCAGGAGCTCCTATTCGGAGGGTTGCTCTTTATGGTCAGCTTTCTGATCCAACGGCCCTAAAGGGCGCCTTCATCAGTTCTTCCTGTCTCTTCTACGAAGTGTTCACCTCTCTCGTTCGCGAGAGAGGACACTCATAGAGACTCCTCTTCGGAGGACTCCCCTGCTGTTGTTGCTGATGTTGCTGAAGGCTCAGTTCCCCCCTCCGAACATCCTTCGAGGGGGCAGCTGAGTCCAACGGTCTCTCCTGCGAGTCTCTCCCCCCCCTCGGGGGAGTTCACTAACAGAGACTCCTCTTCGGAGGACTGATGATGGTGCTCCTGTCCGTGGTCATCTTCATCTTCAGCCGCAGAGGATCCTCCTCGACGAGAACAGACCATTGCAGCTGCTTCGCTAGACCTGTCGGCAGTTCGTTCGCTATCTCCGACACCTGCCAGATCTTCTTGTCTTCCTTCTCCGTTCCTGGACGCAGAAACGCAGCTCCACCCCGTTTTCCAACGGGCACCGGTCCCTTCGGGGCAAAGGGCTTATCTCACAATGTGAGTAAGTCCCTTTAGTGCCAGGTTTTTACCTGCTGTGGGCCAGACTTCTGCTGAATCAACACTCCAGCGACCTCCTGTAGCTGAGTCTCGCCGTAGATCTCCTGATTGCCAACTCTTCTGAGACCTTCTGTGCGGCTACGCACCATGTGCACCAACGGTCTCCTGAACGCCCATGATCGCCTGCTTGCCGGCGCACATCTGCTCGCCCTTTTCTGATGTGCGCAATGCGCGCCGACGTTCGCCCTCGCGCCCACGATCTCCGGATCTGGGCACAAGCAGGGAGATTATTTCTTCACTGAACTCCACGTTCACCTGCTCGCCAGCGTGCATCTGCGCCCCCTTTCCTGATGTGCGCAATACCTGTCAACGTTCCCCCACGATCTTCGGATCTGGGCGCAGGCAAGGAGTTTATTCCTTCGCCTCCTCGCCGACGATCTCTCTGTTTCTGCACCCTCGCTGATATCGTCCGGCCGCACGTATCTTCTGGCCACGCCACTACGCGCCTACGATCTCCTGGTTCCTGCCTCGTCACGCGCAGTTCAAGAAGTTCCTACGCTAGCGCACAGGCGCTCACAGGTTCTTTTGGACTCGCAGCGCCCTTCTGGAGTTTCGTGCCAAGCGCCCACGCGCGGTTCCAGTTCCAGCGCGCCAACGCGCCAGCACGCTTCCACTTCATACCGCGCCGCCCAGGAGATACCTAAGCTAGCACACGGGCGCTCACAGGCACCCCTGGGCTCTCCTTACGCGCCAGCGCGATTCTTCGCCTGCGCGCAAGCGTTTTCTACGCGCCAAAACTTCAATCGTCGTAGGTTTCCTACGTGCCCACGCGTTAGCTCTCCTGTACGTGATCGGTCGCTACTCGCCATCGCTTGCCAACGTGCCTTCGCCCGCCTACTCGCCATCGCTCGCCAAGACGCGCCATCGCTCGCTTACGCGTCATCGGTCTCCCGGCCGCCTGCACTCGCCCTTACGACCGCGCGCATCTATGTTCGCCCGCGCGTGAACCAACGGTTTTCCATCGCGCGATTCCCGCCAGCGATCCATCGCTCGCCAAAACGTGCCATCGGTCTCCCGACCGCCAGCGCTCGCCCTCACCTGCGCGCCCACGCACACTTTCGCCTGCGCACCCACGTTCGCTCGCGCACGAACCAACATTTTACCATCGCGTGAGCACCAGGGCGATTTCGACCGCGATTCCCGTCGGGTTTTCGCAACACGGGCAACCTGGCGAGTCTTCTGGAGCGCGTACTTCCAGATCACGATCTTCACCCCGTAAACACAGAGCATGGCACGTGCAAGAGCAGGAAGAATCTTCAGAGAGGTCTGGGCAACATTCTTCTCCTTCTTTTCAGGAAGGCCCCATCATCTCTACTCCTCAGGATCATTCGATTCCCTTCCCCCCAGCGGGAGTCGCTGACACTGCGTCTGTCAGCCGTCAGCAGAAGAGGTACTTCGAGATCATGGGGGAACCTGGTTTAGCCCTTCCTCTCCACCATTCTGTGGAAGGGGCTTACCAGGGAGTTTTTCTCTCAAGAAATTCTCCGCCCGGCAGGTGACATTCTCGTCTTCGGAGATCTTAAGCCAGGAGAAAGCCGCAAAGTGTACCATGCGGGCCACTTTGTGGCTGGTCGTCTGGCTTGGGTCTCTGGGCATCCTGTTGCGATCCGAGAATTTGTCCAAGGAGAGCTCCAGGAAGGTCATGGAAACTTTCCTCCTCTCGGGCACGAGCACCATCGTTTCCCGGCTCACCAAGTTTCGAACTTGTGTGCAAACTCGATGTTGACACATTGAGATGCAGTGACCGAGAGGTTCCTCTCGGAAGTCCCAACCATGGATGTCGGCAAGCCCAGACACTCTTCCACTCTTGGAAAGACCTTGTTTTGAGCCCAAGGACGGTAACGGACAGCTGAGAGGTGGAGAAAGCGAATCACGATTCGCTCCTCCAAAGGCGCTTGCATCCAAACCCTACAAGCCTCCAGCGTCTCAACAACAACAGCCTCGTCAGCCTAGGACATCGGAACCGGCCCCGGCAGCTAAGACAAGGTGTCTAAACAGCAGCCCCCTCCTGTCAGAGACAAGCAGGGCGGGAAGTCCTCCTGGGGAGGCAATAATCCTGAGGGAGCGGCCGTGGCCGCAAACGCTAGGATTGGCAACCCCCTTGCATGGTCCCCAGTGGGGGGATGCCTAAGGTTGCACGCTCAGGTGGCAGCAACTCGGGGCCGATTCCTGCACGATCTCCGTGATCAGCCAAGGATATCGCGTACCGTTCTTTACATCTCTACCTCCACTGACAGCGAATCCAGTGTCGCTGAGCTCCTATGCCATGGGATTGGCAAAGAGGCTAGCCCTTCGGGCAGAAATCGAGACCATGCTCTAGAAGGATGCTCTCCAAAAGGTCATCGACGGCTCTCCCCCCCCCCCCCCCCCCCGGCTACTTCAGTCGACTCTTTCTTGTAAGAAAACGTCTGAAGGCTGGAGACCTGTCTCGACCTCTCAGCCCTGAACAAGTTTGTCGAACAAACTTCGTTCAGCGTGGAACAGCAGAGTCAATCAGGCTTGTAGTGAGACCACAAGGCTTCATGTGCACACTGGATCTGAAGGACGGGTACTTCCAGATCCCAATCCATCCGTCTTCCAGGAAGTACTTGAAATTCAGCCTAGACAACAAGATATACCAGTTCAAGGTGCTGTGTTTCGATCTCTCCACAGCACTGCAGGTGTCCACCAGAATGTTCACCCTGTTATCTTCATGGCCACACAGGAGCGGCATCCGTCTCCTTCGCTTTCTGGATGACTGGCTAACCCAGGCAGTCTCGGAATCGACCCTTCTTCGACACCGAGATAAGCTTCTGGGGCTTTGCCAAGATCTAGGGATCATGGTAATTCTCGAGAAGTCTTCTCTGCTTCCATCTCAACAAATGGGATATCTTGGCATGATATTAGACTCTAATCTCCAAGCCTTCCTATCAGATGACAGGATAGCAAGGCTGAGTAGAGTCGCAGAACCTTTCCTCAGACGAGGAGAGCTTCCAGCCCAATCTTGGTTACACCTCCTAGGTCACCTTTCCTCCTTGGCCAGGCTTGTTCCAACGGCCGCCTCAGGATGAGATCCCTGCATCGGCGGCCCAAGTCCCGGTGGAATCAAGACAACGATTCTCAACATTCTGGTCCCTTTGGGACCTGCGGAACGAATGGACCTACAGTAGTAGTTGACCTACGGAAACCTTTGCAAGGGAATGGATCTTCTCGTCCTTCCCCCGCATTTGATGCTGTTCTCAGACTTGTCAAAACAAGGGGGTGGGGGGTGGGGGGGGGGTGGGGGGGCACGTTCTGAATCAAACCTATGGTCAGAACCAGAAGGGTAACTCCACATCAGTCTGCTAGGAATGAAGGCCGTATTCTGGCCCTTCAACACTTCCAACAGACCCTGGCGAGTCACTCCGTGAACGACAACTCCACGGTAGTGGCTTTTTTTTCAACAAGCAGGGAGGTACCTTTTCATAACAACTTTCTCATCTTGCAGTAGAGATACTGAGATGAACCGAAGTCCACTCAATACCCTATCGGCTCGCTTCATTCCGGACTAAGGAATGTGCTCTCCGACAGTCTGAGCAGGGCCTCACAGATAGAGAGTACCGAGTGGTCTTCGACCCCCCCTGGTAGCCAACAAGTCCTGACCTTGTGGACCTGTTTGCGACAGCCTTGAATTTCAAGCTGCCGCTGTACTACTCCCAGTCCCAGACCCCAAGGCACTCTAGCAAGATGCCTTCCTACACGGTGGGACAACATCGACGTCTACGTCTTCCCACCGTTCTGTCTGTTGAGAAGGGGGCTCAACAAGACCAGACTATCGGTCAACCCGTCAATGACTCTGATAGCTCCGCTGCGGCATCATGTAGAGTGGTTCCCGGAACTTCTGCATCTCCTGACGGAACTCCTGAGAGAACTTCCCCCACGACACGAGTTACTCAAACAACCACACTGCAATATCTACCACAAGCCGTAGCATCGCTTCGGCTTCACGCCTGGAGACCATACAGCATCTCCTCACAGAGAGAGGCGTTCCGCAAAAAGTTGTGGAGCGGATGTCTCGACACCTGCGAAAGTCATCCGCAGGGGTCTACCAGGCGAAGTGAAGAGTCTTCTGTGGTTGGTGTCGTGGGAGAGGTACCTCTCCCCCTTGATGCCACTATTCCAGCAATAGCGGAGTTATTGTATATCGGCGGGAGGAAATGCGCCTTTCGCTCTCGGCGGTGGAAGCCTATCGCTCACCCTTAAGCCTGGCCTTCAGGCTGAAAGGAATAGACATTTCCTCCTCGCTGGATCTTTCTTCGCTCATACGAAACTACGAACTTACCTGCCCCCAGTCGGAAGTGAGACCTCCTCCGTGGCACATGGTTCGGGCTCTTAAGAGATCTCCTTGCAAACCATTACGCCAGGCTTCTGATTGTCACCTGTCTTGGAAGACGGTGCTCCTGCTCGCTCTGGCCTCGGCCAAGCGTGTCAGCGAACTTCTTGGTCTCTCGTACGACGTCGCCCATTCAAGAGGATAGGTGGAGGTAACGTTCAGGTTCGTCCCTGAGTTGGTTACTAGACTCAAAATCTTGGAGTCCCGGACCTTCGGTTCGACTCCTTCAGGATTTCGAGTCTCGGTTCTGTAACAGATGACCCAGACCTTCTCCTACTATACCCAGTAAGGAGTCGGAGGGGTTGTCTTAAAGAACAGCTACAGTTCGTCCTCACGTGCAAGCCCTGTTTGGGAGCACAGGGAGGATGGAGAGGAGGGTCATCAAGAATGCCTTTTCAGCCTGGATTCAAAGGGTCATCCATCACGCCCTGAATCCAGACCCTCCTTCGTCACGTCGCCTTAGAGCACATGATGTCAGAGGCATCGCAACGTCCCTGGCCTTCAAGAGGAACTACAGTACTCTGTGACGCAGGTGCTACAAATTGGAGTCTGGAAGCGTCTAACGACCTTCACAGCCCACTACCTGCAGGACGTGACCCACAGGAGTCTCGATACGTTTTCTATCAGCCCTGTGGTGGCTACACAACAGCTGGTCTAACCTCAGGCTCCTTAATGGAAAGGTATCAGAAGGTTGACGGCATTGTTACCCAGTTTTAGACTGCATGAATGAAAGAAGTATGTCTGGCCCTTCTTTCTTCATCCTCCCCTCTCTTGGGGAAAGCAGCATCCTGGGTTCTCTGCATAGCTGACCTCAAACCTCTGCAGGTAAACCATGCTTCCTTGTGTTCCTAATATTAAGTTAATACTGTCGCGTCTCCCATACCCTGAGGAGGTGGTATTGGGAACGTCCTAGCCTAGAATTCCAGCTAAAGGACTTCAGGTCAACTTCCTAGGACGAGTCACACTTTTTCCCTCCACACACAAGCTTATGTAGGCCGCACGTTTCTTGCGTAGCAAGAAACTTGCGAGATGCAGGGACTCTTTTTCTCGAGTGCTGCTCACTCGGATTCTGAGTCCCCAGGTAAGCCAAAGCCAGTAAGGCTGGGGACTTTCCACCCTACCTAAGGGTAAGTCACCCTATGTAAATAGCGTGGTTTGTATTTCGGTTACGGAACAAATGACAAATTCGGAGATAATTTGTATTTTTCCTAACCATACAAACCTTAGCTATTTACACATATTTGCCCGCCAGCCCTGTCCCCCAAGGCAAGTCCTACCTCTAAGTGAAGTGAAGCAGTTCACCGGTGTGTGAGGGGGGGAGGGGTAGCTAGCTACCACTCCCCTACCCTCTTTCTAACTAGCGCGGGGGTAATAAACCCTCGTTAAAATTCTAATGGCTCGTCATTTCAGCTACGCCGAAAGTAAACCCTATGTAAATAGCTAAGATTTGTATGGTTAGGAAAAATACAAATTATCTCCGAATTTGTCATTTTTGAGTGAGGGAGCCATGTCGTCCTGATGGAAGTTCCTTCATTAGTAGCTTCCTAGGTTATATTTGACTAAAGTAATATATTCCAGAGAATTTACCAAAGGTATCCAGAATTCTAACTCCTGGAGCGAATATCCCTTGAAAATGGGTATCGCGTAATCAGAGGACGTATTCTTGACACGTCTCATAGCTATCTACACCCCTAATAGTGTTTCTGCTTCGAGGGGAAAAGTGGCAAGAATATAGGAGAGTCGTTAAAGAGGCGACACTCCTACCATACTGTAAATAGTGTGCCAAATCGCCACCGCGCGGCGCCACCAAGCCATTCTTTGTAGCTTTGTAGGTGTTTTAGATACAGTACCATAGGGAGGGATTCATTATCCTTTTGTCAAAAAGAGGGTGGGTCCATCAGGACGACATAGCTACCTCACCCAAAAATAGATTTTTCGCTTCGCTCAAAATCCGTTTTTTGGGCTCAGGCCATGTCGTCCTGATGGAAGTTTACCAGAGCATTAATGTATCTGTGGATTTTCAATAGTGCCGTTTATCTCGAGATAAATATTTCCTATTTGATCTTGTGGACCTAGAGCCACTTGATGTTACCGTTATACATCAATCAACTGATCATAAAATATGTCAGCTCTTCCTGCCCCCTACAGGGAAGAGTCTGGGTAAACTCTAGGAAAAAACCCCGAGGATTGTGAGTTCAAGGAACAATCTAGCAAACAGTTTGTATATTAGTGTCCTCATATATGTAAAGCATAGTTTGTACTTAGATGGTATAGATCTGTATAGGTTACTGATACCTCCCGAGTCTGGTTATAAAGAGACAGACAGGTTTATATACATGTAGGAAACCTTAATTCTGTAAGATAAACAGTTTAGTACAATCAGTTCTTACCTGTTTGCTTGGAACGGTAGAAAACCTTAATTCCTCAATAATGTCTTAAACATTAATAGAATCAAGGATTCTCTGACTTTATTCTTAACCTAGAATTTATTCCGTAACCGAAATACAAACCACGCTATTTACATGGGGTATTACTTTCAGCGTAGCTGAACTGACGAGCCATTAGATTTTTAACGAGGGTTAACTACCCTCTCGCTAGTTAGCGAGGGGGTAGGGGAGGGGTAGCTAGCTACCCCTCCCCCCTCACACACCGGTGAACTGATTCACTTCACTTTTGGCTTGGGTGATGATCAGACCTGTCTGTCTCACCCTCGCATTTTTGACAGCCTTAATTTGTTTGCTTTTTTTTACAGCATGTGTGCATGGAAGTTGGCCTCCATCCATCATGCGGAAGTGCCCTGGACTTCCCGACCGCCCTTGTGGAACGTTCATGTCGGCGGTTGAGACCGACCCTCATTCCTTATGTCCATACTGCCGAGGTCAACGGTGTGAAAGGAATAAAACTTGTAGTGAGTGCAGGGAGTGGTCTACCTCCCAGTGGGAGAGGTTTTCCCAGCGACGTAAGAAGAAGTCTAAGCGTGACCTTTCTCCTTCAAGGGCTGCCTTGAAGAAGGAAGGTTCCAAAGACTCTTCTTCCGTTGCCCGAACCTCCTCCGAAGCTCCCACTCGATCGGTCTCTTGCGAGGGGCCGTCGAGTGGTAGCGTAGGCCTTTCTGTTGTTGACCAACCTGGGGGTTCGGGAGAGGGAGTTGCCTCCCATAGCGAGGCAGCTCCTCCTCCTCCACCTCCACCTCCGGGGGAGGATTTTGATGTTGATGATTCTGTGTCTAACAATGATCAGCTTTGGGCTTCCTTGGGGCTTAAGGGGTCGCCCTCCAGGGAAGCCCTGTTTGACCTGATCCAGTTGGGTGCAGCTGTCAAACAGTCGCCGGTAATAGCAGAGGTAGATCCTCTGTCTATTGTCGACGTTGTTGTGGCAGAGGCTTCCGACGGGTCGGGCCAAACCCCTGATGTTGTTGCTGATGTTGTTGAAGGCTCAGTTCCCCCCTCCGAACATCCTTCGAGGGAGGAGCTGGGTCTAACGGTCTCTCCTACGGGTGATTCTCCCCCCCCCCGGGGAGTTCACTGACGGAGACTCCTCTTCGGAGGACCGACGATGGTGTTGTTGCCCCTCGAGGCCGTCTTCGCCGTAAGGCTCGCCCTCCTCTTCGCTGTCAAGGCCTTCCTTCCCCTTTCAAGGGGGTTAGGAGGCGCCTCATTGGTTCTTCGCCTTCGACGTCTCCCGCAGAGGAGCCTACTCGACGTGAGCAGACTGTTACAGCCGCATCGCTAGACCTCTCAGCGGATCGTTCGCGATCACCGACGCCTGCCAGACCTGCTAGCCTTCCTTCTCCGTTTGCGGATGCAGATGCGCTGTGGGCGCCTACGCACCCCATTTTCCAACGGGCACCGGTCCCTTCGTGGCATAAGGGCTTGTGTCCCACTGAGGCTAAGCCCCTCAAGCGCCAGGTGTTACCTGTGCGCTCATGTTCTCCTGTGCGCTCGCGCTCTGTAGCGCACAAGCGCTCACCTGCTGTGGACCCTTCAGACTCTTCTCGCCGTAGATCTTCTGCCCGCCAGCGATCGCCTGCGCGTCAGCGCTCTCCTACGCGTCAGCGCTCCCCTGCTCGTCAGGCATCTCCTGCTCGCCAGCGCACATCTGCACTCCCTGGTCCTGATGCGCGCCAACGTTCGCCCACGCTCTCCGGATCTGGGTGCAGGCAAGGAGGCTGCTCCTTTGCCCCCTCGCTGTCGATCTCCTACGCGCCCGCAGACCCCGCCCACGCGCCAGCCTTTGCAATGGCGTGCGCTCTTCTAGACCTGGTTGAGCTTCTGCTCGCCCGCCCACCCACGAGAAGTCTCCGGTGCAAGCCTGCGAGCGTTCGCCCCTACGCGCTACTTCACCTTCTGGTCCTGCAGCCCATCTGATAGCTCCCGACCACGCCACTACGCGCCAGCGATCTCCCGCGCGCCCGTGCTATCCTTCGCCTGCGTGCCCTCACATCAGATCGCCGAAGGTCTATTGCGCGGCCACGCGCTAACTCGCCTGTGCGCAGCCGATTGCCTTCTCGGCCTACGCGTCATCGCTCGCCAACGCGCCATCGCTCCCCTGGACGCCGTAGTTCTCCTTGCCGCTAGCGCTCTCCCCTACAACCGCGTGCACCCTCACCTGCGCACCCACGCGCAACTTCACCTGTGGGCGCACGCGCTCACTCGCCTGCGCGCCCACGCGCTCGCTCGCCCGCGCTTTCATCTCCGTGCGCCCGCGCGTGAACCAGCAATTTCACCATCGTGCCAGTGCCAGGGCGACCCCAATCGCGATTCCCGCCGGGTTTCGCAGCACGGGCAACCTTGCGAGTCCTCGGGAGCGTCGCGTACTTCCAGATCATCGTCATGATCTCCACCGCGTAAGCGCAGAGCAGCGCTCTTGCAGGAAGAGGAAGATTCTTCAGAGAGGTCTAGGCAACATCCTTCTTCTTTTCAGGCAGGCCCTGTGGTATCCACTCCTAAGGATCGCCCGATCCCCTTCCCTCCAGCGGGAGTCGCTGACACCGAGTCTGTCAGCCGTCAGCCTTGGTTCGGGTCTCTGATCAAAGCGGTCGTCCAGGCTGTTAAGCCGGCCCTCACTGATCTAGGCCTCAAACTAACGGCAGCCTCGTCCCCGCTGAAGAGAAGGAGAGGAGTGGACTTAGTGGTAACTTCTCCTAGGGTCAAACTGGCTCCCAAGAAGTCCGTCAGGAATGCCCCTTCCCCTCCTCAGACGGTTTCTCCTTCCCCTGTGGACGAAGCCTTTCCGTCCTCAGGAGAGTCCAGCGAGGTGGGACATTCTCCCATGGCACCAATGGGAGAAACCCCACCTCGAGTAGGAGAATCGTCTCGTGTGGGAGCAGCGAGGAGCCCTCAGACTTTTTTACTGGAGTCCTGTATTCCTCTTAGGAGGAAGCCCAAGGACTCGAAGACTGTCCCTAAGTCTTCATCTCGGATTCGACCAGAGCCAGCAAGACCCCAGGAGAACGTCCGCATGTCCCCCCAAGTAGAGCAGCTGGGGACAGGAGACTTTGCTGCCAGTCCACAAGGAGGAGAGCTGCACGAGTCGGAGCATGCCTTCTGGCAGGTCCTGAGTCTGATGAGGCAACTCAACAGGTTCGAGGACCCAGAGACCGCCCCACGCGAAGGCAAGGATACGGTTCTGGACCAAGTCTACGGCACTCAAAAACCTCCGAAGGCCAGTGCGGCTTTGCCCTGGTCCCAGGGGGTGAAGAGCGCCAGAGACAAGGTTGAGAGCCAGCTCTCCGAACTCACCTCCTCCAGCCGTTCCTCTGCCGGTAACAAACTCCTCCCACCTCCTCGCGTGCAGCAAAGGAGGTACTTCGAGATCATGGGGGAGTCTTGTTTAGCTCTTCCTCTCCACCATTCTTTGGAAGAGCTCTCCAGGGGAATTTCTCTCGAGAAGCTCTCCGCCCGGCAGGTGACATTCTCAGCTACAGAGATCTTGAGCCAGGAGAAGGTCGCAAAGTGTGCCATGCAGGCCACTTCGTGGCTGGATGTCTGGCTGGGGTCTCTGGGCATCCTGTTGCGATCCGAGGACTTGTCCAAGGAGAGCATCAGGAAGGCCATGGAGACTTTTCTCCTCTGGTGCACGCGCACCATCGAGTTTCTGGCTCACCAAGTTTCGAACTTGTGGGCAAACTCGATCTTGAAGCGCCGTGATGCGGTGACCGAGAGGTTCCATGCGAAGGTCCCAGCCGTGGATGTCTGCAGGCTCAGACACTCTTCCATCCTTGGAAAGAGCCTGTTTGAGCCCAAGGATGTGGAACGGACAGCTGAGAGGTGGAGGAAATCGAATCACCATTCTCTCCTCCAAAGGGCTCTTACATCCAGACCCTACAAGCCTCCAGCACCTCAACAACAACAGCCTCGTCAGTCTAGGACATCTTGGCAGGTGGCGAAGGAGAACAATGATGGAGAAAATCTTCCAAAGGGGAGGACTGCTCAGCTGGAGGAATATCTCTAGAAGACCTCAGGATCGGAGTCTTTGTGGGGTGGGAGTTATCTCACTCTAGGCTGAGAGAGATTCCCACCCGCAGGCGAGACATGGCTCGGACTTTGCTCCGCCTCCGGTGGAAGAGTCAGCTCAGCAAGGGGGCAGAGCAGTCTTCAGTAGGGACGGAAGAAGGAGCAGGGCAGAAACCGTCGGTGGACACAGAGGAAGAAACCTTAAGATCTCTCTGGCCCACACTCAGCAGCAACAAGGGTTCCACCTCTGAGGAAGTCGGGGTTTGCCTCCTCTCCGCACCTAGTCGAAGGAGTTCAGATAGTGCCTCCTTTGACAGGAGACTGGTCAAACCCAGTGATGGCCACACCTAAAACAAATCAGAAAAAGAACTAGTCTCACCCCGGGGAGAGGGGCGGGGACGCTTCTCTGGGGGAAGCAGCACCATCCCTCGAGACCCAAGGTTGACCTGTTGTTAACTGGTCTATGCTTCTGTTCAATCGTTCCCTGAGGAAGACTGATCGAACAGGAGCTTTGGAAAGAGGTCGTAGTGTCAAAGATGTCCTAGATTTTTTCGACTTTGAGGAAGACCCCGAAGGCGAAGAATCCCTATTGGACTTCTTATGCTGGCACCCATACTTCTCCCACTGGGAGGCAGACCACTCCCGGCATTCAGGGCAGGTGTTGTCCTGGTCACAATGCCACCTGCAGCAGGAAGGACACAGCAGATGTGGGTTCGTATCCAAGGACGACCTGAATGTCCTGCAGGAGCGGCCCTCAGGCCAAAGACAAGTCTGCATGAGGATGGCCAAGGAGAGGGCACTCACACACTGAAAAGAATAAGAAAGAGCAATTAGTCAGAAATGGCAAGCCAATGTTGAGGGGGAAGAGCAGCAATGTCCGTTCTCCACCCAAGCCACAAACAAAGTGGGTTCACAGCCCAGGCGTGTGAGCGAGGCGGGTAGCAACTATCCCCCACCACACCCACCCCACCCCACCCCCCTGCTAACTAACAGGTGGATGGTTAACCCCTGCTAACAGTCTAATGCCTCGTCTTTCAGCTTCGCCAAAAGTAGCGTTGGTTTGTATTTAGTGACAGAACAATTATATTTTTATGTAACAAAGGTGTTTGTTCCGTAACCGAAATACAAACCACGCTATTTACATAGGGTATTACTTTCGGCGTAGCTGAAATGACGAGCCATTAGAATTTTAACGAGGGTTAACTACCCCCGCGCTAGTTAGCGGGGGTAGGGGAAGGGGTAGTTAGCTACCCCTCCCCCCCAACACACAGGTGAGTTGACTCACTTCTCTTTTGGCTCGGACAATGAGTAGACGTGTCTCTCTTGTCCTCGCTTATTGACAGCCTTAATTTTTTTTCTTTTTCTTTTCAGTGTGTTTGGAAGTTGGTCTCGTCCTTTTTACAATGCGCAAGTGTCCTGGACTTCCCGATCGCCCTTGTGGGACCTTCATGTCCGCAGAGGATACTGATCCTCACACCCTTTGTCCGCAGTGCCGAGGTCAACGGTGTGATAAGGAATTAACATGTAGTGAGTGCAGGGAGTGGTCTGCCTCCCAGTGGGAGAAGTTCGGCCGTCGGTGTAAGAAGAAGTCCAAGAGAGACCTTTCTCCTTCAAGGGCAACCTTGAAGAAGGAAGGCTCTAAGGACTCTTCTTCTGCTGCCCGAACCTCCTCCGAAGCTCCCACTCGGTCGGTCTCTCGTGAGAGGCCTTCGAGTGGTAGCGCAGGCCCTAGTTGTGTTTCCCAACCTCGGGGTGTGGGAGGGGGCGTTGCCTCCCATAGGGAGGCAGTTCCCTCTCCTCCTCTGGGGCAGGATCTTATTGATTTTAATATGATACAACGGTGTCTAACAATGATTTGTTTCAGCTTTGGGCTTCCTTGGGGCTTAAGGGCTCGCCCTCCAAGGAAGCCCTGTTTGACTTGATCCAGTTGGGAGCAGCAGTCAAACAGTCGCCGGTAATGCCTGAAGTTATTCCTTCAGACAATGTCGACACTGTCTTGGCAGAGGCTTCCGACGGGTCTCGTCAAACCTCTGTTGTTGCCGTTGCTGATGTTGTTGAAGGCTCTCCTTCCCCCTCTGAACATCTTTCGGGGGGGGAAGGTTAGTCCAACGGTCTCTCCTGCAGGTGCGTCTCCCCCTCGGGGGAGCGCACCAACAGACTCCTCTTCGGAGGACGGATGACCCCTACCCCCTTCCTCGAGGTCGACTGCGCCGCAAGGCTCGTCGGCCTCTTCGAAGCAGAGGCCTTCCTTCTCCTTACAAGGGAGTTAGGAGGCGAGGCGCCTCTGTTGGGTCTTCCTCGCCGTCTCCTTCCCCTGCAAAGGGGCCTCTTCGTCGGGAGCAGACCGTCTCAGCTCCATCCTTGGACCTCTCCGAGGATCGTTCGCGATATCCCTCCTCTGCAAGACCTTCTAGACCTTCTGACCTGCCTTCACCCTTCTTGGCTGATGACGCGCTGTGGGCGCCTTCTCACCCCGTCTTCCGACGGTCATCGGTCCCTCCGGGGCAAAGGCACTCTTCTCACTGTTTGGGAGAGTCCCTTGCACGTCAGGTTCCCTCTGCACGTGCGCGCAGTAGCACCCTGCTGAATCCTTGGATTCAACGCGCCATCGTTCTCCTGCTCCTCAGCTCCCTCCTGCTCCTCAGCGCCCTCCTGCTCGTCAGCATTCTCCTGATCCTCTTCACTCTCCTGCTCGCCAGCGCTCTCTTACTTGTCAGCGCTCTCCTGCTCGCCAGCGCTCACCTGCTGTGCAGCAGTGCAGTGAGGTTTCTGATGTGCGCTCAACGCGCCATCAGTCTCCTGCTCGCCAACGCGCACCTGCGCGCACCGTTCCTGTGACGCGCCCAGTTCCTGATTTGCGCCCTGCGCGCCAACGCTCACCATTGCGCCATAGTCCAAAGGACCTGGACTCAGGCAATGAGTTTCCTCCTTCGCCTCTTCTTCATGCGCACCCCCCTGCGCGCCTTCTAAAGATCTTGCGCGCCCACATATCACCAACGCGTCATCATTCTCCTGCGCGCCCACGCGATCCTTCGCCTACGCGCAAGCGTTCGCCAACGCGTTCTTCTTTTGGATCGCCCCAGGTCTCCCACGCGTTCGCACGTGAGATCTCCTGTGCGCAGTCGGTTGCCTATGCGCGCCGCGCCATCAATCACCTATGCGCCAACACTCGCCGACGCGTCAGCACTCGCCAACTCGCCAGCGTTCGCCGACGTGCCGTCATTCCCCGACGCGCTGTCACTCACCTGTTAATCGGCAGCAATCTCCCTTGACACAACACGCGTTTTCTCCTGCACGCCAACGTGCCGCTTCACCAACGCGCCCTCTCGCCAGCTCGCCAACACGTCCCCTCGACCACTCGCCCGCGCGCCATCGCGCTCGCGCGTGTACACCCACACGCGATCGCTTGCCCACGCGTCAGCTGTCGCCTACGAGCGACCTTTCAAACGCTTCGCGTGACAGGTTTGCTCGCCGGGACGCACACCGTGTTGTTCCTGCTAGGGCGCGTACATCGGGATGGCTGTCGGAATCGCCACCGCGCAAGCGGAGAGCTCATCAGGATCAGGAAGAAGAATCATCGGAGAGGTCCTCGCATCTTTCTTTTCAGGCAGGCCCTGTTGTGTCCACTCCAAAGGGTCAAGAGATCCCCTTCCCTCCCGCGGGGATAACTGACACTGCGTCAGTTTATCGTCATTCTTGGTTTCAGCGCCTGATGAAAGCGGTGGTGCAGGCGGTTAAGCCTGCCCTCGCCGATTTGGGGCTGAAACCAACTACTGAATCATCCCCGAGGAAGAGAAGGAGAGTTGTGGACTTCGTGGAGACTTCTCTTAGGGTTAAGCTGACTCCTAAGAGGTCCAGCAGGAAAGCACCTCCCCCATCGCCTTCACCGTCTCCCGTGGACGAGTTTTTCCCGTCCGCGGAAGAACCCGTCGAGGAAGGAGTCTCTCCCACAGCACCATTGGGAGCAACTCCTCCTCGAAGGGGAGAATCGTCTCGTTTGGAAAGTGCTTCCCAAACCTCTTTATTAGAGTCCTTATGTGTCCCTCCTAGGAGGGAGTCTAAGGATTCTAAGACGATCCCCAAATCTTCTTCCAGACTACGTCAGGAGTCATCGAAACCCAGGGATAACGACCACGTATCTCCCCAAGAAGAGCCTTTGGGGACGGGAGACTTAGCTGCCAGTCCGCAAGGAGAGCAGCATGAGTCCGAGCATGCCTTTTGGCAAGTCCTGGCCTTGATGAGGCGTCTCAACAGGTTCGAGGACCCTGAGACCGCCCCTCGTGAAGGAAAGGATACGGTGCTAGACCGAGTCTACGGAACCCAAAAACCCCAAAGGGCCAGTGCAGCTTTGCCTTGGTCTCAAGGGGTTAGGGCAGCCAGAGACAAAGTTGAAGCCCAGCTCGCCGACCTCGCCTCCTCCAGTCGTTCTACTGCCGGGTACAAACTCCTCTTTCCTCCTCGTTTACATCAATGGAGGTATTTTGACATCATGGGGGGATCCAGTTTCGCTCTTCCCCTCCACCACTCGGTGGAAGAGCTCGCCAAGGGAACTTCTCTTGAGAAGATCTCTGCCCGGCAGGTGACATTTTCGGCATCGGAGATCCTGAGACAAGAGAAAGTCGCGAAGTGTGCCATGCAGGCCACTTCGTGGCTGGATGTTTGGCTGGGATCTCTGGGCATCCTATTGTGCTCCGAGGACTTGTCCAAAGAGAGCAATAGGAAGGCCCTCAAGACCTTCCCTCCTCTCGGGAACTCGTTCGATCGAGTTTCTGGCCCATCAGGTTACTAACCTATGGGCCAACTCGATCCTTAAACGTCGGGACGCAGTTTCTGAGAGGTTCCATCCGAAGGTCCCCGCCTTAGACACTCTTCCATCCTTGGGAGGGATCTGTTTGAGCCCAAGGATATAGAACGCACAGCTGAGAGGTGGAGGAAATCCAACCAGGATTCTCTCCTCCAAAGGGTCCTGTCATCTCGGCCCTACAAACCTCCAGCTCCTCAACCACAACAACAGCCTCGCAAGTCATCGAAGCAGGCACCGGCAGCTAAGGCAAAGCTGTCTAAACCACAGCCCTTTCCAGTCAAGGACAGGAAGGGCGGGAAGTCCTCCCGGGGAGGGAAAAATTCTAGAGGGAGCGGCAGAGGCCGCAAACGCTAGGATTGGCAATCCCCCTGCGTGTCCACCTGTGGGGGGATGCCTTCAAAGTTGTGTGCACAGGTGGCAGCAACTCGGGGCCGATTCCTGGACGATCTCTGTGATCGGCCAAGGATATCGCGTCCCATTCACAACATCTCCACCTCCCCTGACAACGAGTCCAGTGGCATTGAACTCCTATGCGATGGGATCAGCAAAGGGGTTAGCCCTTTGGGCAGAAGTCGAGACCATGCTCAAGAAGGATGCTCTCCAGGAGGTCGACGACGGCTCCCCAGGCTTCTTCAGTCGACTCTTTCTTGTAAAGAAGGCGTCTGGAGGCTTGAGACCGGTCATCGACCTCTCAGCCCTGAACAAGTTTGTAAAGCAAACTTCGTTCACGATGGAGACAGCAGACACGGTCAGACTTGCAGTGAGACCGCAAGACTTCATGTGCACACTGGATCTGAAGGACGCGTACTTCCAGATCCTAATCCATCCGTCTTCCAGGAAGTACTTAAGATTCTACCTAGACGACAAGAGCTACCAGTTCAAGGTACTGTGTTTCGGTCTCTCCACAGCTCCTCAGGTGTTCACCAGAGTGTTCACACTGATTTCGGTCTGGGCTCACAGGAATGGCATCCGTCTCCTTCGTTATCTGGACGACTGGCTAATCCTGGCAGACTCGGAGTCGACCCTTCTTCGACACCGAGACAGGCTTCTGGAGGTTTGCCAGGATCTGGGGATCATGGTAAATCTCGAGAAGTCCTCCCTGGGTCCATCCCAGAAACTGGTATACCTAGGTATGAAATTAGACACCATTCTCCACAAAGCCTTTCCATCAGACGACAGGATAGCAAGGCTGAGGAAGGTCGCAGAACCATTCCTAAGGCGAGAAGAGCTTCCGGCCCAATCATGGTTACGTCTCTTAGGTCACCTTGCCTCCCTGGCCCGTCTAGTTCCAAACAGCCGCCTAAGGATGAGATCCCTGCAATGGCAGTTCAAGTCCCGGTGGAATCAGGGTATTGATTCCCCGGACTCCTTGGTTCCCATAGGACCATCGGAACAGGCGGACCTTCGGTGGTGGCTGGGCGACAAAAACCTTCGAAAGGGTGTGGATCTTCTCGTCCTTCCCCCGGATTTGACTCTGTTTTGGGACGCGTCAAAAGAAGAGTGGGGAGCCCATGTTCTGAACCAAAGGACCTCAGGCCTTTGGTCAGAATCAGAAAAGTACCTTCACATCAATCTGCTAGAGATGGAGGCCGTCTTTCTGGCTCTTCAACAGTTCCATAGGACCCTGGCGGGTCACTCCGTGGTGGTGATGAGCGACAACACCACGGTAGTGGCTTATATCAACAATCAGGGAGGTACTTTTTCATGTCAGCTATCCCATCTTGCAGTAGAGATTCTGAGGTGGTCCGAAGTCCACTCGATAACACTATCAGCTCGCTTCATTCCTGGCAAGAGGAATGTGCTCGCCGACAGTCTGAGCAGAGCTACGCAGATAGTGAGTAACGAGTGGTCTTTGGATCCTCAGATAGCCAACAAAGTCCTGACTTTTTGGGGTTCTCCGACAGTAGACCTGTTCGCGACAGCCTTGAATTTCAAGCTGCCCCGGTACTGTTCTCCAGTCCCAGACCCCAAGGCTCTCTGGCAAGATGCCTTCCAACAGAGGTGGGACAACATCGACGTGTACGCCTTCCCACCGTTCTGTCAGATGAGAAGGGTGCTCAACAAGACTAGACTATCGGTCAATCTGTCTATGACACTAATAGCTCCGCTATGGCATCACGCAGAATGGTTCCCGGACCTTCTGCAGCTCCTGACGGAGCTTCCGAGAGAACTTCCCTCACGTCACAAACTACTCAGATAACCACATTGCAACATCTTCCACAAGGCCGTTGCCTCGCTTTGGCTTCACGCCTGGAGACTATCCAGCGTCTCCTCACGGAGAGAGGATTTTTGCAACAGGTTGCAGAGAAAATGTCTCGGCACCTACGCAAATCCTCAGCTGGAGTCTACCAGGCGAAGTGGAAAGTCTTCTGTGGTTGGTGTCGTGGGAGGGGTATCTCTCCCCTCGATGCCACTATTCCAGCAATAGCGGAGTTTCTTGTATATTTACGAGAGGAAATGTGCCTTTCAGTCTCGGCGGTGAAAGGCTATCGTTCAGCCTTAAGTCTAGCCTTTAGGCTGAAAGAAATGGACATTTCCTCTTCGTTAGAACTCTCTCTACTCATACATAGCTACGAGCTTACCTGCCCTCAGTCGGAAGTGAGACCTCCTCCTTGGAACGTGGTTCAGGTCCTCAGAGCTCTGAAGAGACCTCCGTTCGAACCATTACGCCAGACTTGGAAGACGGTTTTCTTAATCGCTTTGGCTTTGGCCAAACGAGTTAGCGAACTTCATCGTCTCTCATATTCGTCCCTGAGTTTGTTGCAAAGACTCAGAACCCTGGAGTGCTGGACCCACGGTTCAACTCCTTCAGGTCGGCAGTCTACGTTCTGTAACAAGTGATCCAGACCATCTGCTACCATGCCCAGTAAGGAGTCTGAGGCAATACTTGAAGAGAACAGCTACAGTCCGTCCTCATGTGCGAGCATTGTTTGTTAGCACAGGGAGGACGAAGAGGAGGGTCACGAGGAATACCATCTCAGCCTGGATTCGTAGGGTCATCCATCATGCCCTGAATCCTGACCCTCCTCCGTCACGTCGCCCTAGGGCTCACGACGTCAGGGGCATCGCTACGTCCCTGGCCTTCAAAAAGAACTTCTCAGTGACGCAGGTACTTCAAGCTGGGGTCTGGAAGCGTCAAACGACCTTCACAGCCCACTACCTGCAGAACGTGACCCACAGGAGTCTCGATACTTTTTCTATCGGGCCTGTGGTGGCTGCACAACAGCTGGTCTAAACCTCAGGTTCCTTGTTGGACAAGTAGCAGAAGGTTGAGAGCATTGTTACCCAGTTTTAGTCTGCGTGAATGAAAGAGTATGACTGGCCCTCACTTCTTTCTTCATTCTCCCCTCTCTTGGGGAAAGCAGCATCCTGGTCTCTGCATAGCTGACCTCAACCTTTGCAGGTAAACCATGCTTCCTTGTGTTCCTAGTATTAAGACTAATACTGTTACGTCCCCCATACCCTAACGAGGTGGTATTGGGAACGTCCTAGCCTAGATTTCTATCTAAAGAACTCCAGGTCAACTTCCTAGGGCGAGTCACACTTTACTCCTCCACACACAAGCTCCTGTAGACCGTTCGTTCCTTGCAAGCAAGGAACCTGTGAGGGCAGGGACTCCCTCTCTAGAGTGCTACACACTCAGAGTTTGAGTCCCCGGGCAAAAGTCAAAGCCAGTAAGGCTGGGGACTTTCCTCCCTTCCTAAGGGGTAAGTTACCCTATGTAAATAGCGTGGTTTGTATTTCGGTTACGGAACAAATGACAAATTTGGAGATAATTTGTATTTTTCCTAACCATACAAACCTTAGCTATTTACACATACTTGCCCGCCAACCCTGTCCCCCAAAACAAGTCCTACCTTTAAGAGAAGTGAGTCAACTCACCTGTGTGTGTGGGGGGGTAGCTGACTACCCCTTCCCCTACCCCCGCTAACTAGCGCGGGGGTATTTAACCCTCGTTAAAATTCTAATGGCTCGTCATTTCAGCTACGCCGAAAGTAATACATACATACATACACCAAGGCACTTCCCCCAATTTTGGGGGGTAGCCGACATCAACAAATGAAACAAAACAAAAAGGGGACCTCTACTCTCTACGTTCCTCCAGCCTAACAAGGGACTCAACCGAGTTCAGCTGGTAATGCTAGGGTGACACAGCCCACCCTCCCACATTATCCACCACAGATGAAGCTTCATAATGCTGAATCCCCTACTGCTGCTACCTCTGCGGTCATCTAAGGCATCGGAGGCGGCAGCAGGGCCTACCGGAACTGCGTCACAATCGCTCGCCATTCATTCCTATTTCTAGCACGCTCTCTTGCCTCTCTCACATCTATCCTCCTATCACCCAGAGCTTCCTTCACTCCATCCATCCACCCAAACCTTGGCCTTCCTCTTGTACTTCTCCCATCAACTCTTGCATTCATCACCTTCTTTAGCAGACAGCCATTTTCCATTCTCTCAACATGGCCAAACCACCTCACCACATTCATATCCACTATAGCTGCTAACTCATTTCTTACACCCGTTCTCACTCTCACCACTTCGTTCCTAACCCTATCTACTCGAGATACACCAGCCATACTCCTTAGACACTTCATCTCAAACACATTCAATTTCTGCTTCTCCGTCACTTTCATTCCCCACAACTCTGATCCATACATTACAGTTGGTACAATCACTTTCTCATATAGAACTCTTTACATTCATGCCCAGCCCTCTATTTTTTACTACTCCCTTAACTGCCCCCAACACTTTGCAACCTTCATTCACTCTCTGACGTACATCTGCTTCCACTCCACCATTTGCTGCAACAACAGCTGAAAGTAATATCCTATATAAATAGCTAAGGTTTGTATGGTTAGGAAAAATACAAATTATCTCCGAATTTGTCATGTTTCCGGGAATATTTGTATGAAAGTAAGTCGATTGTAGAGAACAATATTGTGTAAATAAAAATACCTAAACAGTGCTGCAGACGGATAATCTTAGTGTTAGTATTTTTGGTTAATTATAAATCTGGGAAAAAAAATAAAGAATATGAATTGAAAATTTGTTTTGAAAAGGGAAAGAATCTGAATGCAATGTCAAGTATGATATTGGAGAGTAATAATAGGTTATTATAATTCTTACTATAGCATTGTTATAATTTTCATTTTCAGCCGGACAAGGAAAGAGATGGAGCCCGAAAAGACAGAGAAAATGTTCGTGTAGTTGTACGTGTGAGACCCCTTAGTGACAGTGAGAGAAAAGCTAATTACAAATGCTCTGTTGAGAGTGATGACCTTAATTGTTCAGTGCATGTTAAAAATCCCTCTGCCCAGGCTGGGGAGCCACCAAAGGTGTTCACTTTTGATTCAGTGTTTGGTCCGGAGTCTAAGCAGGTAAAGTCCAGTAAAGTGTATTAATTGACCTAGTAACTTTATTATAAAAATCATAATTTAGTTGCCATTTTTTTATGATATACCACAAATGTCTTGTGTTCCTGATATACATAATTCCTTCAAAAAGACATATACAAAACTATTTGAAATTCATCAGTTCTAAACTTATTTTTATATGATTGTGGAACTTTCAAGTACTGTACTGTTTATTAGAATTTGATTGTTCTACATAGATACAAACACTCACCCTTTAATAAAAATATGATCTCAGCAAAGCTGGAAACTCAGCGGTTAAAATTAATCACAAGGTGTTGGTAACTACTGGCAGGTGGCTGGGACTCCATGCCTGACATTGATGAAAACATTCCCAGTTTCCCATTGCTCCCACTTCTGCTGTGGCTGAAGCAGTAGATAATGTGACCCCCTTTAGCCTAGTCCAGACTACTGTAGAGGCAGTTGACGACAGGTTATCACCTTTAATAGTAGTTCCGTTACCCCCACCCCCCAGATGCTGAAGCCTTGATGAGGATGGGGTGATTAGGGATTAGCAGCTGGCGTCTAATGAACGGTGGAAACTGCTTTCCCACTGGACCTTGGTGCCCAATTTCTGATCCAACTAAATTAGTCAGCACTTTCTCTCCTTTCTTTTGATTCTTTTATCCTCCCATCTCTTCCTTTTGTGCATGAACTTGTTGACAACTTTGGCTCGTATGACTTTGGTTATGACTGCTTCTTTGGATTTGGCACAGGGTGGGATGGATGGCATACCATCTCAACCTGTAAATATTTAGACGCCATCACCCTCTGGCAGACCCTATTGGCCACAGACCAAGTCTGTTAAAGGGTCGGGCTCCAGTGATCCGGTTTTAAGTCGCCCACATTTGCAGGTAATGGGTGACGCCAGGCATTGTACTCGTCGGTGGGAGGGGCCAACTACCCCCACTGACCAGTGTACGCCCACCTAAAGAGATGCAGCCCCTCTCTAATTAGAGGACTGGTCCCTGCTGAAGCCTCTTCTCGTGTTGGGCCACATGGGATAGGATGACTGACATCCTCCGATAAGAGGTGGATAACCCGGCTTGCTGCTACTTTAAAAAACTAATGCCTTTGTTGACGACCTGGAAACTCTAAAGGACCATTCTACCAATGCTCAAAAACAAGATAATTTGGGTGGCATAGAAACTAATTATGATGTGCTGTATAAATCATTTCAATGTTATGGTCACATCAAAGAAATTAGAATGAGGCTTGAAGGTGACCAGTGGGATTCATGGATATCATTTGATAACAATGATGAAGCATTCAATGCAGTCAGTAATATTATTAATATCAAAATCAATAATTTGAACATCAAGGGTGCTCTTTGCAATCCTGCTACTTAAGGATGTAGATATATACCAACCTGCAGATTGGATTGATAAATGTATAGAGGTAGTTGTACCTCCCAGAGAAAGCCAAGACCACCAAAGTGGCTTGTTGCTCAGTCCAAAGGGAGAACAGGAAATTATTTTAAGATATGTAAATTTCTTCTTAAGAAAGTAGGTATCATCGCACCGGGAGATATATCTCGGTTTGGAAAGAACAGTTTCCTCATAAGGGCCAAATCAGAAACTCAATCCGTTATACTTTGCAATGTAAATACAGAGAATAACAACATAAAGCTGGATGTGAAACGTCATCTAAATTTCAGTTATAGTATGGAAGGGGAGTAGCTTTTAATAGAGACTTACATGAGTTTACAGAAGAGGAGATATTGGCCATGTGTCCTTCAATTGTGTGGAAAGTGCATAAAGTCCCTGGAACGTCAATGATTTTCCTGACTTTCCAG
>NC_090748.1:64800143-64810143 GCF_036898095.1 Palaemon carinicauda
TCCTAAGAAAAATTAAGTAAAACATTAGTAATAACCAAATCAACATACTGTACTGAATAATCAATATAATCGATGCAAAAACTAACCTATACACAAATGTGTAAATGCGTTTGTTTCTTCATAATAATCAGAGATAAACGTAAACAAAACATTGGTTGCCATTTTTTTATCGTGCTTTTTGGCGTGTTTAGGAAACGCATGATATAAAGTCGCCTTTAATATTTGTGCCTGTTTTAGTTTAGGGTACGTTAGTACGTGCATTAAGTGTTCTGTACATTAAAGGGTAGTTTGTTAACAGTACTACGTACAAGGGAAGGTTTTAAAAGTCTGAATATACATGTTGAAATAAATAGGTAATTATGGTGTCACTACTTCGCGGATTTTCACCTATCGCGGCCGGGTCTGGAACCTATCTACCGCGATAAATGAGGGTTCACTTACTGACCAGAGTTTTGTGTAGTATACCCTAAAACCCGTTTTCTGTGGAGGGCTAACTCGGGCGTAAGAGAACGTGCCCCGAGGGTAGCTTTTGCGCTAGGTCGAGGTCCGCCTGGGTCGTGAGCGTCAGTAAGTTCTCTGGTCGCGACGTGTCACCAAGTCGCTCTCTCGTCTCTCTCGACCCTTTGTGTGCGCCGCATGTGTCCCACGTGTTTACCGCGTGGTAACTTGTGCTTATCCCTTGTGTTCCTGTGTGTTCACTACCCTTCCTTTGTATTCCTTTGATTCCCTGCGTTCCTGTGTCTTGTGTTTGTGCGTTATGGAGCAGATCCGCCGTTGTCCTGGGCCTAGAGCCGGAAAATCGTGTGGAGCGTTCCTCTCCAAACCTGAAGTGTCTCCCCACTCCATTTGCTCTTCCTGTAGGGGCAAAGTTTGTTCGTCTGCGGATACATGCCTCGAGTGTGTTGGTTGGAGTGATATTCAGTGGGTGCGTTACGGCACGAAGAAAAAGAAATCGTCGAAACGTTCACCCAGGAAATCGAGTGTTTCTTCGCCGCTACCGTCGCCCAGTGAACGGTCCGACGGGGCTTCTGTCTCTCCTTCTACCCAGAGTAGGGGACGAGGTAAGTCCATCGTGGGGAAAGAACCGGGCGTTCTTCCCCAGGTGTCTGGTGAGTGTGAAGTGGGAGTTGCGGGACCTTCTCGGGCTAGTGAGGAGCCTGGTAGTGCTGTGTCAGGGAGCTCTGGAGACTCGGCCCTTGTGCTTGGGGGGCACGTTTCCTCCGATGACCCCTTATGGTGTAGCAATGTTGTTTCTGTGTCTTTGCCCCCTTCGTGGGCCTGTGTTTCAGGTTCTTCGGCAGGCGGCGACAACCAGGGTAAGTTAGGTTCCGCAGGGAGTGATGCCTTCGGATGGAAGCTTCCTAAGACACCAGGTAGGTCCCCTATGCGGATGGAAGCTTCCTAAGACACCAGGTAGGTCCCCTATACGGATGGAAGAGTGCCTGGATTCCTGGTTCCCTAGTGTTGGCCACCAACCCTCGTTTCCAACCCCTCTCACGGAAGTTCCTGAAGCCTTCCTGCAACCCTCTACCTCGGGGACGCAACGAGTCGCGAAGTCCCCCGTGGCCCCCGCTCCCGCCCGCCGTACGGTAAGTACAGTGACGTCAGGCTCTTCGGAGGAGTCATTCTCGTCGGGAGAAGAAGCCAGGAGGAAATATCGGCGTCGGAGGGAGCGGTCCAGGAGCAGGCGTTCCCGCTCAAGATCACGTTCCAGGTACAGCAGGAGGCGCTCCCATTCTCCACGGAGGAAACACAGGAGGAGTAGGTCACCCGATGGTGATTGGGTTTTTCGTACCCCGTGAGTCGGAGATACAGTGTTCCCCGGTCTGGCGGTCCAGGGATTTCTCGCCAAGGAGACCATCCTCCAGGCATGGTTATGACCCTCGCAGGGAGAAACGCGAGAAGGCCTCTGCAGGCAGGCGTAAGACCGCGAAGCCTCCGGTTCACCCCGCCCAGCGGGGGTAACCGCGCTTCCTTACGGGCAGCCTGGTCGAACCAGCCCAGCTGGTGCGGCCCTCGGACCTTAAGGAACGGTTCCCGCTGTCGGGTCAGCCCACGGGATCCGCGTCCTCGTCCCCCAGAGGGCATGATCGGACTCTAGTCCTCGCCGGTTCGGCGATGCCTGTCCTAACCCCCGTTCCTGGTGCGGAGATCTCCGCCGGGGAAGACCAGTACCTCCGCAGGGGAGTGCCTGTTGTGCCAGGACCAAGGCGCCCGGTGGGAGTGCCCGGTGACCCGACTCCCTGGGCTCAAGCCGAGGCTTCGGCCGACGGTAGAGAGGGTTCCCCGACGGAGGACTCGGCCTACAGAAGAGTAATTAGTCTGATCAGGAGACATCACAAGATCGAAGAACCGACTGCTACCGATGAGGACTATTGGAGGTCCAGCCTTATCTGGTTGATGCAGGCTCCTGTCCAACCAAAAGCCTCCCTGGCTCTTCCTGTGGCCCGGGATCTCGTCCTGGGACAGGAGCACGTGGATAGAGTGGTGGCAGGTAATGCCGAAGCTCCCAAGACTCACAGCTCTTCTAAGTTGCTCCAGGGGCTCAAAACGCAGAGCAGGGTCTATGTGCCAGAAGGACGACGGCCGGGAGCCTGCAAAGTGGAACCTTCTCTCGACATTCTGGGACAGGGTGCCTCGGAGGACAGAGCCTCTTCAGCCCCGGTCTGTTTTTCTCCATCGGAGGCTGCGATGATGGAGGAAATGTCTAGGGACCTAGTACACGTCTCCTCTTGGCTAGACTGGTGGGCTTCCACATTAGTAGGGGTGCAAGGTACTTTTGACCCGACAGACCCGGAACAGCAAAGCCTCCTGAGGGAGCTTATCACCTCCGGGGGCAAGACTCTTAAGTTTCTCACTTACCAGTCTCTCGCCCTGATAGCGAATTGGGTGCTTCGCAAGAGAGACACCATCCTGGCGAAGGTGTCCCGGAAGGTCCCAGACAGAGAGGCGAGGGCCATGAGGAGCCTTCCTTTGTGGGGTGACTTCTTGTTCCCCTTAAAGGACTTGGAGGCGATCATGGAGAAGG
Organism: Palaemon carinicauda; assembly: GCF_036898095.1. NCBI lineage: Eukaryota > Metazoa > Arthropoda > Malacostraca > Decapoda > Palaemonidae > Palaemon > Palaemon carinicauda. The sequence continues at coordinate 64,803,172 of NC_090748.1, forward strand.
TGTCTAAAAGGAAAGAATTAAACGCGCCCAGGCCTACGCCGGTAAGGAGACCTCCCTACAAGAGGTCAGTCTCAGACAGTGCCGCGACGTCTCAGACCTCTCCTAGCCTGACGAAGAGAGAAGCTCCTTCTTCCTCCTGGGCCTCAGCGCCTCAGCCCCCCCCCCGTAGAGGAGCCCCAGCAGCTTCAGCCTCCTTTAGGACAGGTTATTCTGCCTCCAGGAGAGGCCGTTCAGGCCGCTCCTCCAGGAGGAGATGGAGTGGGAGGCCCCCTACTCCTGCCCATGCCTCAGGTTGAGGGATGCCTCAGACTATATTGGCAAGCATGGAAAGCTCACGGAGCAGAGCCCTGGAGAGTGTCCGTACTGAAGGATGGCTACAGGTTACCGTTCTTAGCAGAACCCCCCCCTCTAATTCCGGCCATCCGGTCAGAGTGGCTGGTACCCAAGGATCCGTTGAAGAGGGCCGCCCTTCAAGAGGAAGTGTCCACCATGTTGGAGAAGGGCGCCATGGAGGAGATCCTACACCCAGGTCCAGGTTTCTACAGTCGTCTGTTCCTGGTGGAAAAAGCGACAGGAGGGTGGAGGCCGGTTATAGATCTGTCGGCTCTCAACAAGTTCATAAGAAAGGCAGACTTCAAAATGGACACTCCGAAGTCAGACCTGCTGTCCTTGAGGGAGAAAGATTACATGATGACCATAGACCTCAAGGACGCTTACTTCCAAATTCCGGTCCACCCCTCGAGTCGAAAGTTTCTCCGGGTGAAATGGGGTACCCAGATCCTGCAATTCAAGACCCTTTGCTTCGGATTGTCAACAGCTCCCCAGGTATTCACGAGAGTCTTCACGACAATCTCAGTGTGGGCTCAGGAACGAGGCATTCGCCTCACCCGGTACCTGGACGACTGGTTGCTTCTTTCCTCCTCGAAGGACGTCTTGAAGGAGCAAGGGACGAAGCTTCTCCAGTTTTGCAAGGATCTGGGTATCATGATCAACCCGGAAAAATCGAACCTATCCCCCTCCACCAGAATGACCTATTTGGGGATGACACTAGATACCCTTCTGGGAAAAGCATTTCCTTCGGAGGACAGAATAAGCAATCTGATGGAGATCCTTCGTCTGTTCCTGTTGGGGCAACCCAGGAGGGCGAAGGACTGGCAAAGACTAATAGGGCATCTGGTGTCGTTGGAAAAACTGGTTCCCCAGGGGAGACTCAGACTCAGAGCCGTCCAATGGAACCTGAAGAACCTCTGGTGCCAACTGGGCTCGCAACAAGAACTAATCCCAGTCCTACCAAACACAATACCCTCCCTGGAATGGTGGCATTGCCAATCGAACTCGCTCAAGGGGATGCCCTTCGCGAACGACCCTCCCGAGTTACTTCTGTTCACAGACGCCTCCAACCAGGGATGGGGAGCCCATCTCCTCAACGAGACAGCGAGAGGAACCTGGATGGACGGGGAGAAGGACCTACACATCAATGTCCTAGAGTTGAAGGCAGTCCAGAAAGCTTGCCTACACTTCGTCGATGTACTAAGGGGAAACACTGTGGCGTTGATGTGCAACAACGCCACAGTGGTAGCGTACATAAAGAAACAAGGAGGTTTGAAATCAAGGGAATTGTGCGATCTCGCCCTAGAGATCCTAGATTGGGCAGAAACGAACCAGGTTCTGTTATTAGCAAGGTTCATCCCCGGGAAAAAGAACGTGCTGGCCGACAGTCTCAGCAGGATGGGTCAAATAGTAGGGACAGAATGGTCCCTCCTCCCAGAAGTAGCCAAGCTCATCATCCAACGTTGGGGTTCCCCGGTGATGGACCTCTTTGCAACCAAACTGAACGCGCAACTTCCCGTGTATTGTTCTCCTGTCCCAGACCCAAAGGCAGCCTTGGAGGATGCCTTTCAGCACAGGTGGGATAACCTAGACGTGTACGCTTTTCCCCCCTTCACGTTGATAAGGCAAGTACTCAACAGAGTAAGGACTGCCCGGAACTTAAGGATGACTTTGGTAGCGCCCTGGTGGCCGGAGAGAGAGTGGTTCGCAGACCTAAAAGACCTGGCGAGTCAACCTCCATGGCCACTCCCCGACAGGTCAGATCTTCTACGACAGCCGCATTTTCTCAGGTTTCATGACAACCCACAGTCTCTACGTCTTCACCCCTGGAGACTATCGAGCGACTCCATAAGAAGGAGGGGTATTCATCAGCTACTGCTAAGAGGATGTCGCTATACCTGAGAAAGTCGTCGGCAGCGGTCTACCAAGCTAAGTGGGCCTCCTTCACGAAGTGGTGCGCTTCGAGGCGCATTAAACCCCTCAAAGCCTCGGTCCCAGACATAGCGGACTTTCTGGTATATCTCAGGGACAAAATAGGAATGTCAATCCCAGCTATAAAAGGAGTGCGGGCCGCCTTGGGTCAAGTCTTCCTCCTGAAGGGCATCGACCTGGGTTCCTCTAGGCACATCTCGATGCTTGTCAGGAGCTTTGAGCAGTCCTGCCCCCCACAAGCAGTTAGGGTGCCTCAGTGGGACTTAGCTAGGGTCCTGAAGATGTTAAGTGGCCCCCCCTTCTAGCCAATGAAAGATATCATAGACAGGGATCTCACTCTAAAGACAGTCTTTTTGCTAGCCTTGGCTTCCGCAAAAAGAGTAGGGGAGATCCATGGGCTGTCTTATGACGTCTCTCATTCGAGGGGGTGGAAAGAGATATCTTTCAAGTTCGTTCCTTCTTTTGTGGCGAAAACCCAGAACCCAGCTGTCAGGGATCCAGAATTCGAAGGATTCTCTCTGCCAGCTATCCCTAGGAAGGGGAATGCTGAGGATTTGAGATTATGCCCAGTCCGTGCCATTAGAAAATACCTTGAAAGGACGGCTCATCTCCGGCCAGGCATCAAGAGCCTTTTCGTCTCCACAGGTATTACTAAGAAACAGGTATCCAAGAATACCATTTCCTTCTGGTTGAGACAAGTTATTGCAAGAGCCTACAGGGAAGAAGCTCTGGCCTTACCAGGCGTCCCCAAACCCCATGACATCAGGGGTCTGAGTACGTCCTTAGCCTTTGAGAAAAAAATGGCAGTGGGTCAGATCCTTCGGGCAGGTACCTGGTCTAACCAGTCAACCTTTACTGCCCATTACCTCAAGGACTACTCAAGGAAGTCCTTAGACGGGTTCTCCATTGGAACAGTCATCTCCGCGCTCCAAGTGATTTAACGGTAAAAGCCCCAGGCTCGATCGTGGATAGCAAACCGGGAGACACAGGTTCGTTCTCTTTCACCCTATTCCCCGTTTTTTCCCTATCCTTATCGGAGATAACCCTCTTGGAACCATTGGATAACACGTTCTCTGCAACTACGTTACTGGATTCAACATCAGAAGAAGTTTTTCAAAGGGTGAGTACTTAGACACTAACGTGAGCTCTTTGTGTAGTTACCCTATCGTCCGTTTTCCTAGTATGTTTTATTTATACCTAGGCCTCTTGGCTTCCGCTTGCTGGGTCTGAGGGTCAGGAAGGCACTCCCACCTCCTAAAGTTTAAGTCTCCTAAGAAAGTAGTTCGAGTTAAGTATTCGTGTTGGAACAAATCAAAAATTTTAAGTAATTTTTATTTTTCCTAACATACTTACCGAGAACTACTTTCGGGTAATGGCCCTCCCTACCTTCCCCGAGTGCCTCTTTGCCCTTGCGAGAATTGTGCAACATCCGAAGAACTTACTGATGCTCACGACCCAGGCGGACTTCGACCTAGCGCAAAAGCTACCCTCGGGGCACGTTCTCTTACGCCCGAGTTAGCCCTCCATAGAAAACGGGTTTTAGGGTATACTACACAAAACTCTGGTCGGTAGAGAGGAGATTACAGGTAACTCCTAAGAAAGTAGTTCTTGGTATGTATGTTAGGAAAAATAAAAATTACTTAAAATTTTTTATTTTGTGTTGTCAATGGTACCAGTAGATTGGGTTTGTGCATGTATTGTACCACTATATAAGGGTAAGGGAGATGTGCATGAGTGTTGTAATTCAAGAGGTAATAGTTTGTTGAGTGTAGTTGGAAAAGTGTATGGTAGAGTAATGATTAATAGGATTAAGGATAAAACAGAGAATGCAATCTTAGAAGTACAGGGTGGTTTTAGAAGAGGTAGGGGTTGTATGAATCAGATTTTTACAGTTAGGCAGATAGCCGAGAAATATTTAGCAAAAGGTAAGGAGGTGTATGTTGCGTTTATGGATCTGGAGAAAGCGTATGATAGAGTTGATAGGGAAGCAATGTGAAATGTGATGAGGTTATATGGAGTTGGTGGAAGGTTGTTGCAAGCAGTGAAAAGTTTCTACAAAGGTAGTAAAGCATGTGTTAGAATAGGAAATGAAGTGAGTGATTGGTTTCGGGTGAGAGTGGGGCTGAGACAGGGATGTGTGATGTCGCCGTGGTTGTTTAACTTGTATGTTGATGGAGTGGTGAGAGAGGTGAATGCTCGAGTGCTTGGACGAGGATTAAAACTGGTAGATGAGAATGACCATGAATGGGAGGTAAATCAGTTGTTGTTTGCGGATGATACTGTACTGGTTGCAGACACAGAAGAGAAGCTTGACCGACTAGTGACAGAATTTGGAAGGGTGTGTGAGAGAAGGAAGTTGAGAGTTAATGTGGGTAAGAGTAAGGTTATGAGATGTACGAGAAGGGAAGGTGGTGCAAGTTTGAATGTCATGTTGAATGGAGAGTTACTTGAGGAGGTGGATCAGTTTAAGTACTTGGGGTCTGTTGTTGCAGCAAATGGTGGAGTGGAAGCAGATGTATGTCAGAGAGTGAATGAAGGTTGCAAAGTGTTGGGGGCAGTTAAGGGAGTAGTAAAAAATAGAGGGTTGGGCATGAATATAAAGAGAGTTCTATATGAGAAAGTGATTGTACCAACTGTGATGTATGGATCGGAGTTGTGGGGAATGAAAGTGATGGAGAGACAGAAATTGAATGTGTTTGAGATGAAGTGTCTAAGGAGTATGGCTGGTGTATCTCGAGTAGATAGGGCTAGGAACGAAGTGGTGAGGGTGAGAACGGGTGTAAGAAATGAGTTAGCAGCTAGAGTGGATATGATTGTGTTGAGGTGGTTTGGCCATGTTGAGAGAATGGAAAATGGCTGTCTGCTAAAGGAGGTGATGAATGAAAGAGTTGATGGGAGATGTACAAGAGGAAGGCCAGGGTTTGGGTGGATGGATGGAGTGAAGAAAGCTCTGGGTGATAGGAGGATAGATGTGAAAGAGGCAAGAGAGCGTACTAGAAATAGGAATGAATGGCGACCGATTGCGACGCAGTTCCAGTAGGCCCTGCTGTTTCCTCCGGTGCCTTAGACGACCGCGGAGGTAGCAGCAGTAGGGGATTCATCATTATGAAGCTTCATCTGTGGCGGATAATGGGGGAGGGTGGGCTGTGGCACCCTAGCAGTACCAGCTGAACTCGGTTGAGTCCCTTGTCAGGCTGGGAGGAACGTAGAGAGTAGAGGTCCCCTTTTGTTTTGTTTCATTTGTTGATGTCGGCTACCCCCCAAAATTGGGGGAAGTGCATTGGTATATGTATGTATGTATGTATGTAATACACACTATGAGAACGGACCTAGGTTACTTTTCCATTATATCATATAATGGAAGAGCAAGAGCAAAGTAAATGCCAGAAGCTCTGATGATCAAAACTTACTGAAGATACGTGAAATGTCTGATCACGTAGCATTGAGTAAGAGTGGTGAATACATGAACTTGGGAACCAAACATATTCTTTGGGAAATAAGCATTTCCTGTATTTAGCGTGTCAGAACATGCTCTACAGTATATACTGTACAACTCACTTTGTTTGCGTAGTGGCCTTTTTTCCCCATCCAGAAAACGGTAGCTCGATCTTGTACGAGTTCTACCCATAGGCATATGAGCACTTGTAGCCCAAACTGCTCAGCGCTGGGTATAATCTTGGTAGGAACCAATAAGTTTTGGGTATGTTTTCATTATATATCAGCGCTGGGTATGATTTCGTTACGTATCAGCGCTGGGTATGATTTTGTCATGTATCAGCGCTGGGTATGAACCAATTAGTTTTGGCTTTGATTTCGTTATGCATCACCCTCACATACTGTGAGACTGGGGGAAATATGTACAGTAGCTACATTGATCGGACATATTTAGATGATGTCTTCCCTTTCAAGTATAGCAGTAGCATTCAGTTGAGGGCTCTGCATTCTGTGCAAGGCCAATGACAGTTGAGAAACAGCGTATACCAATATCTGTTTCCAAACGAATGACTTTGGTATGCATCATTTCCCTCACTCTCCCAAAAGTTAGAGGGTACTGTATTGCTTACTGATACGTTTCTTCGGAGAAGGAATTTTCCTTATAAGTATTCTCTTGCCTCGAGAAATTCACTGGGGAACAAGGAATTACCAAGGTGTATGTGAGCTCTCATTGGATGAGCCTAGCTTTCTAGAAGGGCGCTTATGAACAGTAGAGCGTTTTCAATCTGCAGATCGAGCATCAGCAGTAGAGCTCACTTGACCAGAAAGAGGTATGACATCAAGACACTATGAGTTGGCACTATGTGGGGAAGCCTGAGTTTGAGGTAGTGTACTCTATCAGAAGATTGCGTGGTTACAGATGAGCGTGCTTGTGTGCGAATAGATTGGATTGTGCAAGTATGTGACTGTTCAAAGTCCTATAAATGAGACGGAATAGACAGGCGTGCCTCTTCTGCAGCATGCAAAATCATAAGTCCAACAGGTGAGATGGCGTGCCAGTTGGGACATGCTATTGTGAGCAGGGGGGGGTGATGCTCCCATAGAAGAGTGCTTTGAACAGATGAGGTGGTGAGTGATAATGAGCAGTTCAGGTAGTGCGTGATTTGGTGTGCAATTGTGAGCAGGTGAATTACTGATTGTGTCCAGGTGAAGTGACACTCCTTTAGGCACGCTTGAACACGAGAAGGTAAGATCTTGCTTTCTTAGCTGTGCGCG
>NC_090748.1:64817643-64820143 GCF_036898095.1 Palaemon carinicauda
TGGGCTCTCGTGACATGGTTGGTTTCGACCTGGCCTTTCATTAGAAGGGGCTAGCGTTCGATCCCAAGTATGAGGTAGAAATTTATTTCTATTTGAACACGATGTTGTGTTGATATTTATCCATATTGACTCATTAGGGGTAATTTGAATGAATTACTACCAATTGTGTCACGTGGCGGCCCGGGAAATTGGGTAAAACTCGCTGGTAAGAGACTGATGTCTCGCCAGGTAAATCCTCGGACAGCTGTTAGCGTCAGGTTCCAATTTCTTTTATGGGCTCTCGTGACATGGTTGGTTTCGACCTGGCCTTTCATTAGAAGGGGCTAGCGTTCGATCCCAAGTATGAGGTAGAAATTTATTTCTATTTGAACACGATGTTGTGTTGATATTTATCCATATTGACTCATTAGGGGTAATTTGAATGAATTACTACCAATTGTGTCACGTGGTGGCCCGGGAAATTGGGTAAAACTCGCTGGTAAGAGACTGATGTCTCGCCAGGTAAATCCTCGGACAGCTGTTAGCGTCAGGTTCCAATTTCTTTTATGGGCTCTCGTGACATGGTTGGTTTCGACCTGGCCTTTCATTAGAAGGGGCTAGCGTTCGATCCCAAGTATGAGGTAGAAATTTATTTCTATTTGAACACGATGTTGTGTTGATATTTATCCATATTGACTCATTAGGGGTAATTTGAATGAATTACTACCAATTGTGTCACGTGGTGGCCCGGGAAATTGGGTAAAACTCGCTGGTAAGAGACTGATGTCTCGCCAGGTAAATCCTCGGACAGCTGTTAGCGTCAGGTTCCAATTTCTTTTATGGGCTCTCGTGACATGGTTGGTTTCGACCTGGCCTTTCATTAGAAGGGGCTAGCGTTCGATCCCAAGTATGAGGTAGAAATTTATTTCTATTTGAACACGATGTTGTGTTGATATTTATCCATATTGACTCATTAGGGGTAATTTGAATGAATTACTACCAATTGTGTCACGTGGTGGCCCGGGAAATTGGGTAAAACTCGCTGGTAAGAGACTGATGTCTCGCCAGGTAAATCCTCGGACAGCTGTTAGCGTCAGGTTCCAATTTCTTTTATGGGCTCTCGTGACATGGTTGGTTTCGACCTGGCCTTTCATTAGAAGGGGCTAGCGTTCGATCCCAAGTATGAGGTAGAAATTTATTTCTATTTGAACACGATGTTGTGTTGATATTTATCCATATTGACTCATTAGGGGTAATTTGAATGAATTACTACCAATTGTGTCACGTGGTGGCCCGGGAAATTGGGTAAAACTCGCTGGTAAGAGACTGATGTCTCGCCAGGTAAATCCTCGGACAGCTGTTAGCGTCAGGTTACAATTTCTCTTATGGGCTCTCGTGACATGGTTGGTTTCGACCTGGCCTTTTATTAGAAGGGGCTAGCGTTCGATCCCAAGTATGAGGTAGAAATTTATTTCTATTTGAACACGATGTTGTGTTGATATTTATCCATATTGACTCATTAGGGGTAATTTGAATGAATTACTACCAATTGTGTCACGTGGCGGCCCGGGAAATTGGGTAAAACTCGCTGGTAAGAGACTGATGTCTCGCCAGGTAAATCCTCGGACAGCTGTTAGCGTCAGGTTCCAATTTCTTTTATGGGCTCTCGTGACATGGTTGGTTTCGACCTGGCCTTTCATTAGAAGGGGCTAGCGTTCGATCCCAAGTATGAGGTAGAAATTTATTTCTATTTGAACACGATGTTGTGTTGATATTTATCCATATTGACTCATTAGGGGTAATTTGAATGAATTACTACCAATTGTGTCACGTGGTGGCCCGGGAAATTGGGTAAAACTCGCTGGTAAGAGACTGATGTCTCGCCAGGTAAATCCTCGGACAGCTGTTAGCGTCAGGTTCCAATTTCTTTTATGGGCTCTCGTGACATGGTTGGTTTCGACCTGGCCTTTCATTAGAAGGGGCTAGCGTTCGATCCCAAGTATGAGGTAGAAATTTATTTCTATTTGAACACAATGTTGTGTTGATATTTATCCATTTTGACTCATTAGGGGTAATTTGAATGAATTACTACCAATTGTGTCACGTGGTGGCCCGGGAAATTGGGTAAAACTCGCCGGTAAGAGACTGATGTCTCGCCAGGTAAATCCTCGGACAGCTGTTAGCGTCAGGTTCCAATTTCTTTTATGGGCTCTCGTGACATGGTTGGTTTCGACCTGGCCTTTCATTAGAAGGGGCTAGCGTTCGATCCCAAGTATGAGGTAGAAATTTATTTCTATTTGAACACGATGTTGTGTTGATATTTATCCATATTGACTCATTAGGGGTAATTTGAATGAATTACTACCAATTGTGTCACGTGGCGGCCCGGGAAATTGGGTAAAACTCGCTGGTAAGAGACTGATGTCTCGCCAGGTAAATCCTCGGACAGCTGTTAGCGTCAGGTTCCAATTTCTTTTATGGGCTCTCGTGACATGGTTGGTTTCGACCTGGCCTTTCATTA
>NC_090748.1:64829889-64847389 GCF_036898095.1 Palaemon carinicauda
AGGCCCAAAATATTAATAAAACGTGTACCTAAACAACAATAATTATCTAAATGTGTATGAAATTGGTCAGAAAATCCTATAAAACAATTTTAAACCATTTACTGTACTAAAATAAAACAATTTTAAACCATTTTCTGTACTGTAGTGAACATACCTTTGAGCAGCGGTTCGATGGCATACAGGGATGGATGTGGAGAGGATGGAAGGGGGAGGTTACTGCTTGGAAGGAGAGTCCCCTTCCATGATGTGGCGGGGTAGTTCTCCTTCAGGAGTTGTTTCTCTCTCCAATGAAAGGGTGGGCAGATCTATTTCAGGGGTTTCTTCTCTTCTTTGTCTCTTCTTTGGAGGAGAAACAGGCTTTGATGTAGCAGCTTTCTTTTCTTTTGTGAAAAACTGGTCTATTGTTAATTGTTTCTTCCTCCTCTGCAGTATTTTTCGAAAATGATACATGACACTATCATTAAACATATGCACTGCCCGGTTTGCTACTGCAATTTCTGGGTGGTATTTTTCAGCAAAAGCCTGCACATCTGCCCACTTGGAACAAATTTCATTGATGAGAGAACTTGGAACATCCTCCCTTACCTCATCCTCTTCTGAAGATTCCTGCTCCACAATCAGATCCTGCTGCTGTTGTTGTTGCAGGTGCAACAATTCCTCCACAGTCAACTCGGTAGAATGGCTTTCTACAAGCTCATCAATATCATCCTTGTCGACCTCAAGCCCCAAACTCCTGCCCATGACAACAATTTCCTCAACGACATCAGTGTCATCAGAAATTACAGGGGTAGCAGTGCTTGGACCCGCCTCTGGTTGGAAACCTTCAAACTCCCTCTCTGTGACACATGATGGCCACAGCTTACGCCAGGCAGAGTTCAATGTCCTATAGGTCACACCTCGCCAAGCTTGGTCAATCATGTTAACAGAGTTGAGGATGCTGAAGTGTTCCTTCCAGAATTCCTTTAGGGTCAACTTCGTGTCACTGGTCACTTCAAAACACTTTCTGAAAAGGGCCTTGGTATAGAGTTTTTTGAAGTTTGAAATGACCTGTTGGTCCATGGGCTGGAGTATGGGAGTAGTATTGGGGGGCAAGAATTTGATTTTGATAAAGCTGTATTCTTCTTTCAAGTCATCCTCGAGACCTGGAGGATGTGCAGGAGCATTGTCCATAACCAGAAGACATTTCATTGGCAAGCTCTTTTCAATGAGGTAAGCCTTAACCTGGGGGGCAAACACTTCGTTTATCCACTCAGTAAAGAATTGTCTTGTGACCCAAGATTTAGTGTTCGAGCGCCACATAACTGGTAGTGCACTTTTACAAATATTATTTCGTTTGAACACCCGGGGGTTGTCCGAGTGGTACACTAACAAGGGTTTGATCTTGCAATCGCCACTTGCATTTGCACACAGCAACAATGTTAGCCTATCTTTCATTGGCTTGTGACCTGGCATCTTCGTCTCGTCCTTGGTAATGTACGTATTGGCTGGCATTTTCTTCCAAAATAACCCAGTCTCATCACAATTAAAGACTTGTTGTGCGATCAAATTTTGTTCATTTATGTACCGATCGAATTCCCCCACGTATTTATCGGCTGCAATTTGATCCGAACTAGCTGCCTCCCCATGCCTAGTAACACGATGAATACCTGTTCTATTACGAAACTTTTCAAACCAACCCCTGCTCGCTTTAAATGTAAATGAATCACTTTCACTGGTACTCGGACTTTTCTTCACTAATTCTTCATAGATATGCAACGCTTTTTCACAAATGAACGCTTCACTAACACTTTCCCCGGCCAACTGTTTTTCTTTAATAAATATTAAAAGCAACTTTTCCATCTCCTCAATCACTTGTGGCCTTTGCTTAGTTACCGCCGTAACTCCCGTTGCAACATTCGCCTTCTTAATCATTTCTTTATGCTTTAAAAACGTAGAAATGGTCGACTTCGCCATTCCGTATTCTACCGCTAAATCGGACACTCGTACACCATTCTCATATTTCGCTATAATTTCCTTCTTCAACTCGATCGTTGTTCGCACTGTTTTCCTCTTCTCCTTCCCCTTAACACTCATTACTTTCTTGGGACTCATTATGAAAGCTAAAAAAGCAATTAAAAGCACTGAAAATCACTAAATCACAACGAATGCTGATCGCGCGTTGTCTGAGTGACGCTCTCGAGAGAACTGATGCTTCCCGAACAAGCGAGAGTGGCCGAGATGGCGCGATCATCACAAAGCCCATGCGGTCGTCACGTGTTCGGCTGGTCGAGTACCGAATTTTTGGTCGAGCACCGCAGCAAAAATTTCTCGAAAATTTTGGTCGAACTCCGAATTGTTCGAGTATAGAGTCGTTCGACTACCGAGGTATCACTGTATATATATATATATATATATATATATATATATATATATATATATATATGTATATATATATATATATATATATATATATATATATATATATATATATATATATATATATATATATATATATATATATATATATATATAACTATATATATGTATATATATATAACTATATATATATATATATATATATATATATATATATATATATATATATATATATATATATATATATATATATATATATTTATATATATTTATATATATTTATATATATATATATGTATATGTGCTACGTCTCCCCCCCTATCACTCCCTCTCAGGACCCTTTCCCTTCCCCCTCTATCTCTTTGTGTTGGCTTGCCATCACACCCCTGTCCGCCGTCCTACAACTCTACCGCTTGCCGGCGGGTTGTGGGATCGGTTGGGTCCTTCTGCTAGGTAGTCCGTACTGCTACACTTCCCACACATAGTTGAACTATGGGACAGTTTCGGCGGTTGACCTGCCGGCGGAAGACCTCCCTTTTTTGAGTGTTCTCCGGCCCTCTCTTGGGCTGCCACAGACAACATAGCCGTCTGCCGGCTCTCTGCCGCCGGATGAAAGGTGTATCCTCCCTTTTCATCTGAACACTCCTTCCGGAGGAAGACTAGATTGGGTACCGGGTATTACCCTTCCTTCTCTTCCCTCCTTGCCTATCTCTCTTTCTAACTTGGTGTCGGTCCACTGCCGCCTCTGTCCTGCCGGCACTAGCCGCCGGCATCTTCGGTAACCTACCTGTCTCATTGAATGATGTCAGTGACGGTCTACCATTGCCGGTTGCCTGCCAGCTGCCGGGGGCCGCTGTCGTCCTGCCGGCGAACTGCCATTACCTGAAGTGTCATCCCTTCTCTCTGCCGCTTAGAATGTAGGCGGCGATGGGTTCATCTTCGGCGGAGTTTTGCCGGCGCTAGACGGGCCTCCGGCACGCCGTCAGACTGCCGGCGCTACTAGTCTTGGCTTTACAGTGGCTGGCAGCCATTATTGTGCAGCTATGTATAATAGCCGGTACTCCTCTGGTACAGTATATCTATACCATAGAACGAAGACTATTGTGTATAGTTGTACAGTAAAACATTTCCAGCATATTCTGTGCATCCTTGTGCAGTCTCTTGCCGGGACTTAAATTTACAAAGGGGCTTAGCTTATCCCCTTTTTCTATTATAAACTGAATGGTTTCCGCTTTCCCCCTCTCTGTAATTAATTCCCCAGAGGAAGCCTAAGCTTGGCTCATCCAAACCAGATGTTCTTCCTCTTCTGGGACTCTTATTGGTTCTGTGGAATTGATTATGGTGTGAGGTCGCGGCAATTGGCTGGGCGGGAACCACAAATATATGTCTTTCCTACCTCCTTTCTAGCTTATCTATCCTAAGCTTATACACCAATGGAATCTCATATATATAATAAGTTGCTAACTTAATCCTAATCTAAGATTACTGTAAGTCATGTGGTATTGACTTCCATGTACTCATTGTCTCTTTCTTTTACAGGAGGAGTACGTGAAGTGTGAAAGCACCTTCTGCAGTGTTCGTCACCCTGACCTTTATGGTCATCCCGCGTGCCGGACCCACGCCGTATGCGCAACCAAGAAGGGGAACCTTCGGTATTGGGATCCGCAGACCTGTTCCGTCTGCAAAGGCCTTCTCGATGAAGCGTTTGAGAGCCCTCCGTCCGTGGAGGCTCGAGACAACGCCCGAGAGAAACTGCAAAAGTGCGTGCGCGGTTTTCAGAAAAACGCCACAGGGCCTTATCTCCCTAGCAAGAAGATGAGGGCCTTACTCTTCCCTAAGGCATCTGCTGATGCCGTGATCCCCAAGGATGAGATCCCTGTTATTCAACTAACGGTCGAACCGGACGTTGCAGCCGCTCTCCAAAGCTGTCATATTGACGAGGTGGAGAGAATGTCGGATGTGTCCGAAAATACTGAAAGGACCCTCATGGCCGAGGGTCAAGAAGAAGAGGAGGATCAGGTAGAGTTCCCTGATTCCGAGGGCGAGACCGCCCGTGCACCTTCTGTGGCTTCTGTCATGGTTGAGGAGCCAGTTCCCTCTACTTCTGCTGCTGCTGCTGCTTCGATACCCGTAGTACCGGGCACCCAGGATACCATCCAGGCTCTGGTGGCATTCCTGAATGAGGAGTTCCACGAAGGTCATGAGAACCTTAAGAGGGAACTCATAGGCATTAAAAAACAGCCGAAGGAGATCTCTGTCAAGGATCTTCCTGCCTGTTCAGTGACAAACCCCTGGAGGTATGCCAAACATATGCCGATAACGACTGGACGCATCTTTATTAACGACAAATTGGGTGCCGTCCCCCTTGAAGAGGTGGAGTTCTACCCTAATTTCGAAGCCTACCCAGACTGTTACATCAAGCTCAAGTCCGAACCAGTCTCCAATGAGGAGACTGAGCCTAAGGAAGTGATTGTGTTCGAACACTCCAAGGCTCAAGCTATGCTGGCTGACTCCCTCAAGAGTAAAGGCTTCACCAACTCAAAATGCCAGCACTGAGCAAGATACATCCGTCTTTTCTTGCTCCTCCCACCATGATCTTTCCCTTTGCGGAAAAGGCCTTAAATGTTGTCCTGAAGGCGGTGGAAGAAGGAAAGCCCTGCCCTACATTAGAGGAGTGTACTGTAGGCCTCTCTCCCTCTCCTTACCCCCTGACAATAAAAGCTGGAAGGACATCCAACTTACCTTCACGGTTGGAAAGTTGGAACCTGACGTCGCTGGATGTCCGTTTAATGAAAATCTCCCCAAGCTGAATGACCACCTTTTGCGTCGGGAGCAAGACACCAAGGAGAGACTGGCCGCCTCTCTGTCGCTTTAAGTACAACTCGAAGCAATGGCCGGGGACGTTCGTGTCCTGGGCTACTACATGGTTCTTGCCGAAACCCACCTTGCTACCTTGCTGAAGGACCTATATAGCTTCATCAAGGCACGGAGAGCCTGTAGAGAGTTCGTGTTCGCCGATGCAGCCGTGAAATACGAACCCCGGAAACTGATCTCCTCTAACATCTGGGGCAAACACCTCTTCCCAACAGATTTGGTGAAAGAGATTGTGGACAAGGCCGCCACTTAGAACCAGAACCTTCTCAACAAGTGGGGCATGTCCCGAAAGAGGAAGTCCTCTCAGGATGAAGGTCCGCAACCTAAGAGGAAATCCAACAAGCCTAGACCCCAACAGCGTCAAGTCAAACGCCAGTTTCCAGCTCCCGCTACTTCTCAGATAGTGGCCCAGCCGCAGCAGACCTTTCAACTGGTCCCTCAGCCGGTGATGTCCCAATCACCAGTCTTCACTCCTGCCTACGAAAGACAGTCCACTACCTTTCGTCCCAGAGGTAGAGGCTATGGCAGAGACTCCTCTCGTCGTCCTTCCAGTGGCAGAGGAGGAAGGGGAGCAGGCGGCCGAGGTGGTAAACCCTCGGGAAACCAGAAGCAATGAAGTGCTTCCGGTGGGAGGAAGACTCCACCACTTTCAGGATCGTTGGACCTTCGATCCTTGGGCACACAGCATCATCAAGAAGGGACTAGGGTGGAGTTGGATAAAACCACCTCCAATCTTCCACCAATTCTTCCAACCCTCAACCCCCATCCTAGAAGAATATGTCCTAGAACTCTTGAACAAGAAGGTGATCAAGAGGGTAAAGTCCACCAGGTTCCAGGGAAGACTGTTTTGTTGCCCCAAGAAAGACTCAGACAAACTCAGAGTCATTCTCAACTTGTCCCCTCTCGACAAGTTCATTGCGAACAATAAATTCAAGATGCTGACTCTTCAACATATAAGAGCCCTACTGCCTCACAAGGCTTACACGGTCTCAATAGACCTGGCGGATGCCTATTGGCACATTCCAATGAATCACCAAGCTTCCTCCTACCTAGGCTTCAGGCTTCAAAGAAGACAGTACGCCTTCAGGGCCATGCCCTTCGGGCTCAACGTGGCTCCAAGAATCTTCACGAAGCTCGCAGACACGATCGTCCACCAGCTACGCCTTCAATACGTCCAGGTGATGGCTTACCTAGACGATTGGCTGGTCTGGGCTACATCGTCAGAAGGATGCTTGCGTGCCTGCAAAAAGGTGACCCAATTCCTGGAAGTTTCAATGGTTGGGAATCCATCGGAATCATCAGTCACACCGTCTTTCCATCCCTCTGAAGAAAAGGAAGGAAATAGCCGGATCTGTCAAAAGACTTCTCAAATCCAAATGGATTTCAAGACGACAGCAGGAGCGGGTACTTGGCTCCCTACAGTTCGCCTCGATGACAGACCCAGTGCCACGAGCACAGCTAAAGGATGCTTCGGGAGTCTTGAGACGAAACGCATCCATCGCTCGAAGAGATCTCAAGAGACCCCTACCAAACAGGCTTCGCTCACTCCTCAAGCTGTGGTCGGAAGCAAGGAACCTGAAAAGATCTGTTCCTCTTCAACCACCACCTCCATCGATCAACATCCACACGGATGCCTCGCTAGAAGGATGGGGGGGTCACTCCCACCAGCGATAAGTTCAAGGATCGTGGTCTCCCCTGTTCAAGACGTTTTACATCAACATCTTGGAGGCCATGGCGGTTCTTCTCACTCTGAAGAAACTATCCCCTCGTCCTTTGATCCACATCCGTCTAACTCTGGACAGCTCCGTGGTGGTCAGATGTCTCAACTGTCAGGGCTCAAGATCGCCCCAACTCAACCAAGTGCTGTTACCCATTTTCCGCCTGGCGGACAGGAAGAAATGGCACTTGTCTGCAGTTCGCCTACAAGGATTCCGCAACGTGACGGCGGACGCTCTATCGAGGACAAGCCCCATAGAGTTGGAATGGTCCCTAGACGCAAGGTCATTCTCCTTCATCTCCCGTCAAGTCCCGGAACTGCAGATCGACCTCTTTGCGACGAGCGACAACCATCAGCTTCCTCTGTACGTGGCCCCATACGAGGACCCCAAAGCAGATGCAGTGGACGCCATGTCCCTGGATTGGAACAGATGGTCCAAGATTTACCTGTTCCCTCCTCCCAATCTTCTGCTGAAAGTCCTCTCCAAACTGAGAACCTTCAAGGGAACAGCAGCCCCAGTGGCTCCCAAGTGGCCCCGGAGCAACTGGTTCCCCATAGTCCTGGAGCTACAGCCCAAGCTGATCCCTCTGCCGGGCCCAGTTCTCTCCCAGCAGGTGCAGAAGTCGACTGTCTTCGATTCATCAAAGAAAGTCCGAGACCTTCATCTCATGATTTTCTCTCCCTAGCCGTGAAGAAAAGGTTGGAATCTCGAAGAAAAGTTTAGACTTCCTAGAGGAATACAAAACGAAGTCTACCAGAAGGCAATATGAATCATCCTGGAAGAAGTGGGTGTCCTTTGTCAAGGCGAAAAATCCTACGGAAATCTCCATAGATTTTTGTATGTCCTTCTTTATTCACCTTCATGGACAAGGCTTAGCAGCCAACACGATTTCCACTTGTAAATCGGCCTTGACAAGACCACTATTGTACGCCTTCCAGATAGATTTGTCCAATGAAATCTTTAACAAACTTCGGAAGGCATGTGCTAGACTCCGTCCTGCACCCCCACCGAGACCCATCTCCTGGTCTCTGGATAAGGTGCTCCATTTTGCCTCTAGCCTGGACAACGAAACTTCTCTGAAAGACTTGACTCATAAAGTTATTTTCCTTTTTGCTCTCGCCTCGGGAGCCCGAGTCAGTGAAATAGTGGCATTATCAAGAGAAGAGGGACAGATACAGTTCGCCGATACAGGGGAACTTACCCTCTTCCCTGACCCTATGTTTCTCGCTAAAAACGAACTCCCCACCAAGAGATGGGGACCCCGGAGAATCTGCCCTCTGAAGGAAGATGTCTCTATGCCCAGTGGAGAGTCTTAAGGTCTATCTTTGAAGAACTTCAGACGTTGGCGGAGGACAGCTTTTTAAAGGAGAAACATCGGGCAGTGACCTGTCACTTAAACAACTAAAGGCGAAGATCACCTACTTTATTCGCAGAGCGGATCCTGACAGTACACCCGCAGGTCATGATCCTAGGAAAGTCGCCTCTTCCCTAAATTTCTTCCAAGGTATGGATTTCGAAAGCCTCCGATCTTTCACAGGCTGGAAATCCTCGAGGGTGTTCTTCGAACACTATGCGAAGCAGGCTTCGAACACTATGCGAAGCAGGTGCACGAAGTGAAGCAATTCATGGTAGCCGCAGATAGTGTATTGAAACTTGCTGCTTAGTGCTGCGTAGAACAGTAAGTTATTTCGGAACTCTAACTCAACGGGTGCCTGTGTTGACCCTTGTGTGTTACATAGTGATTTCTGGTGACACTTAGTGTCACAAAAGACTGTTCTTCCACAAGGTGAAGTGACATAGACTCTAACACGTGTGCCACATGTTTATTGAACATGAAGTGTATTGTGACTCAAAGACTTTAGTTCCCCTGGAACTCATGTGTTTAAAGGCAAGTTCTTCCCTTTCAGATTCCACATCATCGTCTTTTTCAGTTCATAGTCTATGTCTATTAATCAATAATTTTGTTGTAAATTAATTACCTTATTTTACTTTATTGCAAATTTTCTTGAATAAAATAGAAAATTTAATTATCATATGCGTCTTATTTTGCCTTTCCATATGAAAATAAACTACTGTTACAGAGTTTTAATGCCCCTCATTATTCTTTATTATATTCATGTATAATATTACTCTTGTCCGAGATATGCTCACCAAGCAAGTGAAATAAACGGATTTTGAGCGAAGCGAAAAATCTATTTTTGGGTAAGATAGCCATGTCGTCCTGATGGAAGTTCCTTAAAGGCAGCTTCCTAGGGTATATTACAACTACGGCGATATTCCCAGAGAATTTACCTTCAGGTACCCAGAATTCTAACTCCTGGAGCGAGTATCCCTAAAAAAGACCTTAGGGATATCGTAAATATCAGTGGACGTATTCTTGACACGCCTCATAGCAATCTATACCCCGAATAGAGTTAACACTTCGTAGGGGTCAAATGGCAAGAAAACGAAAACGATAAGAAAGGGGGGAGCCGTTCGTAAGGCATCTCTCCTCCCCGTTTCGAAAGCGTGCCCTGCGCCGCTCGCGGCCCCATCTGTATTCCTTGTAGCGATACACGAGGTGCTACAGATACTGTATGTAGGGAGGGGTCCCACAACCCTTTTCACTCTTTTTTTTTTTTTTTTTTTTTTTTTGAAAAGGAACAGGGCGGGTCCATCAGGACGACATGGCTATCTTACCCAAAAATAGATTTTTCGCTTCGCTCAAAATCCGTTTTTTGGGCTCAAGCCATGTCGTCCTGATGGAAGTATACCAGAGCATTACTGTATCTGTGGATTCTCAATACGTGCCGTACTCCTCAGGAATGTTTCTTAGTCAACTCGACTGAAAGACCTAAGATGTTACCGTTATACATCTTTTCACTAATCATAAGCCATGAAAGCGCTTCCTGCCCCCTACAGGGAGGAGTCCTACTAGACTCTAGAAACGAACGAAGAGTACATATACCTATGTATGAATCACTCGCCAGCCAGAACAATATAGTGGTCTCACTCTATATGAAGTAAAGCATAGTCTTACGGGACTACAGCATCCAAGGGAAAAATCCCGACCAGCACCCTGGTCGAAGTAAAATTAGACAAAAAGGTTATATCTGCGTAGGATTAAACTTGCTGCCACCACCGTCCTCAGAGAGGGGTGGAGTCCTTTATGCTAAGGAAAGTATAAACCCGTGCAACAAGGCTTTGCATTAAGGAATAGGCTATTATAGATATCCCCGATTAATATACATAGGCTAAATGCTCAATAAATAACATGAAATCAATATAGGTGAAGGAGACGCAAGGTTCCCGAGAACAAGTTTATTGAGTAACAATAAATAGACATGGTCACCATAAATATGTACATATGATAGGTGGATGACCAACAATTTACACAAGTACCGTAGTGCATGGATGAATGGTTATCTGAAAGAAAACAAATAGGTCACTTGCCACATACCCAGGTATCAAAGTTAACGTCCATGTTACTACTTTGCTGACATTAGCGTTAGCAAACGCTTGGCACACCTGTCTGTACTTGTGCTACCATCACCATAACGCTGGAACAGTCACTGTGGGCTCTCAGAGCCTTCACTACTAGTTATATCAACGCATATAACTAACCACTCACCCAAGAATCAAAGTCCCAAATGATTCCACTGTTCCTCGCAGAGTTAAACAGCAGGGTTAACGACGCAACCAACTGCTACCACAGACCTCTTTAGCTGCTCCACTTGCTTAGCATAGTGGCGAAAGAATACCCTGGAAGACTTCCAGCCAGTGTATGAACGAAGGTGTTCAAAATCCATAAAGTTAAAGAAGTTTAAGGATGAAGCAACTTTCCTCGGATCATGACCTGCGGGTGAACTGTCAGGATCCACTCTGCGAATAAAATATGTAATTTTCGCCCTATGCTGATTTAAAGATAAATTCGAGCCCGATGTTTCTCCTCTGAATAGTTGGCCCCCATGGAAGTCTGAAGTTCTACGAAGATAGACCTTTAGGCATTCTACGGGACATAGAGATGCATCTTCTTTCAGAGGGCAGATTCTCCAGGGACCCCACCTGTTGGTGGGCAACTCGTTCTTAGCGAGAAACGTAGGGTCCGGAAACAGGTTCAGTTCTCCCCCATAAAGGAACTGAACTCGGCCCTCCTCTCTCGAGAGGGCCACAATCTCACTAACTCTGGCCCCAGAAGCAAGGGCAAAAAGGAAGATCACTTTTTGAGTCAGGTCCTTCAATGCACATTCCTCATTATCCAGTAATGAGGCAAAATGAAGGACTTTGTCTAACGACCACGAAATAGGCTTTGGAGGAGCTAATGGTCTAAGCCTAGCACAGGCCTTCGGGATCTTATTAAACATCTCGTTAGCGAGGTCTACCTGGAAGGCATATAGAATGGGTCTTGTCAGAGCTGACTTACATGTAGAAATTGTGTTAGCCGCCAGCCCCTGTCCGTGGAGGTGAATGAAGAAGGATAGGCAGAACTCCGTAGAGATCTCTTGTGGGTTCTTGTCTTTGACAAAGGCTACCCATTTCTTCCATGCAGATTCGTACTGCCTCCTAGTAGACTTACACTTGTATTCTTCCAGGAAGTCGATGCTATCTTTCGAGATTCCGAACCGTTTCTTCACCGCTAGGGAGAGAAAATCATGAGCTGCAGGGTTCGGGTTTTCTGTAATGAAGCGTAGACAGTCGACTTCTGGACTTGCTGGGACAGAACTGGGTCCGGGAGTGGTAGAAACTTCAGTCGTAGTTCCAGAGCCAGAGGGAACCATACACTGTTCGGCCACTTGTGGGCCACTATTGCTGCTACTCCCTTGAAGGATCTCAGTTTGTTGAGGACCCTCAACATCAGATTGTGAGGGGGAAACAGGTAGATCCTGGACCATCTGTTCCAATCGAGGGACATCGCATCTACTGCTTCCGCCAAGGGGTCCACGTATGGGGACACATATTTCGGCAGCTTCTTGTTGTCCTTCGTCGCGAAGAGGTCTATCTGCAGTTCTGGGACTTGTCTCAAGATGAAGGAGAATGATCCTGCGTCTAGGGACCATTCTAACTTTATCGGTGTAACCCTGGATAGAGCGTCCGCGGTCACATTCCGGACTCCTTGAAGGTGAACTGCTGACAGGTGCCACTTCTTCTTCTCCGCCAGTCGGAATATGGCTAACATTACCTGGTTGAGAGGTGGGGATCTCGACCCCCGCCGATTCAGACATTTCACTACCACCTCGCTGTCCAGTACCAACCTTACATGGATCGAGTGACGTGGGGATACTTTCTTCAGGGTAAGAAGCACTGCCATAGCTTCTAGAAAGTTTGTGAAAAGTCCCAAATAGCTTGGACCAGGTCCCTTGCACTTTTTTCCGATGGGAGTGACCCCCCCACCGTACCTTTGAGGCGTCTGTGTGGATTGTCACTGACGGGGGGGATGGCTGAAGAGGTAGAGACCTCTTTAGACGACTGGCTTGAGACCACGGTCTGAGAAGAGAACGTAGTCGAAGTGGGACCGGTCTCTTCAAGTCCCTTCGCTCTTTCGATGCAAAGGTTCTCCATACTCCCGCTGCATCTTTTAGCTGTGCTCTTAGCACTGGGTCTGTTACTGATGCAAACTGAAGAGAGCCCAAAACCCTCTCTTGTTCGCGTCTTGATATCCTCTCGGAACCTAGAAGTCTCCTGACAGACCCCGCTATTTCCTTCCTCTTTGACATCGGAATGGAAAATCGGTGTGACACTAGATCCCAGTGAATTCCCAACCACTGGAACCTCTGAGCTGGAGAAAGACGAGACTTCTTTCTGTTGATCATGAAACCTAGATATTCCAGGAACTGAATCACTTGTAGGGAAGCTTGCAAGCATTCTGCTCTGGATGCTGCCCACACCAACCAATCGTCCAGGTAGGCTACTACTTGGAACCCTTTTAGGCGTAACTGTTTGAGCGCTGCGCTCGCAAGCTTCGTAAAGATCCTTGGGGCTATGTTTAGCCCGAAGGGCATCGCTCTGAAAGCATAAAGTTTTTGTTGTAGCCTGAATCCTAGGTAGGGGGAGAGACGGCGACTTATTGGAACGTGCCAATATGCGTCTGACAAATCGATGGAGACGGTATATGCCCTCTTGGGCAGTAAGGCCCTTATGTGTTGTAACGTTAACATCTTGAACTTGTGGTTCACTATGAACTTGTTGAGTGGTGACAAGTCCAGAATGACTCTTGAGTTTCCCCGAGTCTTTCTTGGGAACACAAAACAGCCTCCCTTGAAACTTGATGGACTTTACCCTCCGGATCACCTTTTTCTCCAACAGATCTTGGATGTACTCCTCCAAAACGGGGGTGGAGTATTGGAAAAATTGAGGGCACTGGGGCGGAGTACTGTACCAACTCCAACCCAGTCCATTTTTGAGAAGGCTGTGGGCCCAGGGATCGAAGGTCCAGCGATCCCGGAAATACTGAAGTCTCCCACCTACCGGCGACACTTCACTTTGACTGCCCTGCAGTCTTGCCTCCCTGGCCGCGACCACCTCTGAATCCTCGTCCCCTAGAGGGGCGTCTCGCCGAACCTCTGGCTGCCCCTCTGGGTCTTGCACGAAACGTGGTTGATTGTCCCTCGAACACGGGATTGAATGCCGGGGAAGCTGATGACATGGCTTGGGGTACCCATTGGAAGGTGGTCGGGGTCTGGGCTACCAGTTGTGGTACCGGAGGCAAAGCTGGCTGCTGCTGCTGCTGTCTTTGTGGTTTGAAAGGCTTGGCTGGATGTGAGGAAAACCTTGATTTCTTCGCCTTTCCTTTCGGCTGAGGGCCCTCATCCGGAGAAGACTTCCTCTTAAGGGACAGGCCCCACTTCAGGAGAAGATTGCGGTTCTCAGTGGCTGCCTTGTCCACGACCTCTTTGACCACGTCGTTGGGAAAGAGATCTTTACCCCAGATGCTGGATGAAATGAGCCTCTTGGGTTCATGCCTCACTGTGGCCGAGGCGAACACAAACTCCCTACAGGCCCTCCTTGCTTTAACAAAGCAATAGAGGTCCTTAGTCACCGTGGCCAGATGGATCTTGGCCATTACCATGAACATCTCCGGCATCTTGGGGTCGCTAGCCATCGTCTCCATGTTGGTCTGGAGAGACATCGAGGCTGCCAGGCGCTCCTTTGTGTCCAATTCCCTCCGTAGGAGGAATTCCGACAACTTGGGAAGGTTTTCGCCGAACTGCTGACCTGCAATGTCGGCGTCCAACTTCCCAACCGAGAAAGTGAGGTGCACCTCCTTCCAGTCCTTATTGTCCAGCGGCAATGCCAACGACAGAGGTTTGCATTCCTCCAGCGATGGACACGGTTTGCCAGCTTCAACCGCCTTCCAGACGGCCGCGAACCCCTTTTGCATAAAGGGGAAGGCCCTAGCCGGGGAGGATACAAAGGAGGGGTGCTTCTTACTCAAAGCGGCAACTTTAGAGTTTGAGAACCCCCTCTCCTTCAATGCAGCTGTTAAAGTGGCTTGAGCCTTGGAGTGATCCAGGATAATCACCTCCTTTGGTTCCGTCTCCTCCTTCGAGGCCGGCTCCTTCTTCAAACGGACATAACAGTCCGGGTAGGCCCCTCTACTGGGCCAGAATTCCACCTTCTCAAGGGGAACTGAGCCCAGTTTCTCCGACATGACGATCTTCCCAATCGTCATCGGCATGTGCTCGGCATATCTCCACGGGTTGGCATCCGAGCACAGAGGAAGGTCCTTCACGTTGAGCTTCTTTGGAGGTCCACGTGATGCTGTGATCTTCTGCATCTGGAGCTCCAAAGTAGCGGCCTTCTGATTATTCTCCCTCTGCATCTGTTGGATCATACCAACGATGGAAGAGAGAGCCTGTCCTAGCTCTGCTGGAAGAGCGGACGAGGTAGAGGGGATAGGTTCAGGGACCTGAACCGGCACGTCTGAAGATACGGGAACCTCTTCCTCCACGGCAATAGGATCTCGATCCTCCTCCTCGCCTTCTGCGAGGAGATCCTGTTCCGCACGATCGGACAAGTCAGACATCTTGTCGTCCAACTGGATGTCCTGCATGGCATCAGCAACATCCTCCTCCACTGGGATCTGGACGAGAGGGATCTCCGGCCGAGGCTGGGGAACAACAGCGTCAGTGGAAGCCTTGGGAAAAAGGTATGCCCTCATCTTCTCATTAGGAAGATAAGGTCCAGTGGTGTTTTTCTGAAAACCCCTTACCCATAAGCGAAGCTTCTCCCTCGCTGCATCTCTTGACTCCGCCGACCTAGGGGATTCAAAAGCCTCTGATAGCAGGTTAGTACATACAGCACATACCTGCGGATCCCAGTAACGATAGTCATCATTGGAGGCTGCGCAAGCCGCGTGCCTCCTACACGAGACATGTCCGCAAAAGTTCTTACTGCGGACATTGCAGAAGACACTATCACACTTCGGATGCTCCTCCTGTAAAAGAAGAAAAATTTCCATGAATATCAAGTGAATTTCAATTCACATGTAACAAATGAGTATTCACCAAGAATAAGGGAAAGACACCTACTTGTGAAACCCACACAAACACCTGTGGAAGCCCACCAGCCAAAGTCACATAGTTAGTCTTTACTAGAATAACCAGAGAGCATATTTCCAAAGGAAATTAGGTGTAGCTCACACCTAAGGTAAAATTTTACCATTCCGGCCAGGGATGAAAAGAATTCTCTTTTATCCTTGTAAGGCGACACCAAGTGATTGCACAAGTAACACAAGTAAGATAGAAAAGACAGTGTTGTAACCTACTATATCATGGACTCCCTTGGTTGAATACACCACCAAAGAAAGGACTGATACAGTACCTGAGGGTGGTGTGCCAGCCGGCTATTGCCGGTCAGCACCCCCCCCCCCCCGTTTTTCGAAAGGTAGATCTCAAGTACACAACATCAGATCACCCCTATTGGGGAGAACTCCAGATCCCATGCCTGAACCGGCCGGCAGTGGTTGCCGGTCCGCAGCCACCCGGTTTGCACTGCGTTGCCGGCCATCATTCTTAGTGGCCGGCTAACCGGGCAGTGTAGCAGGCCGGCCGGCAGCAGTAAGCAAACCTTGCCGGCTGGCCTCCACACCAGGCAGCGCTCGGCTGCCGGCCCCACTTATAGTGGCCGGCAGATGAGCAAGAGACCGGCCGGCAAAGGTATATAACCATCGCCGACCGACAGCAAGAGAACTGGAGAACACCCCTCCCCACCGACGGCCGGCCTGTAGGCCGGCAGACGGCAAGGACAACACATACGAAGACAACAGAATGAGTGCCGGGCTAAGAGGCTATGAGCCTCTGTGCCCGGCACCCGAAAGAGTGCCGAAAGGAAGGGGAGACACTAAGTCAGGCTTCCTAACCGCTGCTTACTGAATCTACAGACGGCAGCGATGGAGGGACCAAGAAAGGACCGGGCAGCACTCGAAGGAAGGGCCTCTGCCGGTCGGCACACTCTGCCGGCCGACAGGAGACCACGTCAGTTCCCCATCCTAACCTAGGCTAGGTACGGATGCGGACGACTGACACAAAGGAACGGAAAATAGAAGGGAAGGACAGAGGGTCCTATCCAACCTTGCCTTGGTTAAGGGTCATTCCCAACTAAGACAGCTCATCTCAGCCAGAGAAAGACCCGAGGGGGAGGCCGGCACTACTGGCTGCCTCCCTAAAACCACGGCAAGGAAGGAATTGCTATTCCAGAAAAGGGAACATATCCCGGATCCGGAACGGCAAGAGGACAAGTCTGAGGGGTCACCGAGCGAAGGGATCACTACTGGAACCCAACAAGGTGGACCAAGGGGGATAAACCCCTTATGCCCGTGTCAGTCAGCAAGGGAGACTCTGCCCCATGCCAGACCAACCCGGACTCAGACTAAACACTGTTGTACTGTCCCTCTCTGAACCAATTCAGATGGAACGGGAAGGTACAGTACTACTCCAGCATAGATATATTTGAAAATTAATTCAAACAAACCACTAGAGTTAAGCCTAGGGCTTAAACAGAGGGAAAGGGTTTGCCCCTTCCCCGAAGAGAAGGGAGCAAACGGGGAAACAGATAATATTATAATGACCTAAGACAACCTAGCCTAGGCACTAAGAGAATCGATTACCTAATTCACCGAAACTCACACCAATACTATCTTGGAAGGTACTCGAAAAGGGCTTTTATGTATAACGTTGCCTAACGCTTAAAGCAATAAAATCACACTTGGAAGACTAATTATCATGCCGGAAGTACATAGGCCAACCGCTAGCCTACGAAGACTAGTGTTGGCAGCCTAGGCAAAACTTCGCCAGGCACACTACTAACGCATCATAACAGAATTCCTAAATAAGCTAAGTAGCTAATATTTAAGCGCAAAGGGGCTGGGAACGTCGCTCTTGCTAACAAATAAATCCTATTCTAGCGAGCGACAGCATCCATGATGCCTCCAGCAGGCAACAGCTCTTGTATCAAAGATAACTCTTTTAATTACTTTAATTTTAACCAAGAGTCTACATTTATACATAAGAGAAATAGTACTCAACTTATCCGAGGCAGAAGAAGTTGGAGAAAGCATTATTACACGAGAAATTCCA
>NC_090748.1:64852389-64889889 GCF_036898095.1 Palaemon carinicauda
CTAATGCGTCTTTTTTGGATGCCATAAGATTCCTTCAGTGGTGGAACGATCCAGTCTATGCCAGTAGGTTCCAACCAAGAACCAGGCGTCCTCCAGGAGGTCCCCCCCCCTTTTTGGAACAAAGGACCTTAGGCCTTGTGTTGTGTTCCGTTACCTCGATTTCGAGGTGGAAGCAACACTAGACTGTTGGCAAGTCAATGCCGATTTACCACAGCATTTGTTTTCTTTGCCAAGCAGGGCGGAATTCACTCGAGTCCCTTTACGGGACAGCGAGGAGTCTTTTCTCTGGGCAAGGAGAAGAATGTATCCTTCTGTAAGGTTCATTCAGGGGAAAAGAAGTTTGGTAGACTATCTCAGCTGGGGAATGGACTCTCCATCGAGAAGTCTGCAAGAATCTGTGGCGACTTTAAGTCGTCCTTATATAGAATTTTTCACAGAGATTCTGGAGTGGATAGTGGACTCTCCTACGAGTCTTCCTTTTAGAGTAATTTTTCTCAGACTCCTCCCTTAGAAAGGTACTTTTTATAGGAGCTTTAAAGACTTCTACCTCCAGGTTTTATCAATCCATATAGGAGGTTTTAGAGAATGGTTCAGAATCAACCGTTTTCTCTTCCAGTATCTCTACAGCTTAGTTGCTGTTTTCCTGTTGTCACTTCGAAGGAAGCGCAATTGTGCATCTTCTTCCATTAAAGGATGCAGGAGTGTGTTTACAACTGTAGTCAGGCACAGTATCTTGCCTTTCGTTTTATAAAGTCCTACAAGAACTTCTCAAATTGTTTGAAACATGTAATCAACAATGACTCGCCAGATTGGAGTCTGGATATAATCCTGAAGTTCCTTATGAGTGACAAGCTTGTCCACTTGCATTCTTCTTCATTTTTAGGACCTCACGGTGATTCTAGTTTTATTAGTTCCACGACAACTATAAGTATCAGTGGATTCATACGTTTTGTAAAACGTTGACTTTCGAGATAACGAAGCTATCTGTTCATTGCAGTTAGGCTTTCTTACCGAGAATGACTACCCTTTTCAACCTTAATCCAAGGCTTTTGAGTCTGCGACTTTGTCGGATATGGTTGGAGAAGGGCTGGAGGGAGTCCTGTGTTCAGTAAGAACCCTGTAGTTCTTTCTGGGCAGAATGAAGGAGTTATGAGCAAGTCGAAGCTCTTTGAGGCTCGATTAAGTAGCCCTCGTTACAGATGTCAAGAATGTCCTTTCATTTTTCATCAGACTCTTATAGGAGAGGCTCGTGCAATTTACAGTGAGACTTGTCTCTATTTTTTTTTTTAGAAGGTCAAGACACATGAAGTTAGTGCTGTAACAACTTCAGTGGCCTTCAAGCAAAATGGATTGTGACAGAGCTTTTTGGACACATCCTTTTGGAAGAGTAAATCTGTGTTTACTTCACACTTTTTAAATCATGTCCAGACTCTTTATGAGGACGGATACTCTCTGGGACCATTCATATCAGCGAGTGCAGTAGTGGGGGAGGAACCCTCCACTAAGTTCCCGTATCCTAATACCTTTTCCTTCTCTTGGAACTCTTATATTTTTATGGTTGTTGTGGCGATTGCGACAGTCGCCCACGATCATTGATTTTAGTCAGATGTTCTATTTGTTCCTTGAGAGCGCCCCGGAACAAGGTTATTGGAAGAGGTACTGTCACATAGAGGTTTTTAGACCGTTTTCACAACTCCTAGAGGTCTTCAGCCCCCTGGGTGGATCGCTGGATCTCATAAGGAAAGTGGATATAATGAAAGATTCATTGAAGTCAGCTTCCTTGTCAGGTACGAACCCTTAAGTTTGTTTATTAACAGTTAAGTAAGATTCCGTCTATATCGGCTGCCTCTAACCCTCCACCAAATGTGTTAATCAGCTATATACATAACTACCAGATAAGTCTTGTGTTTAAAAAATTTTATTTTCATAATAAAATAAATTTTTGAACATACCTGGTTGTTATGTGTAATTGAATATCTCCCCCTCCTCCCCTCTAGAGACTAGAGGCATGGAAAATATGGATATCCAGGGGATGGTTTCTAGATACCTCGCTAGGGGCGCACGGTGGTACACCTGGCTATCCAATCGGCGATTGGCACAAGTTTTTTTAATTTTTCTGTCGTGATGTTAGGGACGTGAGCAGCTATATACATAACTACCAGGTAAGTATGTTAAAAAATTTATTTTATAATGAAAATAACATTTTGAATTATAAATCTACTGATAGGAGCTGCCAGCAATATAAGTTGGAAGAGGCTGCTCTCAATAAATCCAGTATCGAACACATACGTGAGGGGCATGCCAAGAGACTACTGAGTAAATCAACAAGTTATGCAAAGGTATTGAAATCAGGAGGAAAAAGGAGGCAGGAGACATCCAACCCACCTATTACTGCCTGTATTCCCCAGAAAAAAAATTCACCATTTTTTGATAAAATTCTAGAGGATAGGGCAAGAATATCACCAAAGGCTGTGCTCACCTCTATTAAACCTTTTTCCCCCACTATAAAGGATAATGCTAACTCTCTCAAGCTATATCTTTGCCTGATTTGATGGAGGTTCCATATAAAACAGTTATCAGGTGCACCGCTAGTGGGAAAAGCACCAAAACCTAACAAATTACCTCCTGTCAATAGGAAAAGAGAGAGACCTCCATCTCTCTCACCCCCATCCATTAAAAACACCAAAGTTATGACATCGAATAGATATGATGTTCTGCCTGTTGATATTTCAGATCAACAGGAAAACTTCCTGAATCAATCAAAATTTCAAGTTGAGATCCACCATCCCCCACAAGAATTAGGTAAAAAGAACACTGAAAAGGCTAATATAAAACCTAACTTATCAAGACCCACACTTAAGAAGCCTACAGAAAATATGGTCAAATCAAAAACTGTCTATGGGAAGACCTCATCAAAGATGTCTTCCAGAAAATAATACATAGTTTTATCCTCCATTTTGCAATGGAATTGTCAGGGTTTAACGGCCAAATATGAAGAACTTAACCTCTTAATTCCCGAGCATTCCCCCTTAGTTGTATGTCTACAAGGGAGCAAGCTTGATGCTAATACTCCTTGTCCTCATGAATATGTTAGCTATAGGACACCATATGATCACCGATTAGGGAGCCATGGCGGAAGCCTCTTATATGTTCGTCGAGATGTTCCACAAATACCCTTATCTATTCGTACACCTCTGCAGGGAGTGGTTGTACAGATTGATATAGGGAGAAAATATACAATATGCTCTCTGTACTTACCTCCAAATGATAATATTTTATATGATGATTTAGCAGAGGTCATTCAACAACTCCCTCAACCTTTTCTCTTACTGGGAGATATGAATGGTAGACATCCTTTATGGGGTGATGTTTTGGCCAACACAAGGGGCAATATTATCTCATCAATTGTGGAGAATGAGGATGTGGGACTCCTTAATACAGGAGAGCCCACGCACTTCCATGTTCAGACAGGTACTTTGTCATGCATTGACCTTTCAATTGCAAGCTCTAACTGCCTTCTTGATTTTGATTGGAGGACATTAGATGATTGGCATACTAGTGATCATGCACCAATCATTATAAACACCAACAAGGGTCTGCCTTTGCAAAGATCGCCACGTTGGAATCTAGACAAGGCAGACTGGGTTAAATTTTGTGAGGTAAGTGAAATCGAAGGGAGAGCAGAACAGTTTGGAAGTATTGATGATGCCATAGACCTACTGAATGGAACTCTTCATACAGCAGGAATCAATTTGATTCCCAAAACCACAGGACTATTCAAAAGACGACCAGTCCCGTGGTGGTCATCAGAATTAACAGCCTTGCACAGAGCCACCAGAAAATTCCTGACTAGATTGCGTAGACGCCGTACTGATGAAAATTTGATATCATACAAAAAGTGTAGAGCACAGTTCCGTCGTGCCATGAAAGAAGCTAGATGCCAATCTTGGGTTGCTTTTGTTTCCTCCATTAATAGTAGAACACCACCATCTTCTGTATGGAGGAAAATAAAAAAAATTGCAGGCAAATTTACCCCGAACCCACCACCAGTGTTGAAAGTGAATGGTCAGTTTGTGACTGAAGGAAATGAAGTTAGCAATGCCCTGGCTGACCATTTTTCAAATGTATCGTGCAAGAGTGTAGCAGCTCCTGGTCACCAGTACAGGAGCATTGAAGAAAAGAAAATTTTAAATATTGCAACAGGAAAGGAAGATTCGTATAATTCTCCTTTTACTGAAAGAGAACTAGATTTCGCACTCGCTACTTGCAACGATACAGCTCCTGAACCCGATGGAATTCCATATGCAATGGTTAAACATGTACATTTTAACACAAAGTTATTTATTTTTAAGTATTATTGATAGAATATGGCATGATCATAGTTACCCAAGTGTTTGGGAACTAGCCATTATTTTAGCCTTTTTAAAACCCAGTAAGGACAAGTTTTTAGCAGCAAGCTATTGACCCTTTGCATTGACTTCGTGTTTATGTAAAATCATGGAGAAGATGGTCAATGTAAGGTTGATGAGGTACCTTGAAAAGAAGGGTATTTTATCACCGATTCAATGTGGATTCAGAAAAATGCACTCAACAACTGATGTGTTAATAAGACTTGAGTCCTCTATTTGTGAAGCCTTTGCTTCCAAACAGCACCATGTGACAGTTTTTTTCGACCTTGAAAAGGCATATGATACCACATGGAGATATGGTATACTTAAAACAATTCATGATCTAGGATTAAAAGGAGAACTACCACTATTTATTCAGTCTTTTCTTTCGCATAGAGTTTTTCAAGTGAGAGTGGGGGAAACTCTATCAGAGAGTGAGTGTCAGGAAGAAGGAGTTCCTCAGGGGAGTGTGCTGAGTGTAACCCTGTTTGCACTAGCAATTAATGCGATATCCTCAGTCATTCCCCGGGATGTTCTCTCAACATTATTTGTGGATGATCTCTCCATATCATTTGCTGGCACTAGAATGGCAATGGTTGAGAGAAAAATCCATCTCTCTATTGATAAAATTATCCAGTGGGCTGACATGAATGGATTTAAGTTCTCGACAAGTAAAACTACCATTGTCCATTTTTGTCGTATCCGGGGAGTACATCCAGACCCGGATATATACATTAAAGGTCAACGGATACCATGTGCAAGTGAAGCTAAATTTTTAGGTTTGATATTTGATTGTAGGCTTACATGGGTTTCTCACTTAAAAGCGTTAAAAGCTAAATGTGTTGAAGCTCTGAATATCTTAAAAGTATTGTCCCATACATTATGGGGGGCAGACCACAATGCTATTTTAAAATTATACAAGGCCTTGATTTTTTCCAAAATTAGTTATGGATGTGAAATATTTTCTTCAGCCACCCCAAGCCGGTTAAAAATATTAGACTCTATACATCATGCAGGTATTAGATTGTCTACAGGAGCTTTTAAAACCTCGTCTATCCCAAGTCTCCTTGTTGATGCTGGAGAGTTACCTCTAGACCTTTACCGAATGTCTTCCATTATTCGGTATTGGTTTAGATTGCAAAGACTCCCTAACTCTCTAGCCTTTCAGACTGCAAGCCTTGTAAGACAAGCATCATACTTTGAGTTGCACCCAAAATCTCCTCAACCTTATGGCTTCCGGGTGAAACGATTATTAGATAGTCTGGATATAATTAGAAATAAGGTACTTCCATTCAAGGTATCATCAACGCCTCCATGGACGTTACCAGAGATATCTTTTTGAAAATGTTTTATTGGAGATAAGAAGAATATGTCAGACCTAGAAGCCAGGTCTCTTTTTAATGAACATGTTAAAGAACATAGAGGATCAACTTTTATCTATACTGATGGCTCCAAATCTGATGCTGGCGTTGGATTTGGAGTACATAGTAATGGTTTTAATTGTAAAGGTGCACTTCCTCTGACCGCTTCCATATTTACTGCCGAACTGTATGGCATATTAACCGCTATTGAGAAAATAGTGTTGGAGAAGGAGGGTAATTTTACAATTTTTAGTGATGCAAGGAGTGTCCTTCAAGCTATAGAAGTTTTTAATTCTAATACCCTCTAGTTTTAAAGATTTTAGAATGGCTTTTTATTATTGGACGGAGAGGTATAACAGTTCAATTTTGTTGGGTTCCAGCACATGTAGGTGTGTCTGGGAATGAGAAGGCAGATTCACTGGCTAAGAAGGCTGCATCTGAGTTGCTGCCAAGAAGGTATCACATTCCCTGTAATGATTTCTTACCTGACATCAAGAAATTAGTTTGCACTAAATGGCAGCAGCAATGGGATAGCCTAGATGGGAATAAAATGCGAGAGGTAACAAATGTCATATCTCCTTGGAGGTATAATATTATGCCCCGAAAATGGGAGACGTGTCTTTGTCGTCTCCGTATTGGTCACACTCGGTTGACACACGAGTTTCTGCTGAAGGGCCAACACCAACCGTATTGTGACGACTGTTTAGTACCTCTAACAGTGAGGCATTTGTTGACTGAATGCCCCAATTATAACAACTTAGGGAATAGATATTTGTTTGAGGCTCGAGGTGAGGGTGGCAGGTTCATCCTTGCCAAGATTCTTGGAAATGATGTGTCCTACTATGCAAGTGGCATTTTTAGATTTATTTCAGAAGCAGGTCTTCTGAAAACTATTTAACTTTTATGATTTTAATTGAATACTCTTTTATTTTTTATTTTATTTTTTATTTTTAAATATTAAACTTAGCCGGTGAATATATAATAGCTGACGTCTCCGACGGCTCGACAGAATTCAAAAACTCGCGAGCGAATGCCATGAAGGTAGCGGGTGTGCCCACCAGCGCCGACTATCGGCCAGATACCGCATATACATGTAAACAGCTCCAGTTCTTCTCTGTCGGTTTCATCGACAAGTCGATTCCACTCGCTATTATGACCTCGAGTTTTCTACCGAATTGGTGAAGTACTTGGTTTTGGTTTTATTGCTTTCGCCGTGTTGGATTATTCAATACTATCCTCAAAAGAAATGCTTTTGAAAGGAGAGTAAAAATGTTTTGCCCTTGCTCTTTTATCTCTGGTTTTTTTCCATAGAGTAAAAATGGCCGACCCTTCCCTTGGTGTACGGAAGTGTGTTTTAGGCTTTTAGCAATTATCTTATCACGTTATAAATTGTTGTTGTTAATTATAGATTTTCCTCTATATATTTTATATCTCACCCGCCTCTATTAGGCCTCTTCGATTAGCTTTCCATTTATACTAAACATCAAGATAAATTTTAATGTTTTGTTTACATGCGGCCTTACCTATTCCTCCCCTAGTCCGAGAGTAGGCGGTCCTAAATTGGAAACCGAAGTTAAACAACGTTGAGCCCATTCAACTTTTATTTTCGTTAAGTTTAAATCATTTACTCTGTAAGAGTTATTAAATGAATATTTTTATTAGATATTTTATGAAAGATTTTCTTTGAATAGTCTTCGTGCTGTTTCAAAGATGAACTAACGTTTGGTTTATTTATGCTACGCAATTTGCGCTCTATCGTTACGATAGAGAAAGAGAGAACCACGGTTTCACTTTGCAGAAAGAGTAAATCGATTTTGACGTTTTGTTCATTCTTCTTTCAAACTGAAATGTTTTAAATACTAATTTAAAGGAACTTGTTAATTTTCAATTTCTTAGTCCTTTCAGTTTTTTCCTTTGGTCAAATAACCTGTTTATTGACGAAGGGTGAGTGGGTTTTTTTTTCTCTTCTGTGTGAAATCAAGAGAGAGAGAGAGAAAGACGGAGAGAGAGAGAGGAAGAGAGAACGTTCCGATCTTTATTCTTGTCCCAAGCGAGTAACGTTGTTCTCGAGTCAGTTTTTTACTCTCGTCCCAAGTCTCTGTACGGGGAGAAAGGATAAAACGTTTTTAGTTTTTATTCTCGTCCCAAGGCACTGTACGGTGAGAGATTGAAAACGTAGTTTTTAATGAACTAGTGTTTAGTCTCCTCCCCAGTCACTGATCCTTTTATCTTTATATACTTCCGTTTTATTCGATATATATGTTTACTGTTTTTTGCTTGTATTAATGTGCTTACATTATACGACTTATTTCGCAATTATAACCTTTTGATGTAGGGGAGAATTGCGTGCTTCAGGTAGAAATCAGTTTTATTCATGCCTAATGTGAAATTATTGAAAAATTCGATTTCAGTGAAGTAAGTGCAAAAACAGAAAATCGTAGTGATAAAGTGATAATTGCGCAAAGTGTTTTTTAGTGTTGCGACCGAGGGTTCGTCTGTTCGTGCCTGTCGTTCACCTAGTCCGATACCTCTTTCAGGCTCCCATGCTCCAGGGAGAAGTAATGTCGTAGGACTTATGGGGACGAGAGGCTTTAACCAACGAACAAACGTTCCCTCTATGGTATCGGGCGTGTCTAGCAAGATCGCCCCTACCATAAGACGAGCGAGGCTGTTTTTCTCCTCGTCATCCGAAGGCTTTTTGCAAAAGAAATCTTAGAGCAAAGTTTCTAGACCCTTAAAGCGGAAGTCAGTCCATTCAGGACAGGTCCAGCGTCCTGGCTTTAGCCATGGGGACAGCTCTGACCCTTTGCAGTCGTCGGAAGACGATTCGCCTATTAAACGCAAGCGTAACACGGGGTCCGAGGGTCGCGGTAAAGGCAATGTTTTGCCAACACAGACGTTACCGTCGTCTCGGCCCGTCCCGACTCCTGTTGATCCTAAATGGGTTGTCCTGCAGGACATGCAGACTAAGCTTGCCTCCCTTATGGAGAAGTATGACGTTGAGCAGGTTCACGATAAACCTTCGCTTTCGAGTCGCTGTTACACTAAACGAGAGACTGGCCGTCAGCCGCCCAAATGAGCATTTACTCGTCCGTTTGACGTTATGAAACGTGATGTCGGTAGTTTGTCACGTCAGTCACGTGACTTGCATACTTACTCGCTGCAGTCCCGTGTTGACTTTCAGCCGCTGCCGCAGCCTCGTGTTGACGTTCAGCCGCTGCCGCAGTCTCGTGTTGACGTTCAGGACGCTCGCCAACCAGCTACAGTTGCCTTGTTTTGACGTTGAACGTCAAGCACCGCAGTCAAGAGTTGTTTTAACTGCTCTATCTAGGCAGTCAAGGCAGTCTCGACTTGACGTCGAGCGTCCTCCCGCTCCTGTTGTTGTTGCTGGTCAGTCCTTTAAGCAGTTACATGACGTAGCGTCCTTGACTGCTACTGATGCTCCTTTGCGTGTGGACTCTGCTTGTCAAGCATTGCCACCACGGCAGGTCTCTCCCTTGCTTGAGACTCGGCAATTGTCGGACGAGGTTCCTTCAGATGAGGAAGTTGCTGATCCCCCTCCTACTGATATTCCCTTGGGGACTCTGTCAGACAGAGAGGAGCCTAAAGCTGCTCAGCCCTCTATGGACTTTAAATAAATCATGCTGATTTTTAAGGATCTTTGTCCGGATCATTTTGTAACTGCTGCTCCTCGTTCGCCTAAACGTCAGAGTTTACACTAGGCCTAGCTACTTCGAAGCCGTTGTTTTCTAAGCTAGTGCTCTCTCGCTCTTCTAAGAGAGCTTTACGTTTGCTAGGCGACTGGTTGATCACCAGGAGGAGTTTGGGGGAGACAGCCTTTGCTTTCCCTCCTTTTAAACTGGCTTATAGAGCGAGCGTCTGGAATGACACGGGAGAAGTTCTCGGCTTGGGAGTTCCTGCCTCTGCCCAGATAGACTTCTCAAGCCTCATAGACTCTCCCTGGCGCCTGGCCATGAGACGCTCCAAGATTTTATGGTCGGCTTCAGAGCTAGACCTTCTCCTGTTAGGAGTTTTTCGAGCGTTTGAAGTTTTGCTGTACAATTATGTCATGCATAAACAAGGCTATCAGGGATGGCTCCAATGATCTGACAGCCACGTTCTCTGCAGGAACAAGACTATCAGGGATGGCTCCAATGATCTGGCAGCCACGTTCACTGCAGGAGTACGTAAGATGCAAGTGCGCTCAATGTGTTCATTGTCAAGACAAACTTCACGATGAAGTCTACCTAGCTGTCTTGACAGCATTAATGGAAGGCGACTGGATGGTCTCTCTCGACCTTCAGGATGCATACTTCCACATCCCGATTCATCCAAACTTTCAACTACATCTGAGGTTTGTGGACGGGAAAGTAATGTACCACTGTCGAGCACTGTACTCCGACCTCATTCCTGCTCCTCTTGTTTTTACAAGGCCATTGCAAAATGTAGCAAGCTTTCTACATTTTTTGAGGATTCAGAGCCTCCCTTTATTTTGACGACTGGCTAATCAGGGCGTTCGTCATTATATCGCTGTCTGGAGAGCCTCTAATGGACATTAGACCTAACCAAGGAGCTAGGTCTCATAGTGAACGTAGAGAAGTCGTAACTTACAGTATCCCATCCCAGACTATTTTTTTTGGGGAATGGAGATACAGTGTCTGATTTTTCGACCCTTTTCGTCTCCCGCAAGAATGGAACAAGCTCTGTTAAAAGTCCTTCACTTGCAAGAGAAAAACAGTTGCTCTGTAAGAGTTTGAACTAGCCTCGTGGGAACTCTTTCATCGCTGGAGTAGTTCACTCTCTGGGGAGACTCAACCTATGCCCTTTCCTATTTCACCTAAACATTGGAACAAGGAGAAGGGCTTAGTGAGTATCTCTTTCCCAATCTCCAACTCAGTCTAGACATGTCTGACTTGGTGGGACAGCAACATCAGACTTCGAAAAGGTCTTTCTCTTGCGATCAAGAACCCAAACCATGTGTTGTTTTCAGATGCAGCGGATTTGGGTTAGGGAGCTCCACTGGACAGTCTGGAAGGCTCGGTTCTTTGATCCACGGATCAGAAGGAACTCCTTTTAAGGCAGTAACATCTCTCCTTTGGCGAGATTTGTGCAGAAATGAATGTCTTGGCGGACGGCCTCAGCAGAAGAGGACAAGTCTTCTCCATGGAGTGGACGTTGCATAAGACTGTGTGCGAGAAGCTATGGATGACATGGGGTCTACCCACCATAGATCTTTTTGCTACTCTCTCTGACAAAGAGGCTCTCGACTTACTGCTTTCCAGTTCCAGATCCAGAGGCAGCTCACATAGACGCTTTCCTGCTGGACTGGTCTCACCTGGACGTTTATGCCTTTCCACCTTTCAAGATCCTAGACAAGGTGCTGCAGAAGTTCACCTCTCACGAAGGGACCAGGTTGACATTGGTTGCTCCACTCTGGCCCGCGAGAGAGTGAGTAACAGAGGTACTTCAATGGTTGGTAGACGTTCCAAGGAGTCTACCTTTAAGGATGGATCTCTTACGGCAGCCACGTAAGGAGTCTTCATCAAAGCCTCCCCGCGCTTCGTCTGACTGCCTTCAGACTTTCGAAAGACTCTCAAGAGCTAGAGGATTTTCGAAGGAGGCAGCCAGAACGATTGCGAGAGCTAGGAAAGCATCTACCATCAAGGTCTATCAGTCGAAGTGGGAAGTCTTTAGAGACTGGTGCAAGTCATCATCCATTTCCTCTTCCAGTACCTCTGTAGCCCATATTGCAGACTTTCTCCTACATCTGAGAAATGTTCGCTCCCTCTCAGCGCCCACTATTAAGGGCTACAGGAGCATGTTGGCGTCTGTGTTCAGACATAGAGTCTTAGATCTGTCCAATAATCAAGATCTCCAAGATCTCCTTAAGTCCTTCGAGACCTCTAAGGAGCGTCGTATGGCAACTCCTGGATGGAACTTAGACGTGGTCCTAAGGTTCCTAATGTCCGACAGGTTTGAGCCATTACATTCAGCCTCCCTGAAGGATCTCACCCTCAAGACGCTTTTCTTAGTGTGCTTGGCTTCGGCTAAAAGGGTCAGTGAGATCCATGCCTTCAGTAGGAACATCGGCTTTTCTACAGATAAAGCCACAAGTTCACTTCAGCTTGGTTTTCTTGGCCAAAAATGAACTGCCTTCTCGTCCTTGGCCTAAGTCATTTGATATACCTTGCCTGTCAGAGATCGTAGGCAACGAGCTTGAAAGAGTGCTGTGTCCAGTTAGAGCTCTGAAGTTTTATTTAGCTCGGACTAAATCCTTACGAGGTGGATCTAAGGCTTTGTGGTGCTCAGTTAAGAAGCCTTCATTGCCTATGTCAAAGAATGCTTTGTCATATTTTATTAGATTTTTAATCCGAGAGGCTCATTCTCACTTGAGTGAAAAAGAGCGTTGCTTGCTTAAGGTTAAGACACACGAAGTAAGAGCTATAGCAACTTCTGTGGCCTTTAAGCAAAACAGATCTCTGCGAAGTATTATGGACGCGACCGTTTGGAGAAGCAAGTCGGTATTCGCGTCATTTTACTTAAAAGATGTCCAGACTCTTTATGAGGACTGCTACACACTGGGTCCATTCGTTACAGCGAGTGCAGTAGTGGGTAAGGGTTCTACCACTACATTCCCTTAATTCCAATATCCTTTTAATCTTCTCTTGAAATGTTTTTTAATTGGGTTGTACGGAAGGCTAAGAAGCCTTTTGCATCCTTTTTGATTTGGCGGGTGGTCAAATGTCATTTCTTGAGAGCGCCCAGATTAAGGGTTTTGATGAGGTCCTGTTGTATGGGTT
This sequence comes from Palaemon carinicauda, assembly GCF_036898095.1. Classification (NCBI taxonomy): domain Eukaryota; kingdom Metazoa; phylum Arthropoda; class Malacostraca; order Decapoda; family Palaemonidae; genus Palaemon; species Palaemon carinicauda. The sequence goes on from NC_090748.1 coordinate 64,864,939, forward strand.
GTCGCCCTAGATACTTCAGCTCCTGGGAGTCTTTCAGCATCCTAAGAGGATGGCTGGGCTTCGTGAGGAAAGCGGACTAACAAGGCAGAGTAATCGTTAGAGTCAGCTTCCTTACCAGGTACCTATATTTATTTGGGTTTGATTATGATATAACTGTCAAAAACTCTAAGCATATACGCCGTAAACTGTATTAATACTGGTCTCTACCCACCACCATGGGTGTGAATCAGCTATTATATATTCACCGGCTAAGTTTAATATTTAAAAATGATATTTTGATTATAAAATAAATTTTTGAATATACTTACCCGGTGAATATATAAATTAAAGGCCCCCCCTTCCTCCCCGATAGAGACCCAGCGGGATGAGAAGAACTGGAGCTGTTTACATGTATATGCGGTATCTGGCCGATAGTCGGCGCTGGTGGGCACACCCGCTACCTTCATGGCGATCGCTCGCGAGTTTTTGAATTCTGTCGAGCCGTCGGAGACGTCAGCTATTATATATTCACCGGGTAAGTATATTCAAAAATTTATTTTATAATCAAAATATCATTTTTGTATACATAAATTAAATGTTACCGGCATCAATGACCTTAGATGTCAGGATGCCAGAAAACTTTAAATCAATCAATCATTCCAGACAAGAGGAATGTGCTCGCCGACATTCTGAGCAGAGCGTCTCAGATAGTGAGTACTGAGTGGTCTTTGTGTCATCTAGTAGCCAACAAAGTCCTGACTTTGTGGGGTTCCCCGACTGTGGATCTGTTCGCGACAGCGCAGATCTTCAAGATTCCACTGTACTTCCCCCCAGTCCCGGATCCCAAGGCGCTCTGGCAAGATGCCTTCCAACAATGGTGGGACAACATCGTGTACGCTTCTCCCCCGTTCTGTCTGATGAGGAGGATGCTCAACAAGACCAGAATATCGGTCAATTTTTAAATGACCCTCATAGCTCCGCTATGGCATCACACAGAATGGTTTCCGGACCTTCTGCAACTCCTAACGGAACTTCCGAGAGAATTTCCTCCACGCCACGATCTTCTTTGACATCCACATGCCAGCATCTTCCACAAAGCCGTAGCTTCGCTACGACTTCACGCCTGGTGACTATCCAGCATCTCACTGAGAGAGGAATTTTCGCAACAAGTTGCGATTAGGATGTCTAGACATCTGCGAAATTCATCCGCATCTGTCTACCAGGAAAAGTGGAAAGTCTTCTGTGGTTGGTGTCTTGGAAGGGGTATCTCTCCACTCGATGCCACTATTGCAGCAATCGCAGAGTTCCTCGTGTATTTGGGGGAAGAAAAGTCGCCTTTCAGTCTCGGCGGTGAAAGGCTATCGCTCAGCCTTAAGTCTAGCCTTCAGGCTCAAAGGAATGATCTTTTCTTCCTCGCTGGAACTTTCCCTACTCATACGACGTTATGAACTTACCGGCACTCAGTCGGATGTGAAACCTCCTCCATGGAACATGATTCGGGTTCTCAGGTCTCTTAAGAGGCCTCACTATGAACCATTACGCCAGTCTTCAGTTCGCCACCTAACTTGGAAGACGGTGTTATTGCTAGCTTTGGCTTCGGCCAAGCGAGTCAGTGAACTTCATGGTCTCTCATATGACATCGCCCATGCAAGGGTATGGGGGGGGAGGTAACGTTTAAACTCGTCCCTGAGTTTGGTGCTAAGACTCAAAATCGGGGGTGCCGGGCGCTCGGTTTGTCTCCATCCGGATTCGAGTCTCCGTTCTGTAACAGATGTCCCAGACCTTCTCCTACTGTGCCCAGTAAGGAGTCTGAGGTTATATCTCAGAAGAACGGCTACAGTCCGTCTCCAGGTGCAAGCACGGTTAGCACTGGGAGGATTAAGAGGAGGGTCACCAAGAAAAACATCTCGGCATGGATTCGTAGGGTGATCCGTCTGTCCCTGAATCCAGACCCTCCTCCGTAATGTCGCCATAGAGCACATGATGTCAGGGGCGTATCTACGTCCCTGGCCTTCAAGAGAAATTTCTCAGTGATGCAGGTCCTTCAAGCTGGGGTGTGGAAGCGTCAGACGACCTTCACAGCCCACTACCTGCACGACGTGACCCACAGGAGGCTCGATACGTTTTCTATCGGCCCTGGTTTAAAACCTCAGGCTCCTTAGTGGACAAGTAACAGAAGGTTGAGGGCATTGTTACCCGGTCTTAGTCTGCATGAATGAAAAGATTTGTCTGGCCCTTACTCTTTTGTTCATCCTCCCCTCTCTTGGGGAAAGCAGCATCCTGGGTTCTCTGCACAGCTGACCTCAAACCACTGCAGGTAAACCATGTTTCCTTGTGTTCCGAGTATTAAGATAATACTGTCATGTCCCCATACCCTGACGAGGTGGTATTCTAAGGGACTACAGGTCAACTTCCTAGGACGAGTCACACTTTATGTTACCTTCACACACAGCTTGTGTAGGCCGCAGTCCTTGCGTAGCAAGGTTCTAGCGAGGTGCAGGGACTCCTTATTGCTGAGTGCGAACACACTCAAATATTGAGTCCCCGGGCAAAGCCAAAAGCCAGTACTGGCTGGGACTTACCACCCTTCCTAAGGGGTGAATCACCCATATTAAATAGCATGGTTTGTATTTCAGTTACGGAACAAATGACAAATTCGTAGGTACTGTAATTTGTATTTTTCCTAACTATACAAACCTTAGCTATTTAATCAATCTTGCCCGTCAGCCCTATCCCCCGTGAAGTCCTACCTCTAAGCAAAGTGAGCTCAGCACAGGTGTGCGTAAGGGGGGGAGGTAGCAAGCTACCCTCCCTACCCCCGCTAACTAGTGGTGGGGTAGTAAACCCTCGTTAAAATTCTAATGGCTTGTCATTTCAGCTACGCCGAAAATAATTACTCATATTAAATAGCCAAGGTTTGTTTTGTTAGGAAAAATAAAAATTCCCTAGGAATTTGTCATTTTTTGAATAAGGTGATTTCTCAGTCCTGGTGCATGCGTGCTCCAAAGTGCTTACTTTATTAGAAGTAGAGCTAGGTTCTGAGATAGAGACTTATGCTTGTTCATACCCCTCAGCACTCACATAAGTGTGAAAATCTTGCAGAGACAAATCTCTCCTGTGCATTAAAGGTCTTGAGTAAAGTCATTCTAACCTATCGGTGAGTCCCTTGTGTGTACAAGTGGTTGTGGCCAAACGCACCCATTGGGGCGACAGCTCCCTCTGGGCCGCAGTAGTGAACATATAATGTCGCCATCACCTTGTAAGAAATACTCACTTGAGCATTCTTATGTACCTAGGCACTAGCACAATTTTGTTCACAGACATATGATAGACGGCGCTCACCTAGAAGTGGCTTATATGATTGTTTGAGCACACATTCGTGACTGAGCTCGTTCTTGTGCTTGTCTCGCCTACTAGAGTGCTCATGAGAACAAAATAACGTGTTCCTGATCACTCACGCCCGAGCCTGGGATCTCGTCCCCAGCAGAGAACACTCAAGTACCTGTGCATACTTGTTCCTCTAGCCATGAAAGGTTACCGGTTTTAAAGAACTTGAATGTTGACTATTCTTTTCGTGATCAGCCTTGATCTGATGGAAGGAGTGCCGCAACCTGAGATAGGCAACCCAAGGTCCTCCTGGAGTCGACAGGCTAGCCCTCATTTGTACAAGCATTTGGCCCATCACCCAAAGCTTGGGTGCGGTCAGTGATTACTTCCAGGGCTGCTATGGAAGAGAGTTCCTTGGCTATGGTTTCTTCCTCATCAGAATACTGGCCAGGTTCTGTTTTAGAAACACTGAAACAACTGATCAAACCTTGATGACCTGGAGATTTTTCCATCTTCCCATACCACTCAGGAAACAAATCGAGAGACTTAAATCCAATTACGTAGGTCTCATGACCTGCTCCAGTAGAAGCAGAAAACCTTGAGTCTAAATCAACCTTCAGGAAAGCCCTTGCCATTATCAGGAAAATGAACAGTTTAGAAAAAGCTTACAAGGCACCTGTCAAGTCGGGCAAAACCTCTATTGACCACCTATTTGGGGCACCACAGGGCTCACCTTGGAACTTCTTTGGTCTGAAGTAGCTCTCAAAGTAATCAAGAATACTGATGTGCAAGTCTCTGGAAGGAGAAATTCTCTCAGAGCTATTCAATCTAATAACAGCCTGCCCCTGGCACTCTCTAAGCAGAAGAGATTTTACGTCCCTGTGGAAGCCAGTCCTTCCCCTTTGCTTATTGATGCTGCGGTCACAACCCTGACACCAGGGGCATCGATGAAAAGACTGGTCAGAATCTACAATCATCTCGGCTTCTTGGTCTGCCAACATGGAAGCTGCGGCCATGGTGAGCCTCCAGGCTACGTCATAGTGGATCATTGGTCGGGTGCAGTTGGACTCCATGCTTATTCTCTGGATCTATCAAAACCTGAGAAAAAGGAAGACTTGATTGACCCAGTCTTTTCAGGGGAAAAGGCAGTCACCTTTCTGGTTCCCTAGTTGGCTAATCATTTGACCAACTGGGTCCTCAAAAGAACAGATTTAATGGCAGCGAAGTTTAAAAGGCTCTGCCCCTAAGGGATGCTCCCATTCTTAAGAGCTCAGCTTTCTTCCTCCCAGGGAAGTTGAAGAGATAGTGAAGAAATGGAGGAAATTGTCACAGCACTCAATTTTCTACCGAGCTTTCTCCTTCAAGTGTGTAAGGATCTTAAGTCCACAAGATTGACACCATCTTTAAAGTTGGCTCTAAAAAGGCTGTTGTCGATTGCAAAGGCAAAATTTTCCCCTTCCTAGTTCTTCCTTCTCTCATAGAAACTCAGATCTGGCTTAATCCTTTCGACCCCAGGTGGTCAGCCCAGAAGCGGATGAGATAGAAGAGGAGCCAGAGGGCAATTGGACAGGCAGTGTCCCTCTTACTGCCATAATCGGGGTGATGCCTATCAAGCCCTTGAGCAAGGTGGCAATAACATTTTCTTTCTACTTTCTTCGACTAGACCCTCTTAATGAGAGAATGCCTTGATGAAGTCATTGAGCTTCAGCACGGCATTTCATTCCTGTGCTGAAACTTGGTGACGGGCAAGAGGGCTCTCGAACTTGGGGAAATTGCTCCCCCAGTTCGAATCTAAATTTCTCTCTTTCACCTTTTTCTTTTTCTCAATATTACTTCGACCTTATCCTAATTTCATGAACTTTCTTTCGTCTTGCTTTCCAAACTCTATGAGAAAAATTTCCCTCATTATATATGTGTATATATTATGTACATATATATAATTTTTTTTTTTTTTTTTTTTTCCTATGGCTTGGATGTTTCTACATCTATTGTAGCCCCGGCAGGGATGTTCATACATCCTTTATTGCTGCCTGCTTTGATGAGTGGGAGGAGGTGTCACGGTTGGGAGGTGTTTGCACTCAAAGCTATATGTGAGAGTATTGGATGATTTCAGCCATCCCGAAGATGGTTTGGACCTTTTTGGCGGAACTATTCTCAAGTGTTGGGTCTTCGGAATCCAGGGGGATCCGATGCTTGGGGTAGGACTCTTGGCTTTTGGCCGGAAGCCCGTCATTACAGATATGGGGAGGATGATTCCATAATTTCCTGGTCTCAGTCCTAACAGGCGGGTTCAGCTTACACCTGTGCCTCTATATCTGTTTTGATGCTATCCTTCGGGTAGGGTATGGAGTGGACCATCTGGGAAGTATACTCTCATTGTGCCGATAGTGGAGAGTGCAAATTTCCTTTCTGATGTGTGATGGCCTAACATTCTCTAGCAGGTACATCAAACTAACCCTTTTCTCTCTCTCTCGTCTAATGGATTCTTTAAGTAACGAACCCCCATCCCCTGGATACGCTGACTCTCCCCCGGCACTGTTGACGACCTCTGCTAATTCAATTAAGGAAAATTCTGTTGACGACCAAGGAACAAAAAAGGACCCCTCTACTCATGTTTTAAACCCAATTAAGTCGGGTAACAAACGGAAACTCCGAATCCTTCATGTTACCCAAATTCCAATAAATACTGATTATGATATGATATATAAAGCATTTAGATGCTATGAAGTGATAAAAGAAATTAGAATGAAACTTGAAAATGAAAAATGGCATTTTCAATATTAAACTTACCCGATAATCATGTAGCTGTCAACTCCGTTGCCCGACAGAATTCTACGGAAGGGATACGCCAGCGATCACTATACTAGAAGGGGGTGCACTCACCAGTGCCACCTGTGGCCAGGTACTGCAGTACTTCTTGTTGACACCACCTCAATTTTTCCTCTGTCGTGCTTCCGGCAAGACGTTCATGGATACGCTTTTAATTTTGGAGTATTGTTCACGGTTTTTGGTGAAGTATTGCTCTAAGATTTCAGCTTTCGCTATACTGGAAACTTTTCTATTAGCTTAGATAGCTTTTATTTGATTTGATTTATGGTTAACGATCTTTGGCTTTATTTGGAATCCCCCTTGTCTAGCTCTTTGATTCAAGATGTCCGACATTTCTCAAGCCCCTCCCCATAGACGATGTAGGTCTTGTAATAGGCGTATTCCGAAGCCCTCGGTTGATCCTCACACCGCTTGTTCCGACTGTAGGGAAATAGCCTGTCAGTTGGAAGATCGATGTGAGGAATGCGCCGGACTTTCGGAACTTGAGTTTGTTCGATTCCTTAAATATACCACTAAGTTAGAGAGAGAGAGAGTTAGGAGGAGTTCTGCTCGCTCTTCGCTTTTTTCCTCACCTCATGATCCTCAACCTTTTCCTCCCCCTGTAGTGGCTACCCCCGAACCTACTATTTGTGCTCAGCCTGATATGTCTGATGTTTTGCTTGCCATTCAGGCTTTAGGTGACAAAGTGGAATCGGTAGTGAGTGACCACAAGTTCCTCTTGGCGGACGTCAAGGAACTTAAGGTCAAAAGTGCAGTGGGAAGTGGTAGTGCCAGTGCGGTGCCGAGTGCTAGTGTCAGTGCAGTGCCGAGTGCTAGTGTCAGTGTCAGTGTTGTGCGTGAGGGTACTTCTGTGCGTGCCAGTCGTCCTCCCAGTCCGGGACCTCTTGCAAGCTCCCAAGCCCAGGGGAGAAGCAATGTCGAAGGGCAAAAGGGTTCGGCAGGCCTTGATCGGCGCACAGAAGTATCCTCGGTGGTTGCGGGCGTGTCTTACAGAGACCGTCACTCCCACCCGCAGACGATTGAGCCCTTATTTTCCTCGTCTGCAGAAGAAATATCGGGGAGAAAACGCTGGACTCAGGTCTCAAGACCTCTTAAACGTAAAGTCCAGACCTCAAGAGTTCAACAACCTGGATGCAGTCATTGGGTTAGCTCTGACTCTCCGCAGTCATCAGGTGACTGCACACCTCCTAAGAGAGGTAAGACGATGCCTCAGCAGACCTCATCTTCTGTTAAGGCTTTGCCTCAACAGACCTTATCGTCTGTTGATCCCAAGATGACTTTGCTGCAGTCCATGCAGTCGCAGCTTGCGGTCTTAATGCGTGAATTTCAGGCAGAGAAAGTAACACCTCCTCCTGCGAGCGCTCCGCCTCACCGCAGTCCAGGCTGCCTGACGTACGAAGTTGAGGTTCCTCAAGCTACCTTACCACGTTCGGAGTTGCCAGTTACCAGCGTTGTGCAGCAACCTCCACCTTCCTTAAGACAACCTCAACAATGGGAACAGGAGTCTTATGCCTTACATCCTCCTCTTCCTCTTGCGGTTAGACCATCGAGGCAACAACCTCTTGAGGTACGACAACCTCTTCCATCCATGAGGCAACCACCTCAGCTCTCGCTGCAGCGACCTCAACTTTCCTCAAGGCGAGAGCCTCAACTCCTGAGGCTAGCACCTCAAGAACCTCAACTCGTGAGACAGGAACTGCGTTCTGCGCAGCCGCTACCTCAACTCTCGCAGCTCACACCTCAAGAACCTCAACTCGTGAGACAGGAACCTGCTACTGCGCATCCACAATCCTTGCAGCAAGCGCAACTCTTGAGACAGGAAGCTCATGCTAGGGGTCAGCCACCTCAACGCATGCATCTACCTTCCTCTACTCTACTTGACCAGTCTTTGCAGCCTGAACCTCAGGTTTTAATTCAGTCACCTCTCTCCACACTTGCTCCTCAGACCGCCGCAGAACCTCCTTCTTCCCAACCTCTTGACTTTGTCGTTACCAGCCCTCATCCTCTTCAACAGAGACTTGAGGATGAAACCGCAAGTGTTTATGCACCCGCTTGTCAAGATTCTGCTGTTCAGCACACCGCTGTTACTTTACCTCTCGCTTCGCAACACTCTGGTGATGAGGTTTCTGAGGAGGAAGCTGCGCACCTAGATGATCCCTCTTCGGACGTGGAGGAACCCAAGTCTTCTCCTCACTCCATTGACTTTCGCAAGGTCCTGGCTCTTTTCAGAGAGGTATACCCGGACCATTTTGTTTCTGCTACCCCCCGCTCTCCTCCATCTGAGTTTTCGCTGGGCATGCAACCTGTTAAGTCGGCCTATACTAAGCTCGTCTTTGCTAGATCCTCTAAGAGAGCTTTAAGAATGTTAGGGGATTGGTTGCAGTCCAAACAGCAACTAGGGAAGACTTCCTTTATGTTCCCACCTACTAAGCTGACTTCTAAGGCGGGCGTATGGTATGCCACAGGAGAGGAACCAGGCTTGGGAGTCCCTGCCTCTGCCCAGGCTGACTTCTCAAGTTTGGTCGACTCTCCTCGTAGATCAGCGATGAGGCGCTCTAAGGTCTGCTGGACCTTTTCCGACTTAGACCACTTCTTAAAGGGTATATTTCGTGCCTTTGAGATTTTCAATTTTCTCGACTGGTGCCTGGGGGCCTTGAGCAAGAAGACCACCCCTGCGGACAAGGACTCAGCCATGCTTATAATGTCCTGCATGGATAAAGCAATTCGGGATGGGTCCGGCGAGCTTGCATCAATGTTTGTTTCAGGAGTACTTAAGAAAAGGGAGCAACTTTGCACTTTTCTTTCTACTGGCATCACATCTTGTCAAAGGTCTCAACTCCTTTTTGCTCCGCTTTCTAAGTTCTTGTTCCCCGAAGAGCTTATCAAGGATTTGTCTGCGGCCCTTATTCAGAAGGACACTCATGACCTTGTGGCCTCTTCAGCTCGTAAGGCTAAGGTTGCTCCCTCAGTTCCCAGAACTTACCGCACCCCAGTGGCCGATACTCCTGCTACAAGGTTTATTCCGCCCTTTCGTGGCAGAGCCCCCAGCCGAGGAAGTACCCGTCCAGACTCTTCCAGGAGTAGGTCTAAGAAAGGTCCCAAGACTTCAAAAGGCAAACACTGACTCTCCTCCTCTCCAGACAGCAGTAGGAGCCAGACTCAAGACCTTCTGGCAAGCTTGGGAAAGAAGAGGTGCAGACGCCCAGTCTGTCAAGTGGCTAAGGGAGGGTTACAGGATACCATTCTGCCGCAAACCCCCTCTGACCACTTCTCCCATCAACCTCTCTCCCAACTACAAGGAAAAGGACAAGAGGCTAGCGTTACACCAGGAGGTGTCGCTCCTGTTACAGAAGAAGGCAGTGGTTATAGTCCGGGACCATCAATCCCCGGGCTTCTACAACCGTCTCTTCCTGGTGGCCAAGAAGACAGGAGGTTGGAGACCGGTGCTGGACGTCAGCGCGCTCAATGCTTATGTCACCAAGCAGACGTTCACTATGGAGACGACGAAGTCGGTCCTAGCAGCGGTCAGGCAGGAGGACTGGATGGTCTCGTTGGATCTGAAAGACGCTTACTTTCACGTTCCTATTCATCCAGACTCCCAACCTTTCCTGAGATTCGTTTTTGGAAAGGTTGTGTACCAATTCCAAGCCCTGTGTTTTGGCCTAAGCACAGCTCCTATGGTGTTTACGCATCTGATGAGGAATATTGCAAAATTCCTCCACTTATCGGACATCAGAGCCTCCCTTTATTTAGACGACTGGCTGTTAAGAGCCTCCACGAGTCGTCGCTGTCTGGAGAGTCTCAACTGGACTTTGGACTTGATCAAGGAACTGGGTCTATTAGTCAACTTAGAAAAGTCCCAGCTCATTCCCTCCCAATCCATCGTTTACCTGGGAATGGAGATTCGGAGTCAGGCTTTTCGGGCTTTTCCATCGGCCCCAAGGATAAGCCAAGCCCTAGAATGCATCCTGAGCATGCTGAAGAGGAACAGTTGCTCGGTGAGACAGTGGATGAGTCTAACAGGGACCCTGTCATCGTTAGCCCTGTTCGTCGAGTTAGGGAGACTCCACCTCCGCCCTCTTCAATTCCATCTAGCAGCTCATTGGGACAAGGATTTGACGCTCGAAGCAGTCTCTATTCCTGTCACCAAAGAGATGAAGACCACTCTCTTGTGGTGGAAGACCAACATCCTTCTCAAGGAGGGTCTATCGTTAGCGATTCAGACCCCCAATCTTCATCTCTTCTCGGACGCATCAGACTCGGGCTGGGGCGCGACCTTGAACGGACAGGAATGCTCGGGAACATGGAACAAGGAACAGGAAACGCTCCACATCAACTGCAAGGAGCTGCTGGCAGTTCATCTGGCCTTAATGAACTTCAAGTCCCTCCTACTAGGCAAGGTGGTGGAGGTAAACTCCGACAACACCACAGCCTTGGCTTACATCTCCAAGCAGGGAGGGACCCATTCGAGGAAGCTGTACGAGATAGCAAGGGACCTCCTCATTTGGTCAAGAAGTCTAAATCTCACTCTAGTAACGAGGTTCATTCAGGGCAACATGAACGTCTCAGCAGATCGCCTAAGCAGAAAAGATCAAGTCATCCCCACGGAATGGACCCTTCACAAGAGCGTGTGCAACAGACTTTGGACCTTGTGGGGTCAGCCTACGATAGATCTGTTCGCCACCTCCATGACCAAGAGGCTTCCTTTGTACTGTTCCCCAGTTCCAGACCCAGCAGCAGTTCACGTGGATGCTTTTCTGCTGAATTGGTCCCATCTCGACCTTTATGCATTCCCGCCGTTCAAGATCATCAACAGAGTCATTCAGAAGTTCGTCTCGCACGAAGGGACACGGCTGACGCTGGTTGCTCCCCTTTGGCCTGCAAGAGAATGGTTCACAGAGGTACTACAATGGCTGGTCGACGTTCCCAGGACTCTCCCTCTAAGAGTGGACCTTCTACGTCAACCTCACGTAGACAAGGTACACCCAAACCTCCACGCTCTTCGTCTGACTGCCTTCAGACTGTCGAAAGATTCGCTAGAGCTAGAGGCTTTTCGAAGGAGGCAGCCAGAGCGATTGCCAGAGCAAGGAGGGTATCCACTCGTAGAGTCTACCAATCCAAGTGGGAAGTCTTCCGAAGCTGGTGCAGAGCCAATGCAGTGTCCTCTACCAATACCTCTGTAACCCAAGTAGCTGACTTCCTATTACATCTAAGGAATGAGAGATCCCTTTCGGCTCCTACGATTAAAGGGTACAGAAGTATGTTGGCTTCAGTTCTCCGCCACAGAGGTTTGGACCTTTCTTCCAACAAGGACCTTCAAGACATCCTTAAATCTTTCGAGACTTCTAAAGAACGTCGTTTATCCACTCCAGGCTGGAATCTAGACGTAGTCTTAAGGTTCCTTATGTCTCCTAGGTTCGAACCTCTCCAGTCAGCTTCCTTCAAAGACCTTACTCTCAAGACTCTTTTCCTCGTCTGCCTTGCAACAGCTAAAAGAGTTAGTGAGGTTCACGCCTTCAGCAAGAACATTGGGTTCACATCCGAATCTGCAACATGTTCTTTACAGCTCGGATTTTTAGCTAAGAATGAACTTCCTTCACGTCCTTGGCCTAGATCGTTTGAAATTCCTAGCCTTTCCAACATGGTGGATAACGAGCTAGAAAGAGTTCTTTGCCCTGTCAGAGCTCTGAAATATTATCTTAATAGGTCTAAACCTATACGAGGACAGTCAGAAGCCTTATGGTGTGCAATCAAGAAACCTTCGATGCCTATGTCCAAAAACGCAGTTTCGTATTATATAAGGCTTCTGATTAGAGAAGCCCATTCTCACATGAAGGATGAAGACCTTGCTTTGCTGAAGGTAAGGACCCACGAAGTGAGAGCCGTAGCCACTTCGATGGCCTTTAAACAGAACCGTTCTCTGCAGAGCATTATGGATGCAACTTATTGGAGGAGCAAGTCAGTGTTTGCATCATTTTATCTTAAAGATGTCCAGTCTCTTTATGAGAACTACTACACCCTGGGACCATTCGTAGCAGCGAGTGCAGTAGTAGGTGAGGGCTCAGCCACTACATTCCCTTAATCCCATAACCTTTTTTAACCTTTCTCTTGAATGCTTTTATTGTTGTTTTTTGGGTTGTTACGGTAGGCTAAGAAGCCTTCCGCATCCTTTTTTGATTTGGCGGGTGGTCAATTCATTCTTGAGAAGCGCCTGGGTTAGAGGTTGTGTAGAGGTCCTTTAGTATGGGTTGCAGCCCTGTATACTTCAGCACCTTAGAGTTGTTCAGCCTCCTAAGAGGAACGCTGCGCTCAGTAAGGAAGACGAACTTATTAAAGGCAGAGTAATGGTTCAAGTCGACTTCCTTACCAGGTACTTATTATTTCATTGTTATTTTGAATAACTGATTATATGAAATACGGGATACTTAGCTATCTTATAGTCATGTACACTGGTTTTCACCCACCTCCCTGGGTGTGAATCAGCTACATGATTATCGGGTAAGTTTAATATTGAAAAATGTTATTTTTATTAGTAAAATAAATTTTTGAATATACTTACCCGATAATCATGATTTAATTGACCCACCCTTCCTCCCCATAGAGAACCAGTGGACCGAGGAAAAATTGAGGTGGTGTCAACAAGAAGTACTGCAGTACCTGGCCACAGGTGGCGCTGGTGAGTGCACCCCCTTCTAGTATAGTGATCGCTGGCGTATCCCTTCCGTAGAATTCTGTCGGGCAACGGAGTTGACAGCTACATGATTATCAGGTAAGTATATTCAAAAATTTATTTTACTAATGAAAATAACATTTCATGGATAACTTATAACAATCATGAAGAAGCATTCAACGCAATATGTAACATCAATGATATCAAAATTAATAACTTAAATGTCATGGGTGCCCTATGTGATAAGATACCAAACAGTTTGGATGTATATAGACCTGCTGACTGGTTTGAGAAAGATATCAATTTAACTATGCTCCCCCAAAGAAAGCCAAAACCACCAATGTGGCTTGTTGCTGAGCCTAAAGGGAGTAATGGGAATTATTTTAAAATTAGCAAACTAATTCAAAAAAAGGTAGGAACCATTGCACCAGGTGATATATCTCGCTTTGGGAAAAATAGCTTCCTAATCCATGCAAAATCATACACGCAATCAGTAATACTGTCTAACCTTATGACAAGCAGTGATGAGGATATGTTAGATGTCAAACCCCATCTAAACTTTAGTTACGGAAGGGGAGTAGTCTTCAATAAAGATCTGTATGAATTTACAGAAGAGGAAATACTAGCCATGTGCCCATTAACAGTGTGGAAAGTGCATAAGATTCCTGGGACGTCAATGATTATCCTTACTTTCCAGGATGCTGATGTGCCTTTCCACATCGATATTGAAAATGAAAGAATAAAATTTCGGACTTTTAAACAAAAGCCCCTACAATGCTTCAAATGTTTCAAATTTGGACATCCTTCTAAAGTTTGTAAAAATGAAAAAATGTGTAGCATCTGTGCCAGTCCTTATCATGGAGAGTGTACACTTGAGCCCAGCTGTTTGAATTGCAATTCAAACCATAAGTCAACTGACAGGAGCTGTGAGATTTATAAGTTTGAAGAAGCAGCCCTCAACAAATCCAGTGTAGAACACATAAGTGTAGGACATGCCAAAAGACTACTGAAAAAACCAAACCTATGCAAAGGCACTGAAATCAAGAGAAAATATACCACAGGAGTCATCGAACCCACATAGTGCTGCCAGTAATTCCAAGAAAAGAAATACATCATCTAATGATAGTCAAGTTTTACGTGACAAGGTAAGCATATTGCCTTCCAAGGCTTTGCCACTGTGTATTAAAACTGCGACACTGCCCACTTCTATACAAACTTCATCCCCCATTACCAGCAATAGTACTAACCTCTCTCAGGCCATGTCCTTGCCTGATTTGATGGAGGTTCCACCCGAAACAAAGTTACCAGGTGCACCTGTGGTAGGGAAGGTGCAAAAACCTGGTAGATCCTCACCACCTATAAATAGGAAAAGAGAGAGACCTTCATCTCTCTCACCCCCTTCCATAAGAAATATTAGAGTTATGACATCAAATAAATATGATGTTTTGTCTGTTGATGTCTCTGATCACCCAGAAGACAATTTAAATAAATCAGAAATTCAAGTTGAGGTCCACCATCCCCCTCAACAATTGGATCAGAAGGACAACAAGAAAAGCACAAACAAAAAACCATATTTATCAAGACCCTCTCTAATAAAACCACCGGGAAATAGCATTAGATCAAAAATTGCTAATGGGAAGACTTCATCTAAAAGCTCTTCCAAAAAATAAACCATAGTTTTTTCCTCCATTTTGCAATGGAACTGTCAGGGTTTGAGGGTGAAATATGAAGAACTTAAGCTCCTAATTCACGAGCAATCCCCCATAATTGTATGTGTACAGGAAAGTATGCTTGATTCTAACACTCCTAGTCCTTTAGAGTATGTTAGCTATAGAACACCATATAATCAACAAGCAGGGAGCCATGGCAGAAGTCTCATGTACATTCGTCGAGATGTTCCCCAAATACCCATGTCTATACGTACAACCCTGCAGGCAGTTGTTGTACAAATTGATATAGGGAGAAAATATACTATATGCTCTCTGTACTTACCTCCAAATGATAATATTTTATATGATGATTTAGCAGAGGTCATTCAACAACTCCCTCAACCTTTTCTCTTACTGGGAGATATGAATGGTAGACATCCTTTATGGGGTGATGTTTTGGCCAACACAAGGGGCAATATTATCTCATCAATTGTGGAGAATGAGGATGTGGGACTCCTTAATACAGGAGAGCCCACACACTTCCATGTTCAGACAAGTACTTTGTCATGCATTGACCTTTCAATTGCAAGCTCTAACTGCCTTCTTGATTTTGATTGGAGGACATTAGATGATTGGCATACTAGTGATCATGCACCAATCATTATAAACACCAACAAGGGTCCGCCTTTGCAAAGATCGCCACGTTGGAATCTAGACAAGGCAGACTGGGTTAAATTTTCCGAGCTAAGCGAAATCGAAGGGAGAGCAGAACAGTTTGAAAGTGTTGATGATGCCATAGACCTACTGAGTGGAACTCTTCATACAGCAGGAGTCAATTCAATTCCCAAAACAACAGGGTTATTCAAACGACGACCAGTCCCGTGCTGGTCTTCAGAACTAACTGCACTCCACAGAGCCACAAGAAGATCTCTAACACGATTGCGTAGACGCAGAACTGATGAGAATTTAACCATGTACAAGAAATGTAGAGCACAGTTCCGTCGTGCCATGAAAGAAGCAAGGCGCCAGTCATGGATGTCTTTTGTTTCCTCCATTAACAGTAGAACACCACCATCTTCTGTGTGGAGGAAAGTAAAAAAGATAGCTGGCAAATTCACCCCCAACCCACCACCAGTGTTGAAGGTGAATGGCCAGTATGTAACTGAAGCAAATGAAGTTAGCAATGCCCTGGCTAATCATTTTTCAAATGTATCCAGCAAATGTGAAGGAGCCCCTGGTCACCAGTATAGGAGCACTGAAGAAAAGAAAATTTTAAATTTTTCAACAAGAAGGGAAGAGTCGTATAATTCTCCTTTCACTGAAAGAGAATTTGATTCCGCACTTGCTCATTGCAACGATACAGCCCCTGGACCCGATGGAATTCCATATGCAATGATTAAACATGTCCATTTTAATACAAAGCTATTTATTTTAAGCATTATTAATAGAATATGGCATGATCATAGTTACCCAAGTGTTTGAGAACTAGCCATTATTTTAGCTTTTTTAAAACCCGGTAAAGACAAGTTTTTAGCAGCAAACTATCGTCCTATTGCATTGACATCTTGTTTATGTAAAATCATGGAGAAGATGGTCAATGCAAGACTGATATGGTACCTTGAAAAGAAAGGTTTTTTATCACCGATTCAATGTGGATTCCGAAAAATGCACTCAATGACTGATGTGTTGATACGACTTGAGTCTTCTATTTGTGAAGCCTTTGCTTCCAAACAGCACCATGTTACAGTATTTTTTGACCTTGAAAAGGCATATGATACCACATGGAGATATGGTATTCTTAAAACCATTCATGAATTGGGATTGAGAGGAGAGCTGCCACTATTTATTCAGGCATTTCTTACACGTAGAGTTTTTCAAGTGAGAGTGGGGGAAACTCTATCAGAGAGTAAGTGCCAGGAAGAAGGAGTTCCTCAGGGTAGTGTGCTGAGTGTAACCCTTTTTGCACTA
Organism: Palaemon carinicauda; assembly: GCF_036898095.1. Lineage (NCBI taxonomy): Eukaryota > Metazoa > Arthropoda > Malacostraca > Decapoda > Palaemonidae > Palaemon > Palaemon carinicauda. The sequence continues at coordinate 64,881,361 of NC_090748.1, forward strand.
GCAATTAATGGGATATCCTCAGCCATTCCCCAGGATGTTCTCTCAACATTATTTGTGGATGATCTCTCAATATCATTTGCTGGCACTAGAATGGCAATGGTTGAGAGAAAAATCCAACTCTCTATTGATAAAATTATCCAGTGGGCTGACATGAATGGATTTAAGTTCTCGACAAGTAAAACTACCATTGTCCATTTTTGTCGTATCCGGGGAGTACATCCAGACCCGGATATATACATTAAAGGTCAACGGATACCATGTGTATCGGAAACCAAATTTTTAGGTTTGATATTTGACTGTAGACTTACATGGGTTTCTCACCTAAAAGCGCTAAAAGCTAAATGTGTTGAAGCTCTGAATATCTTAAAAGTATTGTCCCATACATCATGGGGGCAGACCGCAATACTATTTTAAAATTATACAAGGCCTTGATTTTTTCCAAAATTAGTTATGGTTGTGAGGTATATTCTTCAGCCACCCCAAGCCGGTTAAAAATATCAGATTCGATACATCATGCAGGTATTAGAGTGTCTACTGGAGCTTTTAAAACCTCGCCTATCCCAAGTCTCCTTGTTGATGCTGGAGAGTTACCTCTAGACCTTTACCGAATGTCTTCCATTCTTCGGTATTGGTTTAGATTGCAAAGACTCCCTAACTCTCTAGCCTTTCAGACTGCAAGCCTTGTAAGACAAGCATCATACTTTGAGTTGCACCCAAAATCTCCTCAACCTTATGGCTTTCGGGTGAAACGATTATTGAATAGTCTGGATATAATTAGAAATAAGGTACTTCCATTCAAGGTATCATCAACGCCTCCATGGAAGTTACCAGAGATATCTTTTTGTAAATATTTTATTGGAGATAAGAAGAATATGTCAGACATAGAAGCCAGGTCTCTTTTTAATGAACATGTTAAAGAACATAGAGGATCAACTTTTATCTATACTGATGGCTCCAAATCTGAAGCTGGCGTTGGATTTGGAGTACATAGTAATGGTTTTAATTGTAAAGGTGCACTTCCTCTGACCGCTTCCATATTTACTGCCGAACTGTATGGCATATTAACTGCTATTGAGAAAATAGCGTTGGAGAAAGAGGGTAATTTTACAATTTTTAGTTATGCAAGGAGTGTCCTTCAAGCTATGGAAGTTTTTAATTCTAATAACCCTCTAGTTTTAAAGATATTAGAATGGCTTTTCCTTATTGGACGGAGAGGTATAACAGTTCAATTTTGTTGGGTTCCAGCACATGTAGGTGTGTCCGGGAATGAGAAGGCAGATTCACTGGCTAAGGAGGCTGCATCCGAGTTGCTGCCAAGAAGGTATCCCATTCCCTGTAATGATTTCTTACCTGACATCAAGAAATTGGTTTGCAATAAATGGCAACAGCAATGGGATAGTCAAGATGGCAATAAAATGAGGGAAGTAACAAATGACATATCTCCTTGGAGGTATAATATGATGCCCCGAAAATGGGAGACGTCTCTTTGTCGTCTCCGTATTGGTCACATTCGGTTGACTCATGAGTTTCTGCTGAAGGGCCAACACCAACCGTATTGTGACAACTGTTTAGTACCTCTAACAGTAAGGCATTTGTTGACTGAATGCCCCAATTATAACATCTTGCGGAATAGATATTTGTTTGAGGCTCGAGGTGAGGGTGGCAGGTTCATCCTTGCCAAGATTCTTGGAAATGATGTGTCCTACCATGCAAGTGGCATTTTTAGATTTCTTTCAGAAACAGGTCTTCTGAAAAATATTTAACTTTTATGACATTCAATTTTTATGATTTTAATTGAATACTCTTTAATTTTTTATTTTATTTCATTTTTTACTTTTGTATACATAAATTAAATGTTACCGGCGTCAATGACCTTAGATGTCAGGATGCCTGAAAACTTTAAATCATTCATTCATTCATTCTTCGACTAGACCTTTTTCCGCTATGCAGGGTCGCTATTTCTAGAGAGCCGTTTCCAAGTTGTTCTGTATCTGATGTCCTCCATTGTGAGATCTTTCTCCTCCATATCTGCTGTTACACACTCCACCCACCTTCTCTTTGATCTCCCCCTCCTCCTCCTACCTGGAACATCCATATCCAGCATCCTCCTCCCAACATACTCCTGGTCTCTCCTCATTACGTGCCCAAACCAGTGGAGTCTCTTTTCTTGGATTTTCTTTGACACCTCTGTAACCTTATGTTGTTCCCCTTACCAAGTCATTCCTAACCTTATCCAGTCTCGTGATCCCAGCCATCCATCTTAGTATTCTCAGTTTTATGTACCTTTCCCTTTAACTTTAAGTTTATCCTTCGATCACACAACACTCCCAACACACTTTTCCAATTATTCCATCCAGCTTGAATTCTACTGTTCACTTCCGTTTGGAATTCTGCTGTTTCCTCCACATATGACCCTAGGTACTTGAATTTTTCTGTCCTCTTTACTATTTCACCTAGCAAATGTATATCATTTAATTGGTTCTGCGGGTTGCAACACACATACTCTGTTTTTCTTCTACTGATCTTTAGCACTCTGCTCTCCAATTCCTCTCTTCATCTCCAGCTTCCCCTCCAATCCTTCTCTGGTTTCATCACACAGAACTATATCATCTGCAAACAGCATGGTCCATGGTGTCTGTTCCCTCACACTTTCAGTAATTACATCCATTACTATATTAAACAAATAGGGGCTTAATGACGACCCCTGATGTAACTCAACTCCCATTTCAAACGTCTCGGTAAAACCAACACTCGTTCTTATTTGTGTGCCTGCTCCTTTATACATATCTCTAATCAGTCTAACGTTCCCCTGGAGACAAAACCCAAAGGGCAGGACACAGGAAACCTCTTGCTCATGTAAGAGGGTCAGGGATTGGGTCAGTCATATGAAGAGAATAAGAAGTTTTGGAAAGATGTGAAGAGAGTAAGTAAGGCTGGCTCAAGAATTGAAGAGACAGTGAAAGATAGAAATGGAAGGTTGTTAAAAGGAGAGGAGGCAAGGAAAAGGTGGGCGGAATATTTTGAAAGTTTACTGAATGTTGAGGATAATAGGGAGGCAGATATAATTGCTGTTGCAGGTGTTGAGGTGCCGGTGATGCGAGATGAGAATGAGAGAGAGATTACAATAGAGGAAGTGAGGAGAGCACTAGATGAAACGAGAGTAGGAAAAGCATCTGGTATGGATGGTGTGAGAGCTGAGATGTTGAAGGAAGGGGGTGTGACTGTACTTGAATGGTTGGTGAGATTGTTTAATATGTGTTTTGTGTTGTCAATGGTACCAGTAGATTGGGTTTGTGCATGTATTGTACCACTATATAAGGGTAAGGGAGATGTGCATGAGTGTTGTAATTCAAGAGGTATTAGTTTGTTGAGTGTAGTTGGAAAAGTGTATGGTAGAGTAATGATTAATAGGATTAAAGATAAAACAGAGAAGGCAATCTTAGAAGTACAGGGTGGTTTTAGAAGAGGTAGGGGTTGTATGAATCAGATTTTTACAGTTAGGCAGATAGCCGAGAAATATTTAGCAAAAGGTAAGGAGGTGTATGTTGCGTTTATGGATATGGAGAAAGCGTATGATAGAGTTGATAGGGAAGCAATGTGAAATGTGATGAGGTTATATGGAGTTGGTGGAAGGTTGTTGCAAGCAGTGAAAATTTTCTACAAAGGTAGTAAAGCATGTGTTTGAATAGGAAATGAAGTGAGTGATTGGTTTCGGGTGAGAGTGGGGCTGAGATAGGGATGTGTGATGTCGCCGTGGTTGTTTAACTTGTATGTTGATGGAGTGGTGAGAGAGGTGAATGCTCGAGTGCTTGGACGAGGATTAAAACTGGTAGATGAGAATGACCATGAATGGGAGGTAAATCAGTTGTTGTTTGCGGATGATACTGTACTGGTTGCAGACACAGAAGAGAAGCTTGACCGACTAGTGACAGAATTTGGAAGGGTGTGTGAGAGAAGGAAGTTGAGAGTTAATGTGGGTAAGAGTAAGGTTATGAGATGTATGAGAAGGGAAGGTGGTGCAAGGTTGAATGTCATGTTGAATGGAGAGTTACTTGAGGAGGTGGATCAGTTTAAATACTTGGGGTCTGTTGTTGCAGCAAATGGTGGAGTGGAAGCAGATTTACATCAGAGAGTGAATGAAGGTTGCAAAGTGTTGGGGGCAGTTAAGGGAGTAGTAAAAAATAGAGGGTTGGGCATGAATGTAAAGAGAGTTCTATATGAGAAAGTGATTGTACCAACTGTGATGTATGGATCGGAGTTGTGGGGAATGAAAGTGATGGAGAGACAGAAATTGAATGTGTTTGAGATGAAGTGTCTAAGGAGTATGGCTGGTGTATCTCGAGTAGATAGGGTTAGGAACGAAGTGGTGAGGGTGAAAACGGGTGTAAGAAATGAGTTAGCAGCTAGAGTGGATATGATTGTGTTGAGGTGGTTTGGCCATGTTGAGAGAATGGAAAATGGCTGTCTGCTAAAGAAGGTGATGAATGCAAGAGTTGATGGGAGAAGTACAAGAGGAAGGCCAGGGTTTGGGTGGATGGATGGAGTGAAGAAAGCTCTGGGTGATAGGAGGATAGATATGAGAGAGGCAAGAGAGCGTGCTAGAAATAGGAATGAATGGCGAGCGATTGTGACGCAGTTCCAGTAGGCCCTGCTGTTTCCTCCGGTGCCTTAGACGACCGCGGAGGTAGCAGCAGTAGGGGATTCAGCATTATGAAGCTTCATCTGTGGTGGATAACGGGGGAGGGTGGGCTGTGGCACCCTAGCAGTACCAGCTGAACTCGGTTGAGTCCCTTGTCAGGCTGGGAGGAACGTAGAGAGTAGAGGTCCCCTTTTGTTTTGTTTCATTTGTTGATGTCGGCTACCCCCCAAAATTGGGGGAAGTGCCTTGGTATATGTATGTATGTATGTATGTAATACGCACTATGAGAACGGACCTAGGTTACTTTTCCATTATATCATATAATGGAAGAGCAAGAGCAAAGTAAATGCCAGAAGCTCTGATGATCAAAACTTACTGAAGATACGTGAAATGTCTGATCACGTAGCATTGAGTAAGAGCGGTGAATACATGAACTTGGGAACCAAACATATTCTTGGGGAAATAAGCATTTCCTGTATTTAGCGTGTCAGAACATGCTCTACAGTATATACTGTACAACTCACTTTGTTTGCGTAGTGGCCTTTTTTCCCCATCCAGAAAACGGTTGTTCGATCTTGTACGAGTTCTACCCATAGGCATATGAGCACTTGTAGCCCAAACTGCTCAGCGCTGGGTATGATCTTGGTAGGAACCAATAAGTTTTAGGTATGTTTTCATTATATATCAGCGCTGGGTATGATTTCGTTACGTATCAGCGCTGGGTATGATTTTGTCATGTATCAGCGCTGGGTATGAACCAATTAATTTTGGCTTTGATTTCGTTATGCATCACCCTCACATACTGTGAGACTGGGGGACATATGTACAGTAGCTACATTGATCGGACATATTTAGATGATGTCTTCCCTTTCAAGTATAGCAGTAGCATTCAGTTGAGGGCTCTGCATTCTGTGCAAGGCCAATGACAGTTGAGAAACAGCGTATACCAATATATGTTTCCAAACGAATGACTTTGGTATGCATCATTTCCCTCACTCTCCCAAAAGTTAGAGGGTACTGTATTGCTTACTGATACATTTCTTCGGAGAAAGAATTTTCCTTGTAAGTATTCTCTCGCCTCGAGAAATTCACTGGTGAACAAGGAATTACCAAGGTGTATGTGAGCTCTCATTGGATGAGCCTAGCTTTCTAGAAGGGCGCTTATGAACAGTAGAGCATTTTCAATCTGCAGATCGAGCATCAGCAGTAGAGCTCACTTGACCAGAAAGAGGTATGACATCAAGACACGATGAGTTGGCACTATGTGGGGAAGCCTGAGTTTGATGTAGTGTACTCTATCAGAAGATTGCGTGGTTACAGATGAGCGTGCTTGTGTGCGAATAGATTGGATTGTGCAAGTATGTGACTGTTCAAAGTCCTATAAATGAGACGGAATAGACAGGCGTGCCTCTTCTGCAGCATGCAAAATCATAAGTCCAACAGGTGAGATGGCGTGCCAGTTGGGACATGCTATTGTGAGCAGGGGGGTTGATGCTCCCATAGAAGAGTGCTTTGAACAGATGAGGTGGTGAGTGATAATGAGCAGTTCAGGTAGTGCGTGATTTGGTGTGCAATTGTGAGCAGGTGAATTACTGATTGTGTCCAGGTGAGGTGACACTCCTTTAGGCACGCTTGAACACGAGAAGGTAAGATCGTGCTTTCTTAGCTGTGCGCGATCGTGAGTATGCTAGGTAGCACCGCTTTTAAGACCATGCAATTGATAACAAGAGAAATAGTGCTACCATATAAGAATGTGATCGCAGCCAAGTGAGATGGTGTTCTAGCAGAAATGCGTGATTGTGAAAAGGTGAGATTAAATGCTCTTAGGAGCGAGTGATAACAAACATGTGAGCTGGCACTGTCTGAGGAGTGCACAAGCATATAGTAGTGCTGTATTGGGTGTGCAAACTGGTGAGATGGCACTCACATAGAAGCGCTTGATTATGAATTGATGAAGTGGCACTGTCTGAGGAGTACACAAGCACATAATGGTGCTCTGTTGGGTGCGCAAACTGGTGAGATGGCACTCACATAGAAGCGCTTGATTGTGAATAGATGAAGTGGCACTCCCTAGAAAGTGTGCAAGCACATAGTAGCGTGCTATGGTGGTGTAGCGAACTAATGGGCGAGCGCAAAGTAGTGTGTAATCTTGCCATCTCTTTCTTCTTACTTGGTAAAGGATTGGTCAACTCCTATCAATCATTCTTACGGGACTACTGTAACCGTCAAAAAAAGGGGAAAAAGAAGGGCAGTGGAACCCCCTTATTTTTTTGTCCAGCCTTCTGTGTGTTCCAAGTCCGATGAATGCGTGAATCCTCTGTTGGCGCTCAGAGACGAAGGTGCGACAAAGGTGAAGGCATGACTTTTAAGTTCTTCTGCCGAGGGTGTGCAATCACGTTTCTTTCCTAAGTTATGGTGCCATTGTTGTCACTACTACACACGAGCGAGTGATTAAAGAGCAACAGAAATGTTGTTAACAGGAATAAATTTGTTTACTATATCGACAGGTTACAAGGAAACTGTCAGTCGACTACAGTTTTCAGGAAAACAGCAAAACCTTTTATCTTTCTTAAATTTCAAAGCACAAAATGAACTGCTAACCATAAACTAGAATAAAAAAAATTAAAACAGCCAGTTTACAAGGGTGGAAATATGCCTGGTGGCTGAAAACAAGTAGCTAATCAGTGTACTGGCTAGGGTGGGAACTTCCCTGCCACCCACCTGTAACTACTGACACTTAATTATGAATTTTAAGAGCCGAAGTTTCAGGTAAGATGAAAGCATACTCATATTAAATGACAAGAGTCTGTATTTATGTAGGAACAAGCCTCTGTTGTATATATATGACTTTTCTTCTTGTAAATTAGTTTTCTTTTTAATATTCCAAGGCAAAGCGTTAATGTTTTTTTTAGCCACATTCAAGTTATTTTTTTTATTTTTTTGTAATATGTTTTCTGTTACTTTAATTTTAGGCACTCCTTTGTGTTCAATAATTTTCTTTGGTTTCTTATTCTAGGTAGATGTATATAACTTGGCTGCCCGACCCATTGTTGAGAATGTACTGGAAGGATATAATGGCACCATATTTGCTTATGGACAGACTGGCACGGGAAAAACATTTACAATGGAAGGAGTAAGATCAGTGCCAGAGCTAAAGGGCATCATTCCTAATTCTTTTGCTCATATATTTGGACATATTGCCAAAGCAGAAGAAGACAAAAAGTAAGTTATCTGAACAGTTTTTAATATAAGTACAGTAAAATCTTGTATCTAGTTATTTTTTATAACTGCAAATCAGTTTACTCTTCCTTTCTTTTTTATGTATACAGTACATGCACATGGTTTGTGAAATTTAACTTGTGTTATATTAAAAAGACCAATACTATTGAACTCAACAATCGCCCTCAAAATTTAAATACCTTGGTACAGGTAATATGATCAGAAGTTAATCTTTATTAGACTGCCCGCAGTGTCTCCTGTGCAGATCCCTGTGTGAGTCGGTTGTAAAAAAAAAAAATTTTCCCATTGTTCCATTGTCCTTCTGATTGTTTCTGCCCTTTAACCCTTTAAATTCCACCGTAGTTTTTATGGGAAACTTTAAGAAATACTTTTAGTATGTTATTATATTTGTAAATACAAGAACTTTTTACTCCTGTGTATTTTTAAAAAAAAATTTCAAAATTAGTGAAATAATTGCATGCAACGAAGTATCCCATATGGGTACCTTAGGCGAGTTTAGGTGGACCATACTCATTCCATATGGGATCTTTTGGGCCATAACAGTAAACTTTTTCAAGTTTATGCTAATGTTGATTCGCCCAAAAATCTTATGATTGTTATTGATGAATCACTTTTTTTTTTTGTTCCAATGTATAACAGTAACACAGAGA
>NC_090748.1:64904737-64909737 GCF_036898095.1 Palaemon carinicauda
GATATTTATCCATATTGACTCATTAGGGGTAATTTGAATGAATTACTACCAATTGTGTCACGTGGCGGCCCGGGAAATTGGGTAAAACTCGCTGGTAAGAGACTGATGTCTCGCCAGGTAAATCCTCGGACAGCTGTTAGCGTCAGGTTCCAATTTCTTTTATGGGCTCTCGTGACATGGTTGGTTTCGACCTGGCCTTTCATTAGAAGGGGCTAGCGTTCGATCCCAAGTATGAGGTAGAAATTTATTTCTATTTGAACACGATGTTGTGTTGATATTTATCCATATTGACTCATTAGGGGTAATTTGAATGAATTACTACCAATTGTGTCACGTGGTGGCCCGGGAAATTGGGTAAAACTCGCTGGTAAGAGACTGATGTCTCGCCAGGTAAATCCTCGGACAGCTGTTAGCGTCAGGTTCCAATTTCTTTTATGGGCTCTCGTGACATGGTTGGTTTCGACCTGGCCTTTCATTAGAAGGGGCTAGCGTTCGATCCCAAGTATGAGGTAGAAATTTATTTCTATTTGAACACAATGTTGTGTTGATATTTATCCATTTTGACTCATTAGGGGTAATTTGAATGAATTACTACCAATTGTGTCACGTGGTGGCCCGGGAAATTGGGTAAAACTCGCCGGTAAGAGACTGATGTCTCGCCAGGTAAATCCTCGGACAGCTGTTAGCGTCAGGTTCCAATTTCTTTTATGGGCTCTCGTGACATGGTTGGTTTCGACCTGGCCTTTCATTAGAAGGGGCTAGCGTTCGATCCCAAGTATGAGGTAGAAATTTATTTCTATTTGAACACGATGTTGTGTTGATATTTATCCATATTGACTCATTAGGGGTAATTTGAATGAATTACTACCAATTGTGTCACGTGGCGGCCCGGGAAATTGGGTAAAACTCGCTGGTAAGAGACTGATGTCTCGCCAGGTAAATCCTCGGACAGCTGTTAGCGTCAGGTTCCAATTTCTTTTATGGGCTCTCGTGACATGGTTGGTTTCGACCTGGCCTTTCATTAGAAGGGGCTAGCGTTCGATCCCAAGTATGAGGTAGAAATTTATTTCTATTTGAACACGATGTTGTGTTGATATTTATCCATATTGACTCATTAGGGGTAATTTGAATGAATTACTACCAATTGTGTCACGTGGTGGCCCGGGAAATTGGGTAAAACTCGCTGGTAAGAGACTGATGTCTCGCCAGGTAAATCCTCGGACAGCTGTTAGCGTCAGGTTCCAATTTCTTTTATGGGCTCTCGTGACATGGTTGGTTTCGACCTGGCCTTTCATTAGAAGGGGCTAGCGTTTCGATCCCAAGTATGAGGTAGAAATTTATTTCTATTTGAACACGATGTTGTGTTGATATTTATCCATATTGACTCATTAGGGGTAATTTGAATGAATTACTACCAATTGTGTCACGTGGTGGCCCGGGAAATTGGGTAAAACTCGCTGGTAAGAGACTGATGTCTCGCCAGGTAAATCCTCGGACAGCTGTTAGCGTCAGGTTACAATTTCTCTTATGGGCTCTCGTGACATGGTTGGTTTCGACCTGGCCTTTTATTAGAAGGGGCTAGCGTTCGATCCCAAGTATGAGGTAGAAATTTATTTCTATTTGAACACGATGTTGTGTTGATATTTATCCATATTGACTCATTAGGGGTAATTTGAATGAATTACTACCAATTGTGTCACGTGGTGGCCCGGGAAATTGGGGTTAAACTCGCCGGTAAGAGACTGATGTCTCGCCAGGTAAATCCTCGGACAGCTGTTAGCGTCAGGTTCCAATTTCTTTTATGGGCTCTCGTGACATGGTTGGTTTCGACCTGGCCTTTCATTAGAAGGGGCTAGCGTTCGATCCCAAGTATGAGGTAGAAATTTATTTCTATTTGAACACGATGTTGTGTTGATATTTATCCATATTGACTCATTAGGGGTAATTTGAATGAATTACTACCAATTGTGTCACGTGGCGGCCCGGGAAATTGGGTAAAACTCGCTGGTAAGAGACTGATGTCTCGCCAGGTAAATCCTCGGACAGCTGTTAGCGTCAGGTTCCAATTTCTTTTATGGGCTCTCGTGACATGGTTGGTTTCGACCTGGCCTTTCATTAGAAGGGGCTAGCGTTCGATCCCAAGTATGAGGTAGAAATTTATTTCTATTTGAACACGATGTTGTGTTGATATTTATCCATATTGACTCATTAGGGGTAATTTGAATGAATTACTACCAATTGTGTCACGTGGTGGCCCGGGAAATTGGGTAAAACTCGCTGGTAAGAGACTGATGTCTCGCCAGGTAAATCCTCGGACAGCTGTTAGCGTCAGGTTCCAATTTCTTTTATGGGCTCTCGTGACATGGTTGGTTTCGACCTGGCCTTTCATTAGAAGGGGCTAGCGTTCGATCCAAGTATGAGGTAGAAATTTATTTCTATTTGAACACGATGTTGTGTTGATATTTATCCATATTGACTCATTAGGGGTAATTTGAATGAATTACTACCAATTGTGTCACGTGGTGGCCCGGGAAATTGGGTAAAACTCGCTGGTAAGAGACTGATGTCTCGCCAGGTAAATCCTCGGACAGCTGTTAGCGTCAGGTTCCAATTTCTTTTATGGGCTCTCGTGACATGGTTGGTTTCGACCTGGCCTTTCATTAGAAGGGGCTAGCGTTCGATCCCAAGTATGAGGTAGAAATTTATTTCTATTTGAACACGATGTTGTGTTGATATTTATCCATATTGACTCATTAGGGGTAATTTGAATGAATTACTACCAATTGTGTCACGTGGTGGCCCGGGAAATTGGGTAAAACTCGCTGGTAAGAGACTGATGTCTCGCCAGGTAAATCCTCGGACAGCTGTTAGCGTCAGGTTCCAATTTCTTTTATGGGCTCTCGTGACATGGTTGGTTTCGACCTGGCCTTTCATTAGAAGGGGCTAGCGTTCGATCCCAAGTATGAGGTAGAAATTTATTTCTATTTGAACACGATGTTGTGTTGATATTTATCCATATTGACTCATTAGGGGTAATTTGAATGAATTACTACCAATTGTGTCACGTGGTGGCCCGGGAAATTGGGTAAAACTCGCTGGTAAGAGACTGATGTCTCGCCAGGTAAATCCTCGGACAGCTGTTAGCGTCAGGTTACAATTTCTCTTATGGGCTCTCGTGACATGGTTGGTTTCGACCTGGCCTTTTATTAGAAGGGGCTAGCGTTCGATCCCAAGTATGAGGTAGAAATTTATTTCTATTTGAACACGATGTTGTGTTGATATTTATCCATATTGACTCATTAGGGGTAATTTGAATGAATTACTACCAATTGTGTCACGTGGCGGCCCGGGAAATTGGGTAAAACTCGCTGGTAAGAGACTGATGTCTCGCCAGGTAAATCCTCGGACAGCTGTTAGCGTCAGGTTCCAATTTCTTTTATGGGCTCTCGTGACATGGTTGGTTTCGACCTGGCCTTTCATTAGAAGGGGCTAGCGTTCGATCCCAAGTATGAGGTAGAAATTTATTTCTATTTGAACACGATGTTGTGTTGATATTTATCCATATTGACTCATTAGGGGTAATTTGAATGAATTACTACCAATTGTGTCACGTGGTGGCCCGGGAAATTGGGTAAAACTCGCTGGTAAGAGACTGATGTCTCGCCAGGTAAATCCTCGGACAGCTGTTAGCGTCAGGTTCCAATTTCTTTTATGGGCTCTCGTGACATGGTTGGTTTCGACCTGGCCTTTCATTAGAAGGGGCTAGCGTTCGATCCCAAGTATGAGGTAGAAATTTATTTCTATTTGAACACAATGTTGTGTTGATATTTATCCATTTTGACTCATTAGGGGTAATTTGAATGAATTACTACCAATTGTGTCACGTGGTGGCCCGGGAAATTGGGTAAAACTCGCCGGTAAGAGACTGATGTCTCGCCAGGTAAATCCTCGGACAGCTGTTAGCGTCAGGTTCCAATTTCTTTTATGGGCTCTCGTGACATGGTTGGTTTCGACCTGGCCTTTCATTAGAAGGGGCTAGCGTTCGATCCCAAGTATGAGGTAGAAATTTATTTCTATTTGAACACGATGTTGTGTTGATATTTATCCATATTGACTCATTAGGGGTAATTTGAATGAATTACTACCAATTGTGTCACGTGGCGGCCCGGGAAATTGGGTAAAACTCGCTGGTAAGAGACTGATGTCTCGCCAGGTAAATCCTCGGACAGCTGTTAGCGTCAGGTTCCAATTTCTTTTATGGGCTCTCGTGACATGGTTGGTTTCGACCTGGCCTTTCATTAGAAGGGGCTAGCGTTCGATCCCAAGTATGAGGTAGAAATTTATTTCTATTTGAACACGATGTTGTGTTGATATTTATCCATATTGACTCATTAGGGGTAATTTGAATGAATTACTACCAATTGTGTCACGTGGTGGCCCGGGAAATTGGGTAAAACTCGCTGGTAAGAGACTGATGTCTCGCCAGGTAAATCCTCGGACAGCTGTTAGCGTCAGGTTCCAATTTCTTTTATGGGCTCTCGTGACATGGTTGGTTTCGACCTGGCCTTTCATTAGAAGGGGCTAGCGTTCGATCCCAAGTATGAGGTAGAAATTTATTTCTATTTGAACACGATGTTGTGTTGATATTTATCCATATTGACTCATTAGGGGTAATTTGAATGAATTACTACCAATTGTGTCACGTGGTGGCCCGGGAAATTGGGTAAAACTCGCTGGTAAGAGACTGATGTCTCGCCAGGTAAATCCTCGGACAGCTGTTAGCGTCAGGTTACAATTTCTCTTATGGGCTCTCGTGACATGGTTGGTTTCGACCTGGCCTTTTATTAGAAGGGGCTAGCGTTCGATCCCAAGTATGAGGTAGAAATTTATTTCTATTTGAACACGATGTTGTGTTGATATTTATCCATATTGACTCATTAGGGGTAATTTGAATGAATTACTACCAATTGTGTCACGTGGTGGCCCGGGAAATTGGGTTA